>NC_088979.1:22207663-22507663 GCF_963932015.1 Anas acuta
AAGTTTCTGACCTGACAAAATGTATTTATTTTATGCTTATAATCTTGAACTAGCTTTTAATCTCTACTCTATCTGAAAAATATAATTCAATGTAAGTTTATATCATCATCTGTTGTTCAAAAATAAAATTTGCCCTGCAGTCTTTTTATAAGCCCCTTTAAGTCTTGAAAAGCTGCAGTGGGGTCTCCATGGAGACTTCTCTTCTCCAGGCTGAACAACCCCAACCCCCTCAGCCTGTCCCCATAGGAGAGGTGCTCCAACCCTCCAATCATCCTCGTGTCCCCCCTCTGGACCTGCTCATATACAAGCCATCTTTAATTATATCTTCTCTTTGACTGCTTTGTTGCCTGAATTGCTCATTGCTCTCGCAGAGAAAATGAAACCCCAAATTCCCTAATGGTTATTGTAGATGTCAACCACAGCGTGCAGACTCTTCAAAGGATCCCTGCCATGACCTCAGTCTGTGCTCTCCAAAGCTCACCAGCGATTACGATGTCATTTTAGTGTGACTGTGAGGTGAGAAGTGCTCATGCTAGTTTTCATTATCCACAGAAAGAAAAAAAACTGTGTACCATTGAAAAATTCAAGCTGCATACTGATTATGCAGCTAAGGCATAATCACAGGCAACTAAGGTTATGGCTGCATATAAAGTGAGGATGGAAAGCTTTGAGGAAAATCCCCAAAGCATGGAAATCCGCCAAAGCTGTCTGGACAGTACCTGGCAGGGTTGGATGTGTTGGGTCCATCGACCACTGACTGGCCAGGCTTCGTCCTGGACCAAACTCTGGCAACACAGCAACCTCCGAGGCTAACTCTGGCTGTGACTACCCTGTGCATGGCTGAAAATGATGTCTTGTACCAGGCACTCAGTGACTGTCAGCATTGAGTCTGCAAAATCTAAATTATTTTTCTACATTCAGACCCGAGATGACTTTCTGCTGAAAACAAACTCACCTAATGAACCCTCTTGGGTTTTGTAATCGCCGTCTTTGCAGGAGGGTGTGCAGTTGTGGCATTGCTGTTGACATCTGATGAAAGCCAAGCAGACAAGGCTTTCACTTTCCCCTCAGCCTCCACAGAAATAAAAACCAAGCAGATTTGTTTTTCAGAAATATATTTGCGACTAACACTAGAAATTCTTCTTCTTCCCTATTTTTTTTAGCAACTTGATTCAGTCTTTCATTCCTAAAGGAGTGTCAGGTAAGCTCTCTGGGCCAAGTTTAACTTGCAGCTTGTATTTATAATGGAGAGGTAAGCTGTGGAAAACCCAGCTTTGAAATGGAAATTCCACCGCAGCTACAGCCACAACAGTGCTGCTCACTGCCCTATTTTGTTTTCTTTTCCCATCGTCAGCCAAATCAGTCTCATTGCTCTTGTTCAAGTGTTAACTTTCAGAATTCCCTGTGCTGCTACTTATGAGCTGTCACATGCCGTATCCAGTATCCATGTGTTGAGCATGAGAAAAGTACTATTTTCTTCTGACTTCCAGAGCGCTCGGAGCTAGCTCTGGGATGCTAGGGAACCCAAAGAAAATAGAAGGTAGTTATCATCCAGTGCTTGCATGTTATTCTTAGGCCAGTGTATGTGACCTCTGCTGGGTAACCCTGCACAGCTGGAATGCTTCGCTGTACAGGCATACACTGAAATCAGTAGCTGATCATATTGCATGTGTAGAGTAAAGCAATATTGTATATTGTGGGAAGCAGTGAATATGTTCCTTAAATCTTTGCAAGTGAAGTGAGGGATAAGCAGAGGTTAGCTGAACGTAAAGCTGGCCTGCTACACGACAGTACAGCCACGTGACGCATAATTAACATATTTCTCTATTTAAGCAAGTATGCTGTTTCTTTTGGAGTTGAGTCTGCTTCTAAATATATGAATCCGATCTCATCCTCTTCAGAGAAGTACTATATTTGGCCGATGGCAAAACTTTTGCAGAGCGGCTTGCAAATTTCGGGGTGTGAAGCACGCTTGCGACAATGCTTGGAAAAATGATCTGATGTGATCTGAAAACATGCCGTACCACGGACGCAGTACCTGGGAGAGAGAAACCTCTCGCACAGTGCAGCGTGCCCAGATCTCACAGAGGATGGCATAAAGCACAACTCCTTGGCATTTTCTCAGTGCTGAAACAGCGTGATTTTAGCTGACGATCTTCCCAGGCCATCTGGTGAAAGGGTGTGAAAGAACTTTGCGGGGACTAATTATTTCCTAGATTAATATTGCTGACAAGTACTCCATGAGGCAGCGTGTATGTTTGCAGGTGTTATGCCTACTAGAAATGCATTAATTATTTTGCCGCGATTCACTGACGCTGTGATTCTGTATGCTGGCACCCTGCCCCTACATCACCATCTGTGTACATCACAGGATATACCATCGGATTTATTTAAAACCTTTCCCAAGATTTTTCCATGTTAAGATTTAAGAATCCGATTAAGTAATTTTTAATGCAAGGCATTATCAAAATCTAACTTTTTAATCCAGTTTTCCGCTCAAAACTTGTGAAAATCTGGTTACTAACAATATACAAAGTGCGATGTGCTCTCAGTCCTAACTGCTTACAGGCATTGGCATCTAAACTGAATTTAACAATCTTGTCCATTGATTAATTTCTCCTTTTTTTCACCAAAAAAAAAGTAAATTACTACAACACTTCGTATTTACAAAAGCCCTTTTTAATACATTAAAGATAATGTAGTATATTTAAATACATTGTAAATATGACAAATATGATATTGGCTATCCATATTAAAAATACATATGGAGACATGCCAGCAGTTTGATCAAAAGATATCAAAATAATTAGTGTAACTGTCAGAACTGTTAAAACAGTGATAGAAATTTTCCTGGTTTCAGACTACTTGAAATATTTCAAATAAGTTTAAATTGATTTTGCTCTTACAGCTTCACACGATTACTGATTGATAATGATCTTCTCCCAACACAGAAGTCTAATACAATCCCCCATCTAGTCAGATAACTGTTGCTTTTTCATTGAGATATCTGTAGAGCTCTTATTGAGAATAATTTCAGATTAAAGCGTCTGTAGGTTTTTTTTCGACCTTCTGCGTTGTTTACTGTGGCTTCAAGGTCTTTTAACACTTGAGGTGTTCAAAACCAGTCTGATCTGACAAAGCTCCTGTAGGTTTTTCTGTTGTTAAAACAGATGCCCTGCCCTCTATTTACTGTAAAATGGAACAACTCACCCAGTGGAGCAACACATATGGTCTAAATTCACTGACCTATATTCACTGCTAAAGAAAAATCTCTGGTGAAATCTCAGGGAGAGAAGAGGCATCGTGTTATCTCTTCAGAGAGAAAAAGAGGAAATCAAAGATTCTGTAGAGCACTACAGAGTTTACAATATAGAAACATATTTTGAAGATTGATGCCTGTATGGAAAAATAGAACACATTTTAAGCTCTTATGGTGGAAACAAAGCGAAGTGGTGAAGTTTGGGAGTGGACAGTGGGTAGGAGAAAATGGAGCAGGTAAGACTTATGAGGGGGCAGCAAGAAGCACCTTGTTAATGGAGCAGGGATGTGGTCCTCAGGGAGAAGGGTGTTCCTGCTTGGGAGAAACCTCTGGGCTCTGCAAGCTGTGTTTGGAAGTATCACCCCCTCAAATCCCAAAGCAGGTACATGAACTTTTCAGCAAAACAAAATGTTGCTGATTATTGAAGTTGAACAGTTACGATGAGACTACACAACTCAGTATCTTAGATTATTAAACTGCTGCAGGGCTACACTTTCTGTTTCTTGTCATGAGGACTATTGTAGAGGACATAGAAATCTCTTAAGAATGCCCAATTAAAACTTTTATCATTTTTATTTTGTTACCTTTGCATTTGGCAAAGGTTTTCCTTATTTGTATGAACATCTAATGCAACACGGTTCAGGAGCTTGCACTTAGTGTGGTCCTGCCTAACCCTGACTCCAGCTAAAGGGATGCTTTATACTCCAGCAAGGGGACTTGTGGGCTAAAGACAGAGAGTCACTGACACAACTATTTAGCAATGGCACAGAAATCTGCTCTGTGCTTTGTGCAGTAGTGGTGTTTCGCACTGAGTCTGCCTTCGTCTGTGTGATTTTAACTCCGGAGCAGGGAACGTGAAGGAGCTGAGTCACTACTGCAGCAGAAGACACGCTCTTGAGCAGCGTGAAGTGTGAGACAAGTGGTGTCACAAAGCAGGCTGTAGGACTGCAGTTTAATTTTAGCTACCGGAATTCTAGGTGGTGGTTTTCCTTGAAGGAGCCAAACCTGTTTTTCAAAGGCTTTTCCAGAGCCCTGCCCACAGGATTCACCACTCTAACTATAGGAAATAATATTGCAAAGCAGGGAGCCAAGACTTACCCGACTTTAACCATATGAAAGAGTCAGGATGATTCAGGCCACAAGTCCAACTTGAATTTCCATCCAGAAAAGCCTCTTTCTCTCAGCAGGTTGGGGAGTGTGCGTGCATGACTTCCCTAAGCTCAATCCTTAGGCAGCTAAGGTTTGGAGAAAAGAAACCTCTTTCTACAGAGGTGAAGTGCTTTGCCCACCTCTAAAACTGGCTGGGGTCGAGAGACCAGAGTTCAGGTCTCCAAGTCTGGGACTCTGGCCAGACTGAGGGCACCATAGGTGTCTGCACTTGAAGCCCTCAGACACTACTCAAGTCAGCAGAGAAAAACATCTCGTCTCAACCTAAGCTATGTACATGGAATAATCAGATTAATCGTGCCCTGAAATACTGCATTTTCTCTGTTGTTTGTAAAAGGAACTTGAAGTGACTAGTTCAGTTGTAGGTGGTTGCAGAAAAGTGAGATGAGTCCAGCCCTTACTCTACAAATGCTGACTTTAAATATCAACAGTAAGTTGCAGCTTCTTTTGCATCTGTTTATAGGGAATGCTGGTATAGGGATATTCTGGGCTGGCTAGGAGACTGCAAACTGGGACTTCAGTCTTAATCCTGATGAGAACTGTCTGCTTCTACATGTTTGTTGGTGGTGATGATTCATCAATAAGCTAAATCCTAAATCTTGATTCTGGTCACTTTTACCAACAAAAAAGCAAAAGGTAGGTTGTTGCAAGTTATTACAGATAGAGAATGAAGAAATAAGAAACAGCTTCAGTGCCAGTGGTTAAATTCTGAGATAGACAAGGGGATGAATTCATTATAGAGATATCAGTGTTGTTTAAATTTGAGATCCCCATCCACACATTTTTCAATAGACTTCACTCATCTCACTTTTTGCCCAGCACTCTGGAGACCCCTTTTATCACTCAAACGTCCTCCTGCTGCCCCTTCTCTGGATTACAAGACTGGGACTCTTTCTTCCATATGTCTGTTTCTCCTCATTCTGGGAGCTTTTTTCCTTTCATTTCAGGACCAGCCTGTTGTCACAGCAACTTGGGTTGGCTTAAGCAACATGCAAGGCTAGAAAAATTGAAATACAGCTGAGTTGTGTAGTGTGAAATGTCTTCCTACTGAAGGGCTGAATGACAGAGCATTAGACAGAACAAACCTGAGCATCACAGATGATTTAAATCTTGCTCTCTCACAGCATGATGGTGCCCTGTGTGCTTGAACTACTTGTGCAAAAGGTTGGACCTGAGGTCTGAGTGTCTTGTCTTAACTTTCCAGCTGCTATTTATATTACATTAGCTCACAGAGGATCGGACTGAGAGCAGAACCTTGCTGTGTGAAGTACCGTACAAGGAGTTTTGTACAGTCTTTGACCAAAGACCATGGTATTTTTGTGAGTCTTGGACAGTCTTTGAATAAAGAAAAATATGCAAGCTAGACACACAGGGCAAGCAAGGGCCAAAAAGGAAGAAAAGTCTGTGGGGAGCTCACCATGGATCAAAAAGGGGTGGAGTATATACACCTCACCTGTTTTGGGGTGATTGATCTTATGATTCCGTCACTTTTTTCTCGGGTAACTTTAAATGGCCCATGAAAGTTTGAGGCAGGTGAAAGCCACCTGTATCACGTGAGTCAAACACCAGCAATGAGTACGAAAGTGCTCCAGGGGTAAAGGATCTGGTCTTAATAAATTACTTAGCCCACCTTCAAGTTACGCCTTTTAACAAAGACTGAGTCAAAGCACCCAAGAATGCGCAGGCCCAATATCACTGAAGATGTAGCTAACCTTGCCCTCACTCCCAGGCCCCAGCTTTGTATTGCAGCATTTCCAGTAATGCCCTCTCACTGGATTGCACTCCTCCCTGGAATATCCGTAGCATGTTTCATGATATTCTTCTGTCCCAGCTGGGTTGTGTCATAGCTGAACTCTGAGGTCTCTTCAGATTAATGGGATTAGGCTGTTTCTTTAATGCTGGATATTTCTAAGCAGGCCATTCAGTTGCCTTCCATACTCAAAATACTCTGTGGTGTTATCTCCTTCTTTTAGTAAAAGCTGTGCCTGTTAGATTCTCAAAGACTTACACTGGGCCATACTTATTTCTTGAGTAGTTTTACTTGCATACGGTACTTCTCCACATGGATTAAACACTGTCTCCAGGTAGGAGCTGCTTCTTCCCAAGCCCATCCTATTGAAGCACGTTGATTTAATTTGGGGTGGTGGTGCACAACTTCTAAAAAGAGCATAAAAGAGGATGGAACAGCTTCTTGCAGGAAATAATTGTTTATGATTGTAGGGAAGGATCATAGCAATGTGTCTCCGTAACTGCAGATTGACTTTGTATAGCCTGGAAATCCCAATATGAGCCTTGTTTAACTCTTCAAGGGAACAGCATACCAGCTATACAAGAAAGTGAGTTCCCAAATGGATGCAATCATGCCAAGAGCCCTGCTCCCATCAGGAGCTGTGTACAAGGGTTGGTGTTGGTTGCTGAGTGGAAAGGACCCCTGACAGCAGGGTTAAGTTGCCCACTTTTTTATCTTAGTGGAGCATCACCATGCCACTTACTTTTATTTGGAGTTTTTTTTTTTTTTTTCCTGGTCTGTGAGTGCTGTCCTATGTGCCACACTCATCATATCATGTGGTTGTTTCAGAATTTACCAATCTCCCTTTTAGAAGTAACTGGCTACCAAGAGCTCTCTTTTGTAAGGTTAGGAATTGTCTTCTGCTTCCCGCATAGATACATTGATTGCTAATTTGTACTCTCTTGCTTCTATGACTGATTTAAGTACCTCTTCTCAGCTACCATTCTCATAGTAGATATTCTTAGTTTAACCCTGGAAAGATCAATCTGCCTCAGCTTTTGTATGACTAGGGTAAACAACCCTCATTCCCCAAGCAGCTTTTCATCTCAGTTACCTTAGATGCCATCACCTGTGTGCTGCGGTGAAAGAGAGTGTGTTGCTGAGTTGTGCTGCTGTCTCACCAGTGCTTTATACAGAGACACTCATATTTGTGAATTGGTGTTGGAAATGGCTCCATAAGACTGCATTTACTTTCTTTATGGCTGCTCCAGGTCCGAAGCTCACTGTCGCTATAAGATCAGTTAGTTGAAGTTGCATTTCTAGCTGAGGAGTGCTCAGATTTTAGCCAGTACTTCCATTAATAATCCTTAGCCAGCACTTCCATTATTAATCCATTAGGACAAGACAGAAATGCTGGGGGCTTACTCACTACCACAGAAAGCAAGTGCTGGAATGAGGACAGGCCTGGACAAGGCCTGGGCCCACCAGAGCCAGATGTGACATCAGACTTTGCTTGCAAAACTTTCTGGTTTTAAACAAGATAACATTGATACCGTGAAAGTCCTGGGAATAGATTATTTTTTATTATTGTCCTTGTCTCCAAGATAACATACCAGATTTGTGTAACAGCACGGAATAAGGTGAAGTCACATTCAAAACAGTCATTTTGCTTATCAGAAGGAAGCAGTATTATTTCTGTAGGCTGCGGTCATGGCTAATTACTTCGCTTGCATTTGTGTTTCTCAAAAATCTCCTACGGTATATGATAAGGGTGATGGCTTCATGCCACAGTTTCTCACACAGAGATCCCTTTTCCAGGGACGTGGAAATGGCTGATGGCAGGACAGCTTTGGACCCTTTTCTCAGGAGGTGTCTGTGGTAGGTACGTGTGCTGATGATGATTATCCAGTAATTACAACAGGAAGGCAGAAGCCAGCCTGAATGCTCACATGCTGTATTCAGATAGGAAAGCTCTTAGCATAATCTGCCGCTGATCAAACAGGGCTCGGGCTAAGCCAGGGCTTGGCTGACCGTAATATTCCTCCTTCCAGGGAGGTCAGGGCTAGGCCAGGCTGGCTGGGAGCTGGCGGAGCAAGCCACGAGGTTATTTATTGATGGGGCAGGGCTCGCTGAGGCTGCTCAGCCTGCTGAAGAACTTCCCTGGGCTGAGCAGCTCTCGCTTTAGGTTCTCAGGTACGTGCAAGGGGCACAGTCTGGCCTCATTGCAAAGGAAATGGATTAAAGTGAGAGAAGTCTGCTTTCTTGCTTGGGAACAAAGAAAGGGAGGAATATCTCAGTGTCTAGTTCACAGGAGAAAGGGGTATGGTTGCCCTGAGTGTCTCTCTTTGCAAAATACTAGGAAATGAGATGAAACAAGGAGTTATTTAACCTAACTCCATACTTACTTCTTCACTCTTAATTGCATACCTTGGGCATTGCTCACTTGTGAAGCTTTCTCAAAATCTGAAGGATTGCCTGGGAGTGACAGTTCTGTCTGAGAAAGACCAGGGCTGCTACTTGCATGCTGGTACAATTTCCTTCTCTTCTAGTCTTACACTTTTCTGCTGTCTTCCTGTTATTCAGTATATTTCAGTTTCTTTTCTACTGATTTGATTTTCCCTTTCATTGCAAATAACTGATATCTCAACACTTTTTTCTCTTCCAATTTTTTACAATCTCTTTATCCATCAAGTTTGATTGTTTCCTGCCTCCCTGCTTTCCCTCAGCTTTCCTTTCACTGACTGTTCAAATATTCTCTAGCACTCTGATATCATCCTCATGTCCACTGTGGGACGATGCTAATTAATGTAGCAGTATCTTTGCACTTTCTTTGTAGGCCATGGTGGGGCTTTGTGACAGCTGACTCAGGCCCTTTTGTCCTGAAATGTTCAATAAAAACAGGATTATTTTGACCAAAAAAAAAAAAAAAAAAAAAAACCTGTTTAGTAACCCCACAGGGGTGAAAACCTGTTCCCTTATAGGCAGCAAATTTTCTGCTGTGAATATTTCTTGCCAGGAACTTATGCAAGGCTCGGGTGCATCTGGAGGACAGAAGCCAGCACTGCACAGTGCTCTAGGCAGTTGGGCAAAGAATGGCATTTGGATTCGGGAGGAAATGGGGTCCCACCAGTGCTGTGTTCCCTCCCCACAGGGTTTGGCTCTAGCCTTGGTACCATGTGAGAGATAGGGGGATTCCACTGACCATATATGTTTGAAAGAACTGAAGCCACAAACACCACGTGCATGTATTTACCGTAGTATTTCTTACATAAGCTGTTTTCCAGAATGTTCTGTGTTGTTAAATACTTGATGCTAAATGCAGAGTGAAGAGTCTTGAGGACAGAGAAAAACTGTTTCAGGTTGCAGCAGGCTCTGAAGAGGACAATAGCCATCACCATTCAGTGGCTGACTCCTTCTTGCCAGGCTTAAATCATTGGGGTTGGGAGCCCAGGAGTACACTGAAGTTTCCCACAGAATTCCTTGAAGTTACAGTTTTATTGGTAATATTTTCTTATACTTGCCATTGCCATGTCTATGCAGGTAAATTAAATAGAGAACCTTCTCCTCCTTCTCCTTCTCCTTCTCCTTCTCCTTCTCCTTCTCCTTCTCCTTCTCCTTCTCCTTCTCCTTCTCCTTCTCCTTCTCCTTCTCCTTCTCCTTCTCCTTCTCCTTCTCCTTCTCCTTCTCCTTCTCCTTCTCCTTCTCCTTCTCCTTCTCCTTCTCCTTCTCCTTCTCCTTCTCCTTCTCCTTCTCCTTCTCCTTCTCCTTCTCCTTCTCCTTCTCCTTCTCCTTCTCCTCCCTCTCCTTATTGCTCTCCCTTATCTTTCCTGGCTTAATATTCTTTTTTGAATCAAAATATGCAATTTTACCAAGAGAGCAATGCTATGAGAACACAAATGAGCATATTTTATGAAAAACTGCATGTCAAGGGGCATTTTTGTTGTTTGGAAAAAATCTTGCCACCATCACTTGTAGAACAATACAATTAAAACAAATGGGTGGAAACATTTGCACAAATAGCAGTAATTGCAACTGAAAGGTATAATTGTTGTATCTTTATCTGACAAGATGAATTTGAAATACCATTCATTATAAAAAAATTAAATGGGACATTCTGTGTAAACAAAGTAACCCAGTTCACACATGGTAATTTTCACAGATAATTTCTTTTTATGTGCAAAACCTGATCCAGAGATACCATTTTTGGTGATAAGAGATATTGTACAGAAGAGCTCACATGTACTCCCCATAGGAGTGCAGTGTAGTCATTCAGCTTAAGCAGGGCACTTTGTGTTTAACAAGTAATCTGGTTAAAAAATGTAGGCATTTTGTCCCCAGAGTACCTCTGAGGAGACTTTGCTTTGTATGAATTCATCTGTCGCTTGAAATTATTTCAGTGCTTGATTTGGATGCATTTTTGTCTCCAGATCCTTACCGAAACACTCATTAAATCCTCTTCAGTAAGCAGGGCTTGAACAGGGCACATTTGAACTTCTTGTGAGCCCTGTCTTACCCAGGGCTTCTGGCTGCCACGTTCAAATCAAGACTGCTCACATGGTGGCTTCTCCCACCACCTGCATTGTAATATTTAAAGTCAGAGCAAGATAAAATTAATTAAGTCCAAGTGATCTCTGAACACTGAGATGTCTAGGCATTCCCAAGTAGCAATATACAAACCCAGGGATATAATGACTTAGAATTTAAATTCCCTTGACATGAATACAGTAGAGGACTTCTGCTAATAGACTTCATTGGTCTGGTGGTACTTTTCACCTAACATGCGATTTACCACAAGTTTTCTGGATTTATTTGTAGCTGTGATTGGGATTGGAAGAAGAATGCAGGTTGCTTTAACTTGTGGGGTTTTTGCGTTCTCTGAAAAATCAGGGATTAAACATTGGTGGAGACGGGACACAGATGACAGAGACAAGGTGCAGACAATACAAGTTTTTAATTACTTGGCTTGTGAGTCTTTGTTCAGATGCTCAGCTTCCAAATCCTGACCAAATTTTGGACTGAGAGGAAACCAACACGATCAAATTAGCAAAGATCGGAGAATCCATCATTTCTTCTCTGCACCAGGGAGCACCACTGCCTGCTTGGAGCACTGAGGGGCAGCACATCAGCTCCCTGTGTGGACCTCAGGCATTCTTATACCTTAATCTCACGTGTCTCTGCTTGGTTTCTCAGGGATTGAAATTTCTCAGAGATTTCAGCATCTCTGAATTGCTTTAATTTATCCATAGTCTTGGTATCAACATGTAATGTCTTTATACAGATGAGGCTGGACTGTATGATCAAGTACTATGGACTCTGTGATCTAATATTCCCTTTATCCTCAAAATCAATTCACAGAGTCCCAGCCAGGTATGCCCTAGCACACGTAGCCTGTCAGTTCTGAAATCCATACTTTGTAGTTTGTTGTTGCAAGCTGATTTAACTGAGCCTTGTGTTTTAACAGAGGTTCTTATTTAATCGTATAACCATAAAGAACATCCTAAAAATGTAAGTATGTGCAGAACAACTGCAGCACAGAAAACTTTGATTGTATTTCATTTGCCGCTAGTGCAGTTGTATAGCTTTTGCTTTTATGTCTGTGACAGGGGCATGGGCTTCATATCAAGTAGCAGACGTTAGATCAGAGACACCATCTGATGCCTTACGCACTCACACCACTAGATTTTTGCCCATTCCTGCAAAATATGAAACTGGATAGTATTTCTTAGTTAATAAAGAGGATAGATGCTGAAGGGACTTTGTTACCTCTGGTCGACGCCTTGCACTTTCCCCAAGGATAAGATAAAAGAATTCTGCTTGCTCGTGCTTTGAATAGCACATTAGATGTCAAGACTATGGGAGAAGGAAGAGAGGAGACGAAAGTTGAAACGTGATTAAGTATACATGTATTACAGAGGAAGCAATTAAGGCCTTGGATAGGTTTTGCAAGGATTCAACATCTGCAGAAGAGTCCCCACAGCTTGTAACATCCTGCTTTTGCATTATAGCAATGCCCACTACCATTATACATGTACAGTGAAGGGTCTATCTCCATTTGTCTTTTTAAAAACCATTCTGTAAATGGTTTGTAGTCATTCATAAAAATATGAAATTCTGGGCTGAAATTTATCATGTAGCGTATCCTTCGTGAAAATGTATTTTGCCCAAGATAGCAATTATTTTGACCATTTAAACTTGCAAATGAGAAGAAAACTTTTCATGTGGCTGTTCCACACTTCTCATATTTCCGTGTATACAGCAATCCACTTGCCCAAATTCCTACATATACAGTCCCTGTTTTCAATGCTGTCTGTAGCTTGTGTAAGATGCAGCTTTTGAGTGCAGTGAAAGAAAAGGGGGGAAAAAGTATTTCCAAATGGCAACATGGCTAATGATTGCGTGCAGTGGCCTCTGTCAGAAAGCTTTCCAAGGGTTTTCTCAAGGAAGATGTCAGCTGCATATATCTTAGTTGCACTGAAGTATGGGGAAATATCTCCATGGCGGTTGTTACAGCATGTCTTAGCAATTGTATACATATTTCTGCAACAGACAATAGATTCTCCAGTCTAAGAAGTTTTTAATATGTATTTACAGTACAGATTTAATGTCTCTGCAGATCAGATAAGGCTACAAAAAGTTTGCCAAATGATACTAGCATACAGTTGTTGGCAACAAACTTAAAAAAATAATTAATACACTGAGCACAGAGAAGTTATTTATAAATAGGTCTTCTTGATGTTTTTTTCAAACCCAGCAATAATACATTAGCTGATTGAGTCCTTGTGAGATAATTTAATATAATGCTACAATGGTATTTAGATAGTTTGCCAAATAAAAGAAGACAAACCACAGAGTTATTAAAAATGCATCCTTGCAGTTTTTGCACAGTATTTACTGCCATCAATGTCAGTTAACCAGTGGAAACTTTCTCAAAAGATAACTCATTTCCAGAGGGGTGGAATAACCAAGAGGCACTCTGCTTCTTTAGGTTTTCACTCCTGGCAAAGGGCTATTTCTTTCTTCAATTATGCTTTTGGATATTTATATTCCCTTATTGCCTCAAATAGTTTACTGTAAGTAAACAATGAAACTAGATGAACAAGCCACTAAGCTCTCCATACCTAATCCATTCTGTAATGTGAGGGCAATAGTTTCCTAATGTTTATTTTCCAGTGCTCTCTCTTAATCAATTTTTAATGATTAAAGCAATAGGCTTGATCCTGCTCCATTTGAGTCAGTAAAAATGCCCACAGTAATGCCTGCAGTGCAGAACTGAGTCAAAGCAGGAGACATGCTCATTTAGCTTCAGTTTTCCTTTTCTCATTTTCATTCTGTTACCGACTATTGTCCATTAGACCCAATTTAAGTGCTATTTCTTTTTTTCAGATTCAATCCTCTAAGCAATTACATAGAAGTTATTAAAGCAGTTATCGGACATAATGCATATTAGCCCATTAGAAACAAACCAGGTGTGACTTCACAGTCTTTATGGCTCCTCTTGTGTAGGCATTCCAAGAAAATCCCTAGCAGCCCAGCCTCATTTGTACTGTCTTTGCATTGGCGAAACAGATAACACTTCTCAGAGGTCTCAACCTGGGAAACTACCCCCAAAGAAAATTATGCAACCAACTGGGTTTATACCCCCAAATCATCACATTGATTCTCCCATTACTAACTCTATAAACATATTCTGTAATATTCATCAAAGTTACCTCACTTCACTTCAAGACTGACAACACTGAGGCCTATTGAGAGATCATGGTACGAATTTGCCAGTATCCTGAGATACTTGGTGTCAAGACACCCTGACTTCACCAAGCGAGAGCTTCTGACACTAAATCATCCTTACTATTTCATCCCCATACACTGCAAGTGAATGTACAAAAACATTGCGGTGCTTATGATTCATTGCCCCATTACTTTTTCTGTGTCCAAAGTCCTAGAAATGTTCCTTGTACAAAGTAACAAAACTCTTCACTAGCCAGTCTTTTCCAGACATTAATTATTTTGATTTGAAGGCTCTTGTACAGGCAGCACAGAAGTGTAAACAGTTGTCTTTCCTCATTCTGTACAGAAGTGAGAGTTATGGCACTCGTAGTGCAAACACTTCAGCATGTACATAATTTTACTGTTCTGTCATCCTCTTGACATCTGTAAGATGACTTAAGATAGTAAAGTTCAGCATGTATGGAAGCATTTTCTGGACAGGAGCTTATAGTTTCTATAGTTGTTATTTATCCACGTTGCCTATATTAATTTTATGTTTTGTATTTTTTTCCCCAAAGTTTCATAGATGAGTTAAAAAATAAGACTGGAAGGGAGGTCAGAGTATCCATTCATCTTCCTCAAGGCAAGATAATCTAGAATTTCATCATTTCTAAGAGGGGTTTGTCTAAAGTGTTTGTAAAAATGTCCAGAGATTGTTCCATGTCTCCTTATGAAGTCTAAGTGCAATGGATGGTTACCTACCTTAACTATGTACAGTTATTAAATATGGAACCCTGCTATCCAATTAAGCACATTTCTTGCTTTTTCTTTTATGTCCACCTATTTCTTATTGAGCTTCTAAAAATGGCATGCCCAGAGCTGTATGGCAGGTGCAGATCTCTCCAGTTTCAAGTGAAAGTAATATTTAGCTCTCCTGTTCATGTAGCATTCCTACTTCCAAGTATTGTGTTACAGTCTGCCTAATGCTCCTAACAGCATTTATGCATATTAAAAGTACTCAGAATGTGTTTTGTAGCCCGTATTCATGTCTTCTGTAGTTCTCTGAGAGCACATAGGTAACTTGAGGTCCTCTGTTTTCCGTTGACATCTATTTTTATGACTGTTCGCAAGCTTCTACAGTATCTTTCTAGTTAAGGTCATGATGGGTGAATATTGCTGACAACGTGGCTAATGGTGCGCTGTGGATCATGAGGTGGAAGGCAGCCAGCTGACAGTAACCTTTTTTATGTGTAGATCTCATTGTTTTCTAGTTGCTGAAGTAATAGAAAAGAAATAAGAAACTTTTTATCATTGATACTTTGTTTGGGGAAAATAAAAGGCACGGTCCCACAGACCTCCTGAAAGATTTTATATTGTCTTACATGGAAAGTGCTTTGTACAAAGCATTAAAATTGTAGTTTTAATGGCATTGAAATAAGTGAAGGGGAAAAGGGCAGGTGGGATGGCTGCCCTATTGCAAGTTAGACCAAAGCCTGGCCATCTCCAGCAATACATTCTTGCTGTAGGAGTCATTGCCTTGCTATCGTCTGTATCTTTACATATTTATTCAGATTAAAAAGTACTTCTTACGTTTTGCAAGTGGTAGAGATGGTTGCAGTATTATTTTTTGTCCTTCTTACTAAGTGAAATGGTCTGCTTTATTTTGTTTGGTTCTTTTTGGTTTTCTGCTAATTTTATTCTGAGGAAAGATTTCCCATTTGGTAACATACAATTTGCCTTATAACATGGAATTTATGTTTCTAATCAGCTTATAATCTATGGTTTAATTAAAGAAATATGTCACTGGATCAGGTAGAATAAACTTTTACATAATTTTGCCTAAAAATTTACTGGCCTTGCAAAGGTGAGGGTGAGCAATTCTGCCTTGTATGTCATTGAGAGAGTGATTAATTTAACATATTAAAGGAACTGGGCAATTTTCCCTATGGAGTAATATACTGACAAAGAAGTCATGTGGAATGGAGGGAATTGCTTGTCCTGCTTCTCTGACACTTTTTGCTGAAGAAAGATCTCAGTGTACCGGGTTTAGCAGTGCTGATATTTAAAGTTGGAGCCATTTTTACCTTTCATACAGATGTTAGCAGGATCCTGGGACTTCTGGCTGTTGTTAAATGCTTTTCCAATAAACTTTTAGTTTAGGATATAAATATATGAGATGGGTCTTTGGAGTGTTCTTCTTGTTCTGTGGAGTTTCCAGCAGTGTGTCACGAAATAGTCCTTTGTTTGTCTTCCTGTTTAACAGTTTCTATTAGAATTGTGCAATAATTTGGTGGGAAGGGACTTCTAGAGGCCACCTAGTCCAAACCCTACTCGAAGCTGGACCAACGTGAGGTCAGGTTTCTTGGGGCCTTCTTGAGTGAAAGTTTGGAAATCTCCAAGGATGGAGATTGTATGACCATTCTTGTTGACCTGCATCAGTGCTTCACCTCTGTCATTATGAACATTTTTCCCCCTTATATTCAGTTTAAATGTTATAGCAACTTGTGTCTGCTGCTTGTTTTCCTTTAGCTGTGCACTTATGAGAAGAGTCTGACTCTGTCTTCTCCATTATTCCCCTTTTTTTGCTCATTGAAGACAGCTGTTAGATTCCCCCCAGACTCCTCTCTTCTAGGCTGGACCATGCCAGGCACCTCAGCCTCTGCTGGCTACATTCTTGCTTATGCAGACCCATACACTTTTAGCCTTCTCTGCCACAAGGACACACCACTGACTCATGTTCAGCTTGTCTTCCACCAGCAGTTGTCCTCCAACCAGCTCCACCAGCAAAGCTGGAAAGTCCTGAGCAATCCCTTGGGAGACTACATCCTTCTCCCTTCAGTTTGCAGACACAAACTGGAGCAAGAAGGAAGAGAATTTGTGGATGCTTCCTTTCCTATTCTTTGGAGCTCATTTCTTTGCTTTGCCCAAAAGCCTGTCTGGTCCTTAGCACAAGCTGCAAAACCCAAACTTCTTCTTAGCTCCTGAAGGAGGGGAGAGGACTGCATGGTTGGGGTAAGTAGAGAGTGGGGCGATGGTAAGCTGAGGCATGCAATTTAGAAGAAACATCCCTTTCTTTTTGGGCTGAGCTGCTGAGTGCTTGCTGTTTTTAATGCAATGTATCTGATATACTTGCTAGTTTTTCTGTGTATCTGATATGTGCAAAAGATGCTTGATACACAGCTGTGGGTGCTAAAATAATCAGCAATATCAAAAAATAAGCATGAGCATAAGGATTTCAAATCGTATGTTTGCTGTTAAAAAAATACAGTGTGGGAAAAATCCCCAAAATGCACAGTAGAAGCATTTTTCATTTTCTGTATACATTTAAGGAGTGTGTAGTGATAAAGTGCCTGGTAAATAGAAAGGTGATAGAATGCTAAAACTGGATCAAGTTTGTGTTGATTTATGAAAAGGGGAATGCAATCTTTTGACCAAAAAAAAAAAAAAAAAAGTATCCTCCAAATGTTTTTGAGCAATATATACACGTTTTGTCTAAGCAGAACAAATATAATTGTTTACAGAGCAGTGGTCGCTGTGATGTACTTCTGCTACCCTTTCAGGATCAGTAGCAGCAGGAAGGTAATGCATTAGTTGTGCTTGACTTTTCTGAATAATAAGATTTTGCTGTTTGCCGTCTGTGCTCATAAATGAGAACTTCCTTGCCAGTTTGCCCTTGGTGAGCCCCCAGCTAGGATGGACACGTGGTGCTTGGGGTGCAGCATGGTGTTACTGCTTCTGAATTACAGTCCAGCTTCTAGGTCAGTCAGAGTGTCTTGGGTGTGATAATTACACACATTCCTTCTGCCTTCCTAACACCTGAAGTTACACCTGGAAATCTACTTCATGTACTTCACGGAGCCTGGTAGTAAGGTACAACTGTGAATAAAAACACACTGAGCTTTATGCCCTTGAATAGGTCATTGCAACTGGTGTGACCAGGGTCCTCTAATCCACAGTCCAGTCTGGATTTTAACAGTTTTCATTTCCTTTTCCTTTTTTCCTTTTTTCTTTCTTTTTTTTTTTTTTTTTACAGATTGACACTATTTTTTTCCCCTTAGGTCTCAAGTCATGAGAAAAAATATTCTGGAAATGTAGATCAAACTAATTATAGAAGATAACTTTTACTGGAGTTAAAGAATGTACATAGAATTTCTGATAATCCTTTATATTTGGTTTGTTGCTTTTTACTGATGGGCTGCCCCAGTGTATCTACACTGATGTATTTGAAAGTTTGACAGTGTTATAGAATTGGTTGGAGTTCAAACACAAATGTGCAAACCTAACAAGCAAAAACTAGGGTCCTAAATTCATATTTAGGTACTCCGTTAAGAACTGATGAATTTACCTGCCATTGAATTCAGAAAATGATGCGGAAAGATGGTTTACCCTTGGATACACTTGAAGTTAAACTGAGTTCAGCTCCAGTTATAACTGCTTTATCAGCAGTGGGTAGATTTGCTGGAGTAGACAAAGCTTCTGAGTTTCTGGTTTTGCTCAATAGGAAGCAAATTTATGAACTTTTTGAGTGTTATAACTAAATATATTTTTTCTGTCTCCCAGATGTTTTTTTGGAAAGCAGGAAAGATTTAGCAGTCTTAGCAAAAAAACAATGATCATTTTGGAAGCATTTCACAATCTCCTCTCTGTCAGAATTTTGTGCTGTACAGAAATAAATTAAGTACTGTTTTGGGGCCCAGCACATCCACTGTCCAGCTGTTGCAGATTTTCTGATAAGCTGCTTGTTTGCATTTTTGGGTAGAGGGGCACACGGTCAGTTGCTGGCTGGGCTATGCAGGGTCAAGATGCTCAGGGAGGACAGGCAGGATCCTTTCGTTGCTCCCTCCCATCTAATGGAAGAGAAAAACAGGAGCTAGGGGTGCATCTCCCACCTTTGCCATTATCTCCTATTCATTTTAGGGGGACTTTTTGCTCTGCTGTGCCCAAGACTGCCAAGAGGCGAAGTGGTGCATGCCTGGAGGATGCCAATATCCAGGGACAAAAGGAAAAGTGCAGAAGGTTGTGTCCATGTCTGGGCTCAACCCTAGGGTAGCATGTCCATACATAACTGGTGGGATGCACTGTGGCAGCACTGACTTGGTCTGATGTGTCATTTATCTTCCCATGTTTGGCTCCACGTGTTGGAGAGGAATCAGTTTTTGTCCTGACTACACTTCCCTCCAAGAAAACTTCCTTACTGGGTTCTTTCTTTCCATTTTCATTTGCTCTACAGTGCTTTTGGGTGTTCAGTGATAGATTTCTCTGCTTTGGCCCTCTGATTCAAGATTTTCTTGTACTGTGTGAGTTTTGCTCATGGCTGTGACATTATAGATCTGTGTGGACTGGAGCTCTGGGCTGAGGTCCTGCCTCGCCTGATTTACCAGCTCTTACAACTTAAACAACCAGTATGCCCTCATCCAATACCATCTCTCTTCACAGTGTTTTTTTTTCCCTGAGGATCTGCTGTTTATTCTTCTTTGAAGTCCCGAATTGAATAGTATTGTGCCTCAGAAAGTGTGAGCTGTTCCTATACCATTAACCTGGTATACTTACCTGAAATTAAAATAAAACCAAGCATTTGTTCAAGATAACTTGCTGCGTTTATCAAATTGGCTTCCTGGTCGCCTTTGCCAAGACAATCACAGGCCATTTGAGGGGGAATCTGATTAATAGGATTGCTTATATTGGAGTGTGTTGTCTTATCCAACAGTGAATGTTTGAAAGCAAATGGAAATAAAAAAAAAAAAAAGTCTTGAAAAACCACAACTATTAAGGCTTATGCCTTGTGGAGACTTGATTGATGTTAATAATTAAAATAATTTGTCAGTTTTGATAATGAGATTCTTTAATCCCAAATCCTGTACTCCTTTGAAATAGCAGTAAGCAGGATCCTTTCCACATAATGTGCTTTGGGAGTTTAGCCCTCACAGGTAATAAATTATTAGGGTAGCTCTCCACATTTATATTACAAAATGCAGTTTTAACAAAAAAACACACATTTACAAGTTTCTTATGAAAAGGAAATAATTTATATACATTATCTGAGAAGGTTTTTGATCTGTCTGCATTTAAGATGTACTGATCCCCAGAGTGTAACTGGAGGTAAATTAAGATTTCTGCTCTTTGCATTGCTGTGGCAAGAAAAGTTGTGGGTCTGTTCCCAAGCAAGAACAAGCAGCCCCAGGTTGCTTTGGCCAACAGCAGTTGCTTGTGGTCATGGGTACTTCCCATCCACAGTAGGGCTTATGAGATAAAGTGTCCCAGTTCTGAAAGGGGATATAGCCAAAGGGAAAAGAAAGTAATCCCTTTGCTTTCCCTGCTGGGTTGGCATCCTCTGATCACCATACATTGGCAATTAAGGATATATCTAAATGCTTCTAACATGGTGTGTATTTTCCATTTTATTCAGAAAGGAAAGTAAATCTTGCAAGCCAGTAACAAACACATTGTGATACTGCCAGGAGATACAGCTGCAGCTACAGGGTTTCATGCTGGCACGTGGTTCTTTGGTCCTGTTCCTTCAGGTCATGGAGACACACAGGATGTCCTGTAAGGAAATTATATAGCAGGGTACTGCAGGCTGGACCCCAAAAAACAGGCTCAGTTTTCAGCTCAGGAGCTTGGCGAGTGGCAATGCGTGTATCGTGTGATAGCTGGCACGTTTGGTGTGTGCAGTATGCTTCATGTGACATGACACCTGGCAGGAAAAACAAAACACTGACCCAAGAAAAAATTGAAAAAGATACATGTCCTCATAGGCCTTGTGAAAGCAAGAACCAGAGTGCTACCCTGGGCTTGTTATCACGCAGTTATTTAGGAAAAGAAAGTTAAAATACTAATTTGTGTACAGGATGTAACCTTTGTGTTTAGCCTAGGACAGGACAGCCTCATCTAAAGTGACAGTGGCCTGCTTTAACAGGCGATTTTATTTAGTAAAGAAATGAATACTTATTTCACACTTTCTCCTTTAAAACTTTAAAAAAAAAAAAAAAAAAGTAAACGCGGGGTAAATTTGATCATGAAATGTTATTTTAAACTGTAAAATAAAACCCACCAAACAGTGAAATTCTGGGAATGTTCCAGATTCATGCTTTGCAAAAACCACTAATATTTTCAGGTCATTTCAGTTTCACAACTGAATAGGAATTGCCTTCCTATCATTTTCCAGCATGCAAAAACCTAGCATTTGCTCCACCATTTCTTGTCTCTGCCCATGTCTGAGTTGCTCTTCAGGCAGAAAGTTGCCTGTCCTGAAGTACTGTCCTCTCGTGATACACAGCAACATTTCCATAGGGTCTGCCAGTGATGAGACGATACTGTAATTTCCCCAAACAGCTGGATCTGCTTCTTTATGAGTGGAAACCAACTGGGGAGTCTATCCAAATGTTAGTTCTCAGCCTTCCAAATCACATTAACAAAATTATCACATGCCTGGGTGAATGCTTCTCCACTGCTTTTAATTAATTCTGATTGTATTTTAACCACTCCAAGGAGTTTATTGGCTTTTTTTTTTAGTGTTCTGGTATCAGCTTTTGAATTCCAGAGCCATTGGAAGAAGTAGCTCATAATGATTTGGGCTTCTCAGGAAGATATTCATGCCTCCTTCCCTTCCAGCACTGTATTTGTTTCATCCTTGTGGCTCAGTTCTTGGCAACGTGCAGCCCTGATGTGTGATGAGGTGGTATCCCTTCTGCCAGAGAAGTCCTCAAATAGCCTGTGCCAGGCCTTCCCAGCAGCATTTCTGCATATTAGGAGCCTGTTTTTCATGCCAGTTTTCTGTAGTAACTGTAATAACTGCATCTCTTTCACACCTCATACTAATGTGCTCCTCATGTACTTTCATCAGTATTCTCAGCTACTGCATTGCTCAGACAATGGGAACATCTTTCCCACAAGCCGAGATTTCTTTCTTCGGACCTGTTTCTGCAGGAGTTTATCTGTGGATGCAGCAAAAACCTGTGTGATCCTCATCCCGGAGCAGTGCAGCTCGCTATCTGCACCAGCTCCAGAAGATTTATCTTGCAGGAGCAGGTGGTGATGGGTGGCTGCCGGTCTGTGGTCTGCCCCTAGCTGTTAAAATCCATTTTATTGTTGTTGTTATTGTTTTTGTTGTTGTTTTGTTTTGTTTTGTTTTAGAATAGTAGCAAACAGGTATAACAGAGGCATACATGTAAGTTCAGTGACAGATGGTTAATAAAGTATTCAGGTGCTTCTCTTACTCTTTCGAATTTTAGAAATCAGAAAACGCAATCAGCCTAAGCTGTGCACAGTTTTAGCAGTACAGCCAGATGTTTTTAGCATATCTTGCTGTAAATATTCTGGTTTTAGTGTTTCAGTGCTGGGATGGAGAAGCAGATGTGACAGTCTGAACTAGGAAATGTTTATACAGGAGCCACCCTTCTCGAACCCATTTCGGCTTTATATCTTTATCTCCAATTTTACTTTTCCATATGTTCTGATCATTCTTTTGTATATCTTGTAGTTATTGCTGCTCTATTTTATTTTTTTTTTTTGTGGCAAATTGAAAACCAAACAACCAGCCAAAAGAATGGCAATTCTTTACATTTCTCTTTTATTCAGTGCCTACTGAGGAGAACAATGTTTTCAGCATTATTTCTACACTGCTTGTTTTACCAAAAAACTGCTGTTATTATTTAGAAGCAGGCTGCTGCTTTTCCTTTCTAGACAGCTATATTGTACAAACTTGAGTTCTGCTGCTATGGTCCATGCTGTGCACAGGGCTGATATCATCTAGCTCAGCTTCACCTTCTCCCTAGTGTCTCCAGAGGTTGGAGTGGGACCTGCTGTCTAAATGCATTTTAGGATGGAGAAGAATGTAGCAATAGCCAATGAGAAGAAACTCTTGTAGGCTTCTCTCCTACAGCGTCATGACATGGACTCAGGCTTAGAATACAGGCTATTAAAGATGGTCATCACAGAAGGAAACTGATGAGGTAAAACAAAAGCATTTAATTGTGTTTCTGGCTCCTTGAACTTTTCTCCTTCCTGGATACACAGCTTACCATAGTCTGGTGGATATCATTTCATTCTACTGTCTAGTATGCTCACTTCACATTGTAAAGTGTTTTGTTTTGTTTTGTTTTCATGAATACAGTAATTGTATCCTGCCAAGATGCAGTGACATGGAGATATAACTTGTCTACAACTTCATTTTTCACTTCCTGCAATTCAGATGGACGTTTTTATGCTACACAGCATCAAGAAGTGTTTACCCATATCAAGACTTACATATACCATATCAAGACTTTTAAGACTTGCAGTCCTCTTTCTTGTCCAGGGTCCTTAGCGAGAAACTGCTAAGTGATGAAATGGTGCCATTGCTGGCATCAAGTCTTCTCTTACCTCTTGCTCCTGCTAAAGAGGTCATCTGAAGAAGTAGGAGGTTTAAATATCCATCATCCCTGAGTCTTCCTGCAGGAAGTGACTTTGGGTGTGTTTATGTCAGCCAATATTGCTCTAAAGAAGTGAGCAATAAAGAACAGAGGAAGAGGCAGCAGAACACAGGCTCTTCATCTCACAGTCTTTTCATCTCACTGACTCCAAAGAGCATAGCGAAGTTGAGACTAGACAGTGCCACTTAAGATAAACTTATCGGCAGAAAATCCCAGCAAAAACTTCTCAAATAGAAGTTATCTACAGAAAAAAAAAAAAAAAGATAAAATCTTCCAAGGTCCCAAATGTATCACAGAACCATACATTTTACTCCCAAATGTCACTATCACAGTATATAAGTCTCTATTTCATTGAATGAACCAAAATCAAAAGCTTGTATTCTGTAATAGGGGAAACTGAAATAATAAGGTACTAATTGTAATAGATGCTTGATTATATTTTTATATTAAATTAGGAGTCCTGTTCTATTAATGTATTTTATAGCAGAATGAAAAGTTAAACAGACAATATTTTGCAGAAGATGAAAATAAATGTAGGTAATAGTATGAATGCTAATTGTAAGGTTGCAATAGATTCTTCAGGTCTGTGACATCCTTAATCTGAGACTGGACTTCATCTGGAAGAGATAAACCTCAAATATCTGGTGTGTAGGCGTTAGTATGGGATGAATCACTTTTCCAAGGTGCCCATCCCTCCTCACTGACTCTGAAGGTAACACAGGTGCAATGCTAATGCTGCCTGAGATTAAGCTCTGCCTAGACCATATTTTATTGTGCCTTCTTTTAAAAGCAGTGTAATTACATACACATTTGAAGTCCCTGTCTCTGGTCAGCACTGGATGCTTTAAGACGCTAATTTCAATCACACACAGAGACTGTGTAGTGCCCTGTATTTGAGAAGGGACAGGTCTTTTTTCATCCTCAGGTTAATCAATTTGTACCAGCAACATTAAACCAAATTATTTGGTCTGCTTCCTGCTTCAAGCAGAACAAGCTCCCTGGATGAGCGCATCCTGTCTCAGACAGCATGTATGAAGATGCTCTGAACGAATACAGGTGTTACCACAATGTTTTTTTCAAACCTGTCTTCATTTGCGGTGAATTAGTGCTAGTAATCATACTGGGGGCAAGTGTAGACAAGAACAAATGACCTCTTATCACCACGTTCATAATCTTAAATACCTCAGTTAGTTTTATTGCAAACCTGTGTAAGAGATTTCCAAACAAACAAACAAAAAAAAGACAAACCGATGTATTGCTGTAGTTGTATATTTGAAATGAGTGTGACTCCAGGGCAGGAGCAGCTGGTGGGACACAGGAGCCACCAGCCCTGAAGGGCAGGCAGAGGGCTTGGGGCTGCTGTGAGCCCACCTCCATCCGAAATCTACATTCACAGTTGACCCTTCTGCGTTTCCACTGCAGCTCCATGGTCACAGCAGGCCTTTTGGAAACAGCTCTGTTCCATTTTCTGAAAGAAACGGAGGTATTTGTATATAAGGATCAGTCCCCCAAAGGGAAGAGCCTTTCCTAAAAAGAGGGGAAAAACCATCCTGCAGGTTTCACTGGAAGGAAATTCATCTCCATCATGGAGAATCTGTGCTCCCACTGACTGATCCCATACCTTTACCCATGCTGGCTATGGCAAGCTTGTCCCTTAGCTGAGATGAGTACATATGAAATCTAGTTTATCGTTATCTGAAAAAGATGCAGTTTTAGTGAGCTCAGTGGTGAATTTGCTATCCTTAATCTTCCTCAGCAGGTGGCATGTCAGGAGGAAGATGTTAAGATAACTGCCCCTCACTTTCTGTTATTGCCACCCCAAATACACAGTGCACAGTGTCCATGGCAAGGTGGTGATGGTGTGGGGGCTGCAGGGTGGCCTCCGTGAGGAGAGGCCTGGGCTGCCCAGCCAGCTCTAGCTGACTCCAGCCGGTTTCAACCAGTTCTAATCAGCTCCAGCCAGTTCCAGCCGGTTCCAGCCAGCTCCAGCCTGTTCCAGCTGGTTCCAGCCAGTTCCAGCAGGTTCCAACCAGCTCCAACAGCCCCAGGCCAGGACCCAGCTGAGCCCCGCAGCCATGTTGGTTGGCCTCTGGGAGCAGTTTCTAGCATTGCTGAGGAGAAATTTCAATTTTTTGTCTTTGTTTCTCACCATCCAGCTCTATTTTAATTGGCAGTAATACAAATTACTTCTCCACAAGTCTTTTTTTTTTTTTCTTTTCTTTCTTTTTTTGCCCATGATAGTAATGGGTAAGAGAAAAGTGACCTTCTTGCTGCCTCTACTGTGACCTCTGTTTTTTTTTTTTTTTTTTTTTTTTTTTTCTGATGAGCTTTTTCGTCACATTTTCTCTCCTTGTCCTGTGGAGGAAAGGGGATTGAGAAAGCGTGACTGGCAGCTGGCCAAGGTCAACCCCACACCATCCATTAAAGTTTTGCATCACAGGGTTACAGATTTGGCGAAAGAAGATGAGGAAAAAAATTGGCAAGGAAAAAAGAAATCAATATGTATATTTAATTTAATAAATACTCCTCTTTTTTTTTTTTTTCTGTGTGTGTGAGTAAAGACAGAACACAAAAAGAGTTTAAAAGTCTTACTTTACAGTGCTTTGAGGATGAGATCTGCAATAACACATCCCTGCGGTGCTGCAGTGAAATTCTTACCACTGTGTTCTGTTTCATGAATTAATTTAATTAGCTGTTGTTTGCTGAAGAGATGGACCTGTGCCAGGAGCGCTGAATCCAGACTCGAACAGCATGTGTGTGTGTGCACCATATGAAGAGGCTGGGGCTGAGCTCTGGGCAGGTGTTGTGAGCAGAGCTGGGCTGAATACGAAGGCAGGGAGGACCTGCTCACAGCAGGTGCTAGAAATCTGAGCCCAGACTCGCACCTAGATGCAGCAGACAGAGCAGGGAACTTAATCAGCACTTCTCATTACAGCCCCTGTGAGTGCCTGATGAGAAACCCAGCACAGCTGGGAGCATCACAGGTGCTTTGAGTTCTGCCTTCTGGGATATGTGGGGCATGTTCCAATTTCCGCTGTCTGTACCATATTGTGAAGGGTACTGAGCTACTGAAGAAATATCTGAGAGTAAATTTAGGTAAAGAGTGTGTCAAGGGCCTTACAGAAGTCCAGGCAGATGACATTGGTTGGTCTTCCCTCAGCGCTGATGCAGCCTCACCTTGAACATTGTGTCCAATTCTGGGCCCACAATATGAAAATGATGTTAAGGTATTTAAATACATCTAGAGGGGGGCAAAAGCTGGTAGAAGGGCTGGTAGGCATGTCCTGTGAGGAGAAGCAGAGGACACTTGGGTTTGTGTAGTTTGGAGGAAAGGAGGCTGAGAGGTGACCTACCTGCAACTCCCTGAGCAGGGGAAGCACAGAGGGAGGTGCCGGTCTCTGCTCCCTGGTCACAGATGGCAGGACTAAATTTTGGACTAAACCACAGGTGGCAGGGAGCCAAACGGATCTGCACTGTATCAGGGCTGGTGTATAATCCTGTATAGCTGAGCTATATGCAACTGTCTCTTAGAATAACATAGTTTTTCTTTGTAGTCCTCCATCCATAGTTCTTGCTTTCTTGGCACCCATGGATCTGGCTGAGGAGTGTCAGAGGGGATGGGATGTCTGCACAAGCACAGCAGTGATTTGTACAAGTCAAGGGAAGAAACTCATAAATGTATCCCTAATAGAGCTGGAATTTTAATACTTATGGCTTGTCTCTACAACAGTGCTTTAAACGCATCAGTAACTACTCTTCGTGCAATAAAGACATTGTTATAGCAGTATGAAAGTGCTCAGATCCTTGATGTGGGGGTTTCATTCTCACCTAGCTATTTATGGCTATTTACAGTTGTAAATCTAAGTAGTGAAAAACAGTAGCAATTACTCTTCTGACAGGACAGTTTTAACTGCATAACTTCTGAAGTCAGAGATCTGGATTACACCAGAAATCTTTGCTGAGGCCAAAGTTGTGCTTGAAACAGTATCTGAAGTGTTTGAAAGCACTCTAACCTGCGAGTGCTGCTGGTTTTCACTTTTTTTAATAAGCATAATTCATGACACTGGTGTAAAGTCTTTTTTTTTTTTTAATTCCCTCACAGGTTGGCTGGATTAACTGGCTGTCATTCAGAGGGAACTTGGCAGATCTATTTTGCTTTCGTTGAACCTCTCTACTGCATGTCGTGAAGATTTCCTGGGTCCAGACGCTGCACTAAAGACAACTGAGCAACACAAAAATGTGACTTTGACAAGAGACTCCAAGCTTTCTGACACGGAATTTTTTTACTGATTGGTTTATAATTTAAACCTATAACTGAAGCATGCCTAATAATTAGTTAACCTGTTAGGGGGAAGAGGCTTTCTCTGTATTTGGGACTGCCAGAAAAAGCAGCCACTTGAAGTTTCAAAATGAGTGCTCCATTAATCCCAAACAAGTCATGTTATGCCCAGCTTCAGGACAACCACAGCGAAATAAAAAATAATAATGAAAGCACAGTGACTATGGGGGATACGAATGCCAACCAAATAGTGACAAAAGTTAGAACCACGGAAGGGGATATCAAGAAACGTGATTTGACAGATGAGAGTGGGAATATACACCCTGGAGGATTAGAGAAAGTTACTCACCTGAATACGGAGCAGAATAAACTGGCCTTCAGAGACCCTCGGACCTGTAACAGCAGTGTACAGGAAAGTAAACTGCCCTCAACCACAAGCAGGGAAATAGGGAAAGAACCTAGGACCAGCGAAGCTAAGGATATATCAAGGCATATCAGGATTAGCCGAGGACAAAGTCTGTCCAATTTAAAAAGCAGCACAAATGATGCTAACCTGGAGGTTGTTTCAAAAGGTGATGTTGGCCTCACCCAAAACTTTTCTAAGGGTAAAATGTCCAGGACTGTGGAGATGGAGAGAATAAAAAGGCTTTCTCTGGGCAGACCGAGTAAATTGTCTCCTCAATCTGAAACATTTGCAAAAGAATGTGTTGGCCGCGTGTCGTGTAAACGTCTGCTTTCTGCATCATTGGATTCCATTGACAGGTCACACCATTTGATTGGAAATACAGAGAAATCACAAAAAACATCCACAGATCATTTTCTCGGGATGGTGTTTCATCCACTTGACAATACCTCAGAGGAAAATATTGTGTTTTATTCCAAACCATCTACCTCAGGGAACAAGAAAATAAGTAAACCAGAAAATGTACCAAATGTTAACACTGAAAGCACACTGCATACTTCTCATACCAATCATCATTCATCTACTAAGCCCAACGAGACTGCTAGTAAATTAGAAGCACAATTAGGTCAGGGTGATAAAAGTAAGAAAACGGACCTTAAGACTGCACCATCTCTACAATCTAAAAACACGTGCCAACAAAAGATTGAGAGAATTACGCTGGTAGAGTTACTGGAGTGTCAAAAAGACAAAAGCACAATAGTGCAAGAAGAGAAAAGGTCTGTGTCCAACTCATCAAAATTTCAAGCATCCCATCTTCAAGACATCTGTAATAAAGTAAAGGAACCATTGTCAAGCCAGGTGGTAACCTATCCCGATGACAAACTGAGAAGTGATAACTTCACCGTCAATGGGGAAGGGAGAGGAAGTAATGACAGTGACAGCAGGGCAACTAGCCAGGTTAGTGAGGAATATTCTACTGACAAAGAAGTGGAAACAATATTCCCACTCACCTGTGATAGTCAATCCAGTGGCAAAGTGTCACCTAGACAAAACGAAAATTTACATGAAGTTGATGCAGGTTGCACGGAAACAGTTGGTGAACAGATCTCTCTGATACATAACACTAACATACCTGACAACAGACCCTTGCAAGATAATGAGAATAAACTGATGCTAGTCAAAGGAGTCACCGAAGATGCTGCCATGCCTGTTTCTGATCTCTCAGATCAGCACAGAGCATGCAGTGCAGAGACAGCATCGAACCAACAACCTGACAACCACGACAGTGATGTGGAAACCTCAAGCTTTTCGGTTCCAAGTACAAAGACAGCTCATGCACAGAAACATCCTCCAGACGAAGCACTAGAGAGCTATAAGGCTTTGGCAAAGGCTGATACCCTTTTATGTGCCCCAACTCCCGTGCGCCCAGTGGCAATGCTGGATGTAAATAGTCAGCCCGCCCTATCTAACAGTAATTTGAAGGACCTTTATGCACTTCATGTTGACAAACTGTCACCCTCCTCAGTCCTACCTCCTGTTGACAGTACGCAGTTGTTAAACATATCCCCTAAAGTGCCTCTCAAGGCTGCTTGCAGCAGCGCAATCCCCAAACCTATCCTGGTCCACCCCAAGGGCTCCCTCGCAGATAAGGCGGACGTGGACAGTGACTACAGCGAAAAACTGGAAGAAAGCATGGAGGTGAAACCTGCAATACCCAAACCCAAACATGTGAGACCTAAAATCATCACGTACATTAGAAGAAACCCTCGCTCGATAGAGCAGCTTGACCCTTCATTTGCACCGCCGGGGCTGCCATACAGTACCCCTGCGTGCGGCGTGCCAATCTCTACCGAGCAGAAGGCATCCAATGGAGGGGAGGTGAAGCCCCCCACCATCCTGTATGACAAATTTAAACCCGACATCCAGAAGCCAAGGCTCTTCAGTTCTGGATTGGTGGTGTCAGGAATTCGGCCCCCGGGACATCACTTCGGACCGATGAGTGAGAAGTTTCTGCAGGAGGTAAGGAGGTAGCTTTGACAGCCTCATTTGTATGCCAAGTGGTGATATTTGCATACTTTCTGCTGCCAGAAGCTAGTTGTCAAACCTTAAATAAGACATATATCCTAAATCAAGGAAATATGTGATCATTAGAAGTACACTTAACTGTTTCTGGCATCAACCCTGTTGTGTTGTCTGATCTGTGACTGGAAGTTGTCACTGTATTCCTCCAATGTTTTCCAGCAACCAGTCCCTTCCTAGTAGTATAAATAGAGATGTTTAAAAAGAAAAAGACACGCTATTTGAATTTATCCATAAATGGTCCTTCTATTTTTTCTCAAAGATGTTCTTTGAGAAAATGAGTATAATTTGCCCACAGAGAGACTTTTCCTCCTTAATGGGAAACTCGGCAGGTTTTTACAGACAGAGCACCAAAGGTCTATATGCATCCTCTTCTGTTTAACTATACAGAATACCAGGGACTATCAGAGTTCTTTTTAGATTATATGTATAAAATGCAGGAAGAGATTCACTTTGACTCATTATAAAGCAGTGTGCTATACTGACAAGTTTCTTAAATATGAAAACTTTCCTGTGAAAGTTTTCATGAGTAGCCAAAAGGTAATGGAAGTCCCTCTGCACAGTTCTGAGCCCTGATATCTCATTGTGTTTCCACCTTGGTAGTCTGGGCAGGAGTGCAGGTGCCCTGCAATCCCTGCTGGGAGGTGAGCACAGTGGTTGAAGGTTGACCTTGCTTGGTAGGTGGAGAAAGGGCATGGAAGAGGGCATTACATTCAGGTCTGTGATGTGCCCTCGAGTTCACTGCTTTGGACCTAGGATAGCTCAACAAACAAGCTTTGTGTATAAATACCGAAGATCACACAATTGTATTTAATTTGAACCAGACTTTAAAAAAAATAATTATATATAGAATCATAGAATCATAGAAACATAGAATATCCTGAGTTGGAAGGGACCCTTAAGGATCATCAAGTCCAACTCTTGACACCGCACAGGTCTACCCAAGTTCAGACCATGTGACTAAGTGCGATATATATATATAAATAATATATATATATATATATATATATATGTTATTTTTTTGCTGTGCCTCATGGTGTGTTATTAAGGCTCTCTTAATGCCATGTCATTCTACATGCAGTATTTATCTAAAGAATAGCCTTGAAATAACACATTTGGTGACAGTGTTGACAATCAAAAGCCATCAAATACCCATACTAAGATATCATGTGTGAGTATAGATTGATCCTTCTGGCATGTTAACAGGCAAACTAGAGACTGTTGAATTGATCACGGACTATAGTTTTTTATAGAGTACCATCTCATCCCAAGCACAGGAAGGGCAGTGCTGCCCTTTTCTCTTCAGCTTCCAGCTCTATCCCTTACATTTTGCATTCAGAAGAGGATTTATTAAAGTCTTTGTGAGCTTGTATATGCCACCCATTACTATGGTATCTTCACAGTCTCCCTGTAAGGTGAGGAAAAATTACCGTAAGGTGAGGCAAAATTACTAGGTTATTACCATTTAACTGAAATTTAAGACAAAATAACACAGACTGTGTAACTGTTTGGCTGATTATAGGGTGACATGACCTTCTGAAGACCATAGGTTTCTATAGCCCATACACTCGAGTTTGGGAAAATCAGGCAGCATCAGCAGACACAGCTGGAAGTGACAGACCAATTTCTGGGCACTGTGAAAGACTGTTCTTAACATGAAAAGGACTTAGATTGTGGCAGGTCTGCAAAGTGGTTTATTCTAGACAAGAGTTAGAAGGATGACAGGTATGAGCTAGAGGAGGCCTAAAGCATTTTATTCCCCTACAGGAAAAATGACTTTGGGTGGATATTTCAATGGGGGTAGTGTGAGCCCAAGCAAGCAGCTGCTTCAGAGAATCTGGATTGCCTGGAGGAGATACTGGGAAAGAAGTTGATCAAATTGAAGTTCTGAGTTTGCTTTATCTCAGGAGTCAGGATTTCTAGGATCAGCTGCTGATAACAGGGGATGACATTTAGTCTCTTCTGAAGCCACCCTAAAAGCAAGTACCTTAATCCCCTGCTGGTAAGGGAATGACAAAGGGGAGTGCTTTGGGTCCAGAATGAATCAAAAGAAAGGATAAAAAGGGATCTGTGCAAGTGGACAGATGCTTAAAAGAGAGGCTTTGCACAGTATCTGTTCATGGCAGATGACTGATGTGTGGTCCAAAGGAAAGCAATTAGAATGGGCTGAGGGAGACCAAAATCACCCTGGCAGATTGACAGTGCTGAAGACTCAGAGCTCTTGTAGACAAGGAGGTGCTGGGGCAGGATGACTACTCTACATCACCTTTGTGAGGGAAAAACTCCCAGACTACCCTATTTCACATGTCCAATTTGGGCTTTGGAGTGCTTTGATTAGCATTTTATAGCTCTTTACATAGCTCTGATAGGGAGTGTTAATAGCTGCTATCAGTCAGATCTGTAATCTCTAAGCAGCCTTCAGCTGGCTAAACGGTAGGCACAGTTAAATATCCCTTTGGGGGCCATCAGCTCGGAAAGATAGGGAGGTGCTGTCTTGGACAGGAGACTGCAGGGCAAGACCTAACTGAGGAAGACTCAAGGGCGAACCCTCAGAGCTCCTTGTGCTGCTGGTGTTAAAGCAAGGCAAATCCAGCTCTTTGGAACATCAACATAGCATGGAGGTAGATCTTCCTTGTGTGCCTTCATAAAAACAAAACAAAACAAAACAAAAAAACACCTCCTACTTAAAAATGCTTTAAAAAAAATGAAACAAACAAAATGTTTAGAAAAGCTGATCAACAGTAAGACACAGCTTCCAAGGTTCACGCAAGATTGCCCATACGACTGTATTGGGAACACACTCCCCAGCTCAGTTTCCTCCTCAGCTCACCCAGAGCCTGTTCCCAACAGCCACCATGGACAAGAGCAACCTGTTGTGGAGGGAGAGAGTTTACCTGTATGAATATGATCCATGCTTTACCAGATAGGGGGCCTTGGCCCATTATATTTGCTACCTTATGGCTGCTCCCAAGAGCCCTGAGTCTAGCAGGGGTCCTTAAGGGGAGGTGCAGATCCCCAGCTCTTCTGCCTGTCTCCCCAAGGTCATGCTTGCCCCATTCAACCATTTCTGGGGCTATTTGCCAACACGGATATTTTTCTGCTCCATAGAATATGGACTAAAGCCTGCTGAAGTGAAGACCCGTTAAAGGGGTAGAGGACGTTGTTTTATATATAAGCAAAGCTGTCTTGTTTTTCCCCTCCAGTCTCATGATATGAAATGTCTGAATCAGTTTTGCTGACTATTTTCCCAAATAATTGCCCAAAGCAGGCACTTGACAAAAAGGATTCTTGCTTGAGGCTTTAATGTTTGACAATGTTATAAACAAAGTAACATGAAGGAAAATGTTGAGCAACCTTACCTGCTGGCAGCACTGCTCAGAATTACCCAGGTTGTGGAAATTCATGAAAGTTTCAGGTATTTGCTGTAGACTTTCCAGCTCTTTCTAACAAGTTCATTAATTTGAACTGTGAGTGGTGTGTGGGGAATGTGCAGAGAGTGATACACACTACAATTCTGAGCTGAGCTTCCTTTTAGCTGACAGGCTGCCAAAGATCTTTTCTTTAAAGGTCCCTTGTACAAAAATCTGGTACAGGACACTACCAAGACTTATATGAATCCAAATCTCTCCTAACTGCTCTAAGATGGCTTTATAATCAATAATTGCACATGATTCTATTGGGACCACTTGAATTCCACACTTGAGGAATTCACTGTTAAATATGAAAGAAAAATGGATGTATCTGCCCAGGGAGGTGGTGGAGTCACCGTCCCTGGGGGTGTTCAAGGAGAGGTTGGACGTGGTGCTTAGGGACATGGTTTAGTGGGTGACATTGGTGGTAGGGGGGTGGTTGGACCAGATGATCTTGGAGGGCTTTTCCAACCTTAATGATTCTGTGATTCTATGGATTCTATGACCGTAGTAAGTTTATGTCTCCCTATGAATCAGGTTCTTTGAGAACCTGAACCTCTATTTCCTGAGAGACAGTTGGGTAAATCCTTCTCACTTCTTCCAGCGTGAGAAAATGTTTTATCCTTGTGATTGGTTTTGTGTGCATATTCCTGTGTTACTCACAGCATACTGTCAATAAAGATGAAAATGATGTGACTGAAGGTTTGGTTAAGCTGACCCAGTTTATCAAAGTTGTATGGTTTCTATATTTAAAGATTAACTCTATTCCTTATACTAAAGGACTTGGCATTGGCATGTTTGCTGCCAGTTAAATATGAGATGATGGAAAGAGTATAGTGAAATCAGATTGAAATAAATTCATCAGGGAGAAAAAAAATAATTGAATCTTATCCAAGAAACAATCTCATATCCAGAAGTTGAAAATAAGAAGCTAAGCATCTGCTACAGTCCAGGCATAGAAGATCATCTGTACAGTAAAAACCCGCATCCTAACTTGTAGAAATAGGTCATAGAAGTGTAATAAAAATGGAAACTGGTATATCTCATGGCAGGAAACAGTACTGCAAACAAAGGAAAAAATATAGAGCAAAAATGTAATACTCAGTGCTTGTTGCATCTGTCCTCCTAGTTCCTGTACAGATGCCTCAAAGATGCTATACTTAATAGTTTAAAGCCAATCTTGTCTCTTTTAGCAAATTAAAGATTTGCTAAATTAGGATTAAAGCTCTTGCAACAGCTAGGATCAAAGCTTTTATAGCCAATGTTAAACTGCATATTCTGAATGCTCATAATTGCTAAATAGAAATTGATTTGGCATATTATATGCATCATAACTTGCAGCAGAGTTAATTAATTGCCAGTTACATTTCTTCCTAGGTAGCCTATGGCACTTTTTTTGATTAATTTATAAAGAAATTTCGTTCAGATTTCGTATTTCCTAAGCCATTTTTTTTTTCCTCTGGCCTAAATGAGATGCAATGAAAAAATATTCATGGGTCCTTGCTAGATTATGATGATTATGCATTTTATAAGGAAATGGTAAAGAAGTTGGACTCTACCCAGAAGAGCGAACAGTTCTTTGCAAATGAGAGAGATGAAAGCCCAGAGAGTTTCTGGCATTGCTCTATGCCCTCATCCTGAGATGGGGAAAGAAGTATACAGAGGTGAGGATCAGGGGTTGGCTGGAGTATAGAGGGATGCAGGGACTCAGCTGGGGAACCAGGTCATTGTTTGACTGCAAGCTCTCCACTAACAGCCAGCTTGCTTGAAGCACGTCCAGCGTGGGACTTACTGTGCTGGCCTCACAGAATATGCCCTGTAAAGTACTGAGAGATTTGTCACTGACTTTTAGGAAAGAAACACCTATTTATGTAGCAGTAAATGTTTCACGTCTACAAATTTCCTTTTTTTTCACCAGATCAATTGGGCAGCTGTGTTTTATAGCTCTGATTTGGAATATTCTGTCAGCTCCTGATAATAAAACATACAGAAACACGCACACTTCCACAACCGCATCTCTTTGGGAATTTAGTGGTACAGATTACAGTGCAGTAAGAGCACATGGAGTTTTTTCAAACACAAAAAATTTGGCAATCCCATTTCTCTTATAAGGTGAATTAAAATACCTTTGACTCTATTTATAACTGTTATGTTAAAACAGACTTCCCCAAATTGTATCTATCTCAGTAAGAGTATTTTAAATAATTTCTAATAACAGTTCCACTTGCACATTCTCTGGGTGTATCTAACCCTTTAAATGATATCACCTTTCAGGTCTTTACAGTGAATTTATTTTCAATATTTGAAGATTTTATTTTATTTTTGTTCTGTTGTTAGTCAGTTTGTCTATTTTCTTTTTGGGAAGAGATCAATTCTTTATTTGGGTTTGTCTGGATTTTGTGATTGGAACATGTGTATTTGTGGAGAGGGATTCATATGATTAGACCATCACTTTTTAAAAGTCTGCAATGGTCTGAAGCCCAGACTCATGAGAAGGGAAAAATAGCCTTTATAAGCAATTTAGAGATACACATTCTCTGCATATATTCATTTATTGCATAATATCTGTGTTAATTATTTTTCTGTAGGTTGGGGAAAGGCCTGCAAAAGATGAATTTTGTCCTCCACCATACACCCACTACGAGGTTCCACCAAGTTTTTATCGATCTGCCATGATACTCAAACCACAGCTAGGACTGGGTGCAGTCTCCAGGTTACCATCTGCAAAAAGCAGGATTCTCATTGCAAGTCAAAGATCCTCAGGTACCTGTCTTCATCAGCAAGGAGAAATAGCAAGTGCTCCCAGCCTCTATCACCCTGATGCTTCAGGTAAAGTATGAACTTTTCTTTCATTTCCTTTAACTATAGTTACCAATAAGAACCTTTTTTCAGACGTAAGTATCACAAAATGAGCAACATCTTAACCTGACACTAAAAAGCTCCAATAACACTTTGAGAAGTGTCCTTTTATCCTGAGGCAAGGCTGACTGAAGAGTCTGGGGCTTGCACAAAGGTTGTTTAACAGGTCATTGCCTACGGAGGAGGATCAATTTCAGTAATAATTCTCATTGTGCTCTTTTTTTTTCATCTTACTCCTCCTTGTAAATACCTGAAAAGTCTTTGCTTTTGTCGTGTGGAAGATAATGGAACATTTTCTCCCATCATTAAGATCCCATTTTTCAGTCTGTCTATGATATTGTTCATCATGTTGTGTTATGAAAGCGTTGGTGGTGGTCAGATGTGCCAGCAGAGACCTTGATCCTCTGAAACCCTAGTATACACCTCTTTGGAGACAATGTTTTTGATACCTTTTGATTCCCAGCTACTATGCAGGGCGCTGCATGACCCCAGGCAGAATTACAGGGGAGGGAAAAGTCAAAAGTGTGCAACACCAGAAGACAGAGAGAATAATCACCTCTATAGGACACTTCTTGGTAGCCTGGAATAGCTTGGAGGTTTTAACAATGTACATTTAAGCAGCAAGTTCATGGACAAATGAAAATCAGTAATTGCCAGTGAAAAGTAACAGCTGCTTAACAGTCTGCAACTCTGCAGAGATCTTCAGATAATATTAAAAAAGGATAAAGTTAAGTAATGACTTGAGTTCATACAGTCCATCCTCTTGCCCCAGGACAGAATTCATTTGGATAAATGTTTATTTAACCTATTAATGAAAAACTATTTATAAAAACCTCCAATATGAGAGATTCTACAGCCTCTGAAAAGGAAGGCTGCTCGAGTTAAAAGTTTTCCCTGGTGTTTTGCCTAATTTTTGTTGCAATTTATTTCCCCTCCTATCTGGAGAGGAATCACAGAATCATTAGGGTTGGAAAAGACCTCCAAGATGCAACCATCACCCTACCACTAATATCACAAACTAAACCACATCCCTAAGCACCACGTCCAACCTTTTCTTTAACACCCCCAGGGATGGTGACTTCAACATCTCTATGTAGAAAATACTAGTTCAGCCATACGTGTTGAGTTCAGTCAGCACTGAATGTGGGAATAGATGTGCAGAGAGCAATTGGATCGTACTTTCCATTTAAATGAAAATGCAAGAAGCTGCAAGTTGAGGATACAACATGGATAAGCCCTTGTGTAACAGAAGCAAGTTTGGAAGACAGAAATGAGGGCAATATACAAACAGGTCCCATTAACAAATCCAGTCTCTTTGGATTTTCTGCTCCTTGAAAATAATATCACCTTGATTTTTATTCATCCAGCTTAATTAAATTAGCCTGAATCAGTGATTACTGCAGACATGACTTTTCTCTAGCCATTTGTCATCTATATAGGACCATACATTATATATGTTATCTGTGTATATATATATATATATACATACATTATTTTTATTATTTTACTGTCTTCCTGTATTGAAATTCTAAAATCTAAACAGTGTCAGCCTATCCTTCCTATTTATTGCCTGTAGTATCAACTTCAAAAATTCCAGTGAATGAGAAATATACATGAGAAAATTGCAATAGCTGTTAGTGCGATTGCTATTCCACTGAAGTTCCTTTTCCTGAAGTTTTCCTATTTCTCAAAAGTTGAGGATTTTTGAATCTTATCACTGATTATTTCTTGGACCTTGCCTGCTTTGGAGGTCAATTTAAATCAACAGCTCTCTGTAATTTCCTTCCTACAACTGTTATTTTGTTTGTTTCTCTCTAGCCTGTTGATACCTCACTGTTTCAAAGATTCTATTAAAGATAAATCATGGTAGTCCAATAATTTGTCTGCCTTCTCCTTCAGGATCCCAAAGTGTACCTCATCTGGTCTTTGGGCTCTAACTGTTTTTATTGATTTTAAATTACCCAAGACTTGTTCTGGAGAGGTTGATAATGTCTCTAGTTTTTCACTGTCAACCCCAGGACACGCTTTTTTTTTTTCACTTCTGGCATCTCACTTTCCATTTTCCTTGTGAGATGAAGAACATGTTTAACTTTTCTGCAACATCTTGTTCTGCTGCAAAGTACTTCACATTGTTTTCTGGTGATTCTGTGCCTCCCGTTACCGATCTTTCCTAAATTTCTGATACCTTTTAATTAGTTTACATTACTTTTAGGTTTTGCATTTTATTTCACATTCATAAATTTGAGTTTTCTTTGTTCAAAGCCTTTTCTTTGCATATCCTAAGTGACTTAATCTTTCATCAGCATGTAACTTTATAAGTCAGCTTATCAGTCTTTTCATCTTTACTAATTTCTTTTAGGAAGAATGAATTGTTCACGAAAGAGGATCAAGGGACAACAGATAAGACAGTACCGGTGTAAGATTGAGAGAGCAACAGAGAACTGCTTTCTGCAGTTGTGCCTGTGCTGCTGCACAAATACAGACCAGTATCATTTTCAGCTTTTTGTCAACCATTTTCCTATAATGTGGCAGTTTATTGTGGTATTAAACTTTGATCAGCATTATTGGTTTTGATGCAGTATTTGAGAAACACAATTAAATGTACCTTAGATGGAATCATATTTACAAATATAAGGAAAAAAATGCATGAACATATTGTTAGCATGTTGGAAGTGGTGCTGGTAAGACCTTTGATCATGGGTATTGTGGGGTGTAAGGGCTTGGCTGACAGCACTGAAAGCAGACGAGGACTAGCAGGTATTTTTCACTCAAGCATACTAGCCCTGCCTTCAAGAATGCTAATCAGCATCTCTTGCAGCTCAATCCTGAGCTTTTAATCCAGTTTTTAATCCTAGTGATTTCAGTCCTGCCCTGAGGTAATGGAAACAGGGATCTAGCCGGTTGCCATCCAGTGACAAAGTGTGGGGTACCACTAAGGATTTTAAAATTAAAACTGCCATGGCACAGTATCGAGGACAGAGCCAGGGCCTCATAATAAGGATTTTACTCCCCTTTGCCATGCCTTTCATAATGTAGCAGCCTGCTTAAGCAGCACTGATAAGCTGAGTGGTTTGGCCCATGTATAATGCTAATACTCATAAAACTGGCTGTAAGGTAATTGATAATTAAGTCTCTGAACTGCTGTGATGGATTGCAAGTATGGCTCGTACATTAAGGGCTTTGTTAGTTTTAAGACATACCAGGTAGAAAGTGAAATAATGATGAATGTTCCCACAGTTCTTCAAGTGTGATGCCTAAAATGTGATCATTCATCTGTACGACACTGGACACAGGCATTGACAGTGGCTGTAAGTTACTTACTGACCAGTAATGCTACTTAGGTGATGCTTTACATTGGATGGGTCTGGCAAGCAGTCTGACCTGTAAAGAAAGGTATTGTACACTGTAGGTAAGATAGGAAGCCACTGAATTGGGGTGTATTTAAGCGTATATTAGGTATCTGAAAGCTGAACTTTTGTTTATCGTATGTAAATTGACTCTGCTCTTTCTTTGGGAAACTTGTAATTCAAAACAAGCATTGAAGGATATTGTGTCTAGAACATATAAATGATGAATATGTTTCCTTGGTTTTGAAGACTTGGAGCAAATGTGGCAGGATATACATGTACATTTATTAGGTGATTAATTTAATGGGATTAATGTCTGATTTTGAGAAGTATGACAGAGATCTCATCATTAAATCTTCACTTAATTCTACACTTTTTTGAGTAGTGCTTATGGTAATTTTTTTTCTCAAAGAGGGAGTTAATGAAATTTTGTTTCCTTATTACCTCTCCATCGATTGAATTTTCCAGTCCTGAGGGTCTAGCAGTTCCTTTCATTTCTCAACAAGTCAACTCTTGTTAAAAATTAAATTTACATGCACATCAGGACAGCAGTGTTTCTGATTTACTGAGACACACACAGACATATGTATTTGTGTATTTGCAAACATTTATTGTAAATTTCATCATTAATGCTACAATATGTCTTTAGCTTTTTCCTGATAAGATTTCAGCTTTGCTTTTGTGCTGATTTTCAGGAATACCTAATACTTGAACAAGTAATTATGTTTTGGTGATACAGAAGAGGTTTTGAAGTTTCTTCCTGAAGTATTTCATTACTGCTGCTCCAGCTGCATGCTCATTTTATAGGCTTGCAGTCTGATGTACTTGCATTTGAGCTGGAAAACTTAATTCTTTTTTTAAGAAGAGAGGTGAGAAGTTCAGAATCAAAAATATTCTGTAACCCTCACTAATCTGCAATGGTTTCAGTTGTCACTCTCAGCTTCCTTTGGGTGAGCAATCTGATTGCATTTCCTAAAGAAGAATGAAGTACTTTGAAGGGAAACATTCCTCTCCATCGAAGTCTTGCTAGGGACATTGTCACCATACTCAAGACGTAGCCATATGCCACCTCTCAGCTCCCATCAGTTACTGACTCTTCAAAGACTCAGAATACCTCTTATGAGAAGGGTTGCCTATATGGTTGTGTTGTATCAGAGATAATCCAGGTGTAGTAGCAAACAAACACCTCATTCCCTACCTCTTCCCCAAGGAGAGCTGGTCATAGCTGGCTGGGCACCTGCAGCACATCCGAGCAGGTGATGAGCAGCAGCTTGGTGGAAGATGTGGCTCCAGTGCACCAAGATGTGGTCTTGGTACCCTGTACTTTGAGAACAAAATGCAGTGAGTGTGGCTCTGTTTCTCATTTCTGTGGGCTGCGTTGCACATCAGCTCTAGAAAGTAAACACAGACATTTGCAGCTTGAATGAAGCACAAGCTGACAAATTCTTGGGGTAGTGAGAAAGTGCTAAATGGCCTTGGGTTGTCTGGGAGCTAGAAAGGCACAGAGCAGCTGTAGGGGGGGGTTAAATATGAAGCAGGTGATGGTGAACATTTCCTGCTATGTGATGTTCAACAGGGACAACTGTTTTGCCTTTGGAACTGGCCAGTCCCAGGCTTGACAGTATTTAGATGAGAGAGCATCAGGGAAGCTGGGCATAATATGCTCACTGTTGTAAAACCTTCTGGCTTAAGGTGTAGATAATTAAACCTTTTGTTTTCAGGCCCCTTTCCTCAGTTATTGTTCAAAGGAAAAATAATTAGGTCAATAACAGGGAAAACACAAGGGTACTGGAAACAGAATAGGTTTCTTATTTGGCAGATTTGTTTTTAATCTCTGAAGTTATCAAAGACTGAGTTAACTCCGAGGTACCTTGAAAAACTGCTTGTATTATCTCTAATTCTGCAAATATGTAGATAACATTTTTGCCCCAGATTCCCCAATACAAGGAAAATGATGTTCAGAGCACCATCTAAAAGAAGGTGAGCTCTTTGAGAGTGAATCACACCTAGTGGTGGAAGTTTTAAGGGAAAAACTTGTCCAAAAAAAAAAAAAAAAAAAAGAAAAGAGGAAAAACAAACAAACAAAAAATAACCAAGAAAACAAAGGCTTAGCATGGATCCCTAAATCACAAGTGGAGTCATGGAGTTGAAGTCTTGAACTGCTACTCTTTCTCAGATGAATACATCCATAGAATTCATTGCTATAGCTTTTCATTTGTTTTAGCTAAAAGCTATTTCAGCCGTCACAGAGAAGTCACAGTAAAGGTGCTCATTAGTTATACATGTGCATGGAGATGCGATTTGTGTGCAGTGCAGATGCATAAGAAGTCTCGCTCAGACTGTTTTTAAGGCTCCCCAGGCACGTCTGTTTTTTGTCAATCAGTTGTTACCTCAAAATGTTTTTGTCCTCCTAGATGGAAATAGTTTGAAGTGTCACAGAAAATCACTTGTGTGCCATACAGACAACAATACTTAATTCTATAATTAGCTTCAGGCAGTGAGGCAAGCTGGAAAGATTTTTGCCAATTTTTTGTTAAGCTTATTTTGGCAGATTTTTATTAAAATGAAAGCTGCTCATTAAAATAACTTTTGTTTTGTACTTGCAGACCTTGTTTGCAGGAGTGCTTCTACACTTCCAAGAAATAGAAATAGAGAACAAATACGCATCATAAAACTTGATGATATTTAGAACAGAAAACAGGTACAATAGGCTGATGCCTCATGTATTTTAATGGGAAAGAAGACACAAACTGACTTAGCTTTAAGGATTTGAATGCATCCTTAATGTGGATAATGTCCTGCCCTCAGGTTCTTGTGAGGCCCTTGTGGTAGAGAAGAGCTGGATTACAAAGAAGGAAGGGAAAAGTAATTTAAGGAAGATGATGAGTTCAAGACACAAAATATTGTTAGTTCAGGGGAAACATGAATAGGAGTCACAAACTGAGAAGTCCCCAAGCACAGAAGTGTGAGAAACACCGGGAATAATCCACACAGAACTGAGAGAATGAATTTGAAGGTAGAGGTAGAGATGGGTAGAGATGGGGCATTGTTTGCTTCAGCAAGGCGCCAAAGTTTGTCACTAATTTATACCTCCAGGTTTTATGAAATTTCCTCTTCAGCAGCAGTGTTGGTGGCTCCATGCTCGCTCTGCAGTGCTCAGTGCCCTGCTTGCTGCAAGCAGGTGGTTGTGTGGTGGCAGAGAGAAGAGAGCTTGGGGGCTCAGCACGGGCATCCCTGCAGTAAAGCTGGGGACATGGGAGTCCCAGGTGGACCTCACAGTCCTAGGGCAAGCTCATTTCAAATGCTTTTTAAACAAAACTACTTCTAACCACTTCCCTCCCTGCCCCAGTGGATTTATTCCCCTATTCTGCTGCAGGAAATCTGTGATATTTATAGCTTTTTGCTCTAGAATGGAAAGGTTTCTCCCTCCACCTCGATTTTCAGTGGTTCTTAGGAAAAAGAAATCTCATCTCTCAGCTTGTGTAGCACAGGCCTAGTTGTGCATTTTTTTTGGAAGCCTGGAGAACCCACAAGAGACAGCCCCATAGTTTTTCCCTGCCGCCACTGACCTGGGCAGGTTCGTTGCTCTGCAGTTGAACTTACAGCTGCTTGCTGTGGGTCCTCGTGTTTGCTTCATTCACATCAGGAGGCTGCTTGGGTTTGGCCCTGCCATTGATACAACATGGGATGTTTTGCACACTGTGACTGTTTTGTGTGTCTTTTGTCCTACATAGTGTCATTAGTATAATTAGTCCTGCAGGTACACAGCCAATGTGATGTTGGGTCATGCCCTTGCATGACTTGGGTCATGCCCCAAGTGTGTGGCTAGGTAAGTAGGATGTCTGGCCCATCCAAAAACCAGCTGCAGTGCTCATATCAGCATTGGTGAGGCCATGACAAGTCTGGCTGTGGAAGGGAGAGATTGTGGGGTCATCCTTCTATAAGAAAAAGTGCAGTTTTACACTAGCACAAGCTGATCTGCATCCCTCCTTGAGCATTTGCCAGTGCAGGAAGATACTAGTCCACTCAGAGGGATTCTGATCAAAGATAATAAGCATGTAATTCCTGGCATTTGGGACTCCTAATGCCTCTCGCTATATACTTCTTTTTGTTCCTACATGAATATTAGTGAATTGTACATGAATATCTGTGATTCACACCAAGTGCAAGCTGTGCTGGTAGCACTGAGGGAATCACTGGGAGCAGGTTCTGCAGCACTTTGCAGTGTAGTCATTCGGATGTGAATGTCAAGTCCCAGCAGCGGGGAGGGAAGAAGTCTAGCTTGGTGTTGCTTTACAGGGAACCATAAAACAGCTGTAATAGACTGCTGTCAATGCAATACTGCACCAGCCAGCAGCAATCTGTTATCTATTCTCCTTGGTAATGTGCCTGCACTGCCCTTCACCTGCACCTGGAGCCCACAGCTCCCTCAGGGCACTTCATCACATAGTCCAAAGGAAGCCAGATTCAGCATCAAAGTCCAACATCATCCCTGGTGGTGAAAAAAATGTCATCAGGGAATTTTTAGACTTTTGTTACACACTGCAGGTATTTGTTACTTTCTTTATGGTTACTCTCCACAGTACATCATCCTCTGGGCTGCTAAAGGTGCAGTGGCCAGACATCCAGTTCCTTGTACCTTAATAGAGGCCTGAACTCATGAAAAGTGATTGCAATTTCATTTGTGAAAAAAGTGGCTGCATTTCATTTCAATTATTTTGTTGATCAAGAAGCATTTTTTTTTTAAATAGGAATGTGTTTTATAGGAAAACCATTCCTTTTTGGCTTGGTGTTACAGATAGAGCTACTTCAAAAGAAACAGCTTAGCTCTGTAGAACAAAACTTAGTATTGTTACTGTCATGAGATACACAACTATCTTTCAAAATCCCTGTAACATTTTTTTCTGCTCAAAGGAATTAGTCTTGTTTTCTATAAACTCTCCTCAAAGTGTAATGCTTCGTTAACATTAATAAGGCTGTGACCTACATAGTTTACAATAGAATTAGATACTGTAATAATGTGAAAACCATATTTGTACCATGTGGTTAATTTGTATCTTTCTTTTATATTATGAATGCTCACTGCACCCTTTAAAGTATGTGTCAGGTTAAGTCATGAACAGCGTTGACCAGATGGGAATGGAAAGAAGGTGACTTTATGGCTTTTTCTGGCAGAGTATGTTGATAATTTTAATTCTACCTTGTCTTCTAACCTTCTGGCCCTGATTGCTGAAGCACTCAAGCATCAACTTTTAGAGAACTTTTTTTTTCTCTGCTTTTCAGGATGCCACAAGGAACACAAATCTGTTAGTGTCAAAAATACAAATGCTCGTTCCAAATGTACAGTTGAGTTATAGATCTGCTTGGTATCCAGGCCTTCAAAGCAAAACCAAACCCAGAACTTTCGTCCTTCCATGAAGACAATTTGAGAAATTTATGGACTTGTCTTCTGGATTTGCCTGGAAAAGTTTGCCTAAGCAAGAACAGCAGAATGTGGGTAGGAGGACAAACTGGAGACAGATGACCAGTTAGTGCTTACCCCAGGCACACATGGTAGCCGAACTGTTGTTGTTGCCTAATTTCATCCTTTGTAAGCCCTCTATTGGAAGTTGTCTGAGACTTGGTTGATGTCATCCATGTAAGCTGATGTTTTATAGTGAGTTGAACACTCTCGGTATAAATGGCTAGTGGTATACTAAAAAAGTACAACTTCACAGGGCAAGTTCTTGTTCCCAGGCATGGTGTGAGAGAAGGGCATTTTCTTTTAGCAAAATATGAAAGAAAGACTTCAAAGAAGTATTTTCTTTGATGGAATACAAAGAAGTCCTGTGTCCTTGAGGAGGATTGTTGGTATTCTACAATAGCTTCCAAAACTGGAGGCTATGCAATGACGTGTTTGTCTCAGAGTGTTAGTTTCTTTTAAATGGCATATAAGAAATGTAAAATTAGAAAGTGATACAGCATAAAAGAAGATAACTTTAAAAAAAAAAAAAAAAAAAGTAATGGACTTGAACTACATTACTTGTTGGAATTTTGACTTTGTGCCTCATGGGTTCTTGCTGTATTTCACATTTTAAAAATTATGGAAACCTATAATTGTTTCACAGAATTACTTTTTAATCAAGCAAAGAATAAGACATTACTGCAGTTTGAGCTGCCCTCAAAAATTGTGTTCAGTCTTTTACTGACTTTATGTAGTTAGTTGCTACAAGCAGTATTCCCAGGTATGTCCCAGCTGAATTTAATACAAAATTCTTTCTTTTTCCTTCTTTCAGTTGATCTTAAGAAAGGCCCATGTCCAAATGCTGCAAAGTCAAATCTCCCCAAGCCATGTCAGACTGGACTTCGTCCTCCAAGTTATTCGCGGTTGCCAGCGGCTAAGCTGGCAGCATTTGGTTTCGTCAGGAGCTCAAGCGTATCCTCCGTCTCCAGCAACCAGTCAAATGACAGTGCTCAGAGTGATCAAAGCAGGACAACCAACCGTAAGTCCAAAAAGTGGCCTTCTTTTGGGGGGGGGATATAAAATAGATGTACTCTGGGATTGTCCAGACTGTAGTCTGCATACAAGGACTAAATCTCTGCAGAATTCACTGATCTGTTCTGTGCCACTGAGATGTGGGTTTGGTATCTTGATTTCCCAGAGTAATTCTATAAAATATTATTAATAATAGATGAATAGTTTCTGAATGTACATTGCACATAGAAGGAATTAGTTTTGCCTTTTGCGGAGAAAATTGTGTTGAGAGTGAACCTGAAGCATTTCTCTATTCGGTTTTTATGTAAAATACCTCTTCATACAAGCTGAAGTAAGTAAATAATCACAGTAATCTGTGTTTGGTAAGCACATTGCAGCCATGGAGAACAGTTTAGAATATGTGTAATCCAAAATGAACAACGGAGTCTTTCTCATGCATTTTTTTTCTGTCTCTTAATATGCAGAATAATAAACATGTTTTAGAAAATTAATGCCGTTGGTATAAAATGTGATCAGAACTGATGTCGTAGCTATTGTCTCATCTCCAGACTTGGAAAGATCCCTTGGCTGAAATGTCATTTCAAATCCTATTTTCTGTAACGACTGTTAATTTTGTTAAGTACAAAATAATACCCACTGGAGTGTGCAGTCCTTGGGAAGTGTGCACAAGCCTTGGGCTTGCAGCAGAAAGGGGGATTGAGGGATTTTCATGCCCATTTTTCTTGCTTTGAAGACCAGATCGAGACTGAAGTGTGTCAATATCAAAGCAAGTGTTATCAGCTGGGGAGGGAAGCAGACAGGGGGACCAGGTGACATAAAGCACTAGAGGAAACAAGATGCTGCAGGCTCCAAAACCTTTCACTGTTTGTATTAATGCAAAATGAAAGACAGTAATAAATAAAATGAAAGTAGTTAAAAGCCCTAAGGATTTTCCCTCTCCTGTCTTATATGGAATCAATGAAATGTAGAAGTGTCAGAACTCCATTGCATTCTGACTTTTCCAATGTTCCAAGCAAGCACTTGTATCCTTGTTTTACTCTTGGGCTGATGGTTCATTTCTGTTTAGTTCCTACTGAGCTTTACTTTGAAAGTCATCAATCTCTTTGCTTTGCGTTTTCACCCTACATCCTAAGTCTTTGGAAAGCATTTCCTTTTTTCTGGTGGTATAATATTTTTGTCTTTGGTTACATACATTGTTAGGAATATAATTACTTAGTTTCTGATTAGTTCTAAGCTACATCTCTGCAAGAAATGTTGTGTAGCAATTTCAGGTGTGAATCTGAAAAAAAACACCATGTGTAGTTTTTGCACTATCCTTGAACATAGCTGATGCAAACAGGTACATTTCATACATCTGAGAATTCTCTAAAAGGAAAATGCTCTAAACTGTGCAACCTGAAGCAACTGATCTCAGTTCAAAAACTGTACAAGAAGCACTAGTCATCTGAGACTCAGAAAGCTACATTTAGCTCTTCATTCGTCTTAAAAGAAGTTGATTTCATTTGTGTATTATGTTGTATTTTTGTATTATATTTGTACATTAAGCCCTTAAAATCTGAAATCATATTTCAATCCCCACAAGAAAGTGGAAGTATGTGTTGCATACATTTTGTTCCAGTCCACTTAGTTGAAGATGATAACCATCTTTAACTTATGATTACAATTTTGTGAACGACTTCTGCATGTTGCAAGAATATCTCTGGATGGATATGAAAATTACCCAGGGGAAGTGTTCTGCTGGTACAAATTCATGTAGACATGAGCTTGGCCTGTCACCTGATGAAAACTGGGACCTATCATTTCTGCTTCTGCACACAAATTAGATAACTCATCTAAGCAGTCATCTAGTTTCCCTCCGCTCCATGGGAGAGCAAGATAATGGACATCTCCAGAGGGTCATCTGCCTGACATGGTTTGTGACACGCACCGCTGTCTGGTACAAAAGTCACAACTTTTTAAATTTGTCTTTAATTCCAAATGGATAATGCTTCTTTCTGGACCAGGGTGAGAGAGCGAGAAGGGGCTTTTCCAAGGGGGTGAGTGCACACCCTGTATTTGGGGCGTTTGCCCTTGGGTTAGTCACCACACAAGAAGTTACCAAACATCACCCATTTTCTTTGTATTAAAAGCAACATAATTCCCATTAATCACTCCTGATAGGACACCTTTCTTTCATGCATGGCAGAAAAAATATTCTCTATGTACCAGCAAGAGTTAAATTAGGTGCCCAACACCCAGGGAGCACAGATGAGTTGCCTTCCATTCTGCTACAGCTTATTTAACACAGATCAGCAGTGCACTTCAACATGCTTGGAAAGCAACTGAAGAGTGGATGTAGGGAGAAGTATTGGCTCAGGAATCTTAGCATGACATGTTATTCCTTCCTTTCTCTGTCTGCTGGAAGAATGGTTTTATTTAAATTAAATAAATAGCTGATTCTGTAGTTACTACCTGAGATCGTGTCTTTGACTAAATCAGGCTTAGCAAAGGGCAGGGTAAAGTTTTACTGTTAATTTCCTAGCTCAGTAGGGTAGAAAATGCAAAATGATCTAGCTTCAGAAACCTTCAAAGATATACGATAACACAATTTCCTATTTAAGCAGTATCTCTGCGTGTCAGAGAGACAGAAGTAATTGAAAACATCTTACAAGTCTGCATATGTTATAAATAGAGGGCCTGCCACTGTTGAAAGTGAAGGGGCTCACCTCAAGATCTTATATCTGCCAGAAAAAAAATCACCATGTACTGGCAGTTTCTAAAAAGCAGATGGCTTTAGCCGGGTGGGAGGAAAACATAGGTTTATTCTGGGGGCAGAGTGTTTTATGGGAAACAGTGATTCTTTAAGAGGTCCTAGTGTGATCCTGTGCTTGCTTTTCTCTCCACTGCCAGATGTCTCGTGGTGTTAGCTCTTCCTGAACTCGTGATTCTTACATTTCTTTTCAGCAGTCCCAAGCGGTGTCTCTTTTTGACGTACTAATACCAATGAAATGCTGTCTAGAGAGCAAAACCACACTTGTTTAGAGTAAGGAGACATGATGTTTGTGTTGCGGGGAAGTTTGTTACTGGAGTTGTGATGCAACAGCTTTGTTTCTAACCAGATTTCTCCCCTTCCCCTGACCTTTCTGCAAGCAGTAAGCCTGGATGCGGCATAGAGCTTGTGCTGTGCTTCTCAGCTGACTCTTCCTGGCAATAGCCTCGTATTCTTACTGACTCAATTAAACAGATTTGCATTGGTGAGACACTGCCCTTTTCCCAGGGTAGGGACAGGGCAGGCTGTGCAGCGCTTGCCTGCTTGCCCTCTCTCTTTCTTGGACTCTTGTCCCTGGAGTGTGGGTATAAGCGAGGCTGTGGTTCACTGATAACACACCAACTTCTACTGCCACGCCATCAGCTGCTCGTCAGGATCAGTTGTAATGAGGCTCTGCTCCTAAGGGGTCCTGCCCAACCATGTGTGGCATCCAACATCTGTGGCATCCAACCTGTCCAGCCCGTCAGCAGCTTCTGGGGCAGGGAACTGACCTGTAATGCAGGGTCACTGCTCCATTCTGGCCACTTAAAATTTATTTTCTGGTGCTTACACACTTTGTGCACAGGGCAGCCAGAGTCCATGAAGCTCTGTGGGGATGGATGATGGTGGCATGTGAGGCAGCTTCTCACCTTGCTGAAGGAGGTGGGATGCAATGACAGAAGCCAAAGACTGCTCCATTTTGAGAGATGAAGATGGGTGCTAGGATTGATCAGGAGAGCTGACCACGGCAAAGCACTTGCTGTTCTGCCATGTTCAAAATAAAATGGTTAAAATGGTTCAGGGTGAACATTTTGCTTCACATGCTGAGGGGCAGTTGTGTTTGAATAAAACATCTCAGAGAAACAGAGGCAGCAAGAGCTTGCCGCACCATATCAGAGGGAGTCCATTCTTCGTTGCTGTGAATGTTTCTCTCCACTCAGTGCAGAGCAAGCAGCTTTCCCTGCCACTTTCACGCCTCCCACCCTGTGACTTTCCACATGAGAGTATCTCTGTACCAATCTGCAGCAAGGCTCTGGTGAGGTCTTGATGTCTTCTGCTGGTACAAAGCCACAAGGTCTAACACTGCTGCACCTGGCTCAGCTTGCAATCCTGCCAGCAGACCCCCCAGATTTGTACTGTGCTGCAAAATGGCTTTCCTGTAACATCTTTGTTCAAGGTGACCTGAAAAGTTCATGTTCACCCTCAGTTCCTGCCCACTACTTTTGAGATTTAAAAATGTATAGTCTTCTAAACTAATTTTCTTTATTTATGCAGAGGATTTTTTTGTATGTCAAACAACTTTTTGATGTTGTTCACTTTCTAAATTGGCTAGAATTGAAAAATTCAGATACTTGAAGAGGGACGTGAGCATTCTCTGCTAAATATGAGAAAAATATGTGGAGGGCTCCAGGAGGGGTCTCATGAGAGCAGAGCAGAGGGGAAGAATCCCCTACCTCACCCTGCTGGCCACACTACTTTTGATGCAGCCCAGGGTACTGGGCTGCAAACATGTATTGCCAGGCCATGTTGCATTTTTTATCCACCAGTACCCCTAAGTCCTTCTCTGCAGGCTGCTCTCTATCCACTCATCATTCATCCTGTGTTCATATTTGGGATTGCCCCAGCCCATGTACAGGACCTTGCACGTGGCCTTGTTAACTGCATGTTGTTCATATGGGCTCACCACTCAAGCTGCCAAGGTCCCTCTGGAGGGCATCCCTTCCCTCCAGCATCGACTGCACCACACAGCTTGGAGTTGTCCGCAAACTTGCTGAGGGGGCACTCAGTCCCACTGTCCATATCACCAACAAAAATGTTAAATAACAGCAATACAGAGGTCCCAACACAGCCCCCAGAAGGACACCATTCATCACTCGTATTCCACGTAATTACTTTTATGCACTTGATCAGAAAAGACTGTAATGTGGTGCAAGCACCACATGGGAAACACTTCATTAAGCACTGTGGAACAGTTTGATGTGTGGAGCAGTGCAAGAAAGTAGGATCGTTTAGAATGAGTTAAGGTACGATAACTGCTATGGGTTTTGGAAATGGAAAGATGTAGCTATAATACCAGGAAATACTTCTTAGTCATGAGGTCTACTAGTCTGTTAAATAATCTTCCAACTCAAGTGATGAAAGCCACGTTGCTTAAGATTCTTAAAATAGAATAATAGCCTGGTGTTAAAGACAATTCTTCTCTGGTGAGGTGCTAGACTAAAAGACATAATGCTGTTCAGTATCTTCCCACAGTTCTGAGTGCTGAAGCAATTTCTTTTCTGATAGAGCAAGGAAACTGTGATGAGTATTTCAAAACTTGTATTAGTGTCTCATGACAGCTATTTTTTTTGTTTAAAATTACAGAAATATGAAAGGATGTGTTTTGTGTAAACTTCCACAATCCCTTCTTCATCAAAATAGATTTCACACTGGTTTGGGGTCTTTCATTGCTTGGTCTTTCTAAATGCTGAGTTTCCATTCTAGTAAGCAGATGTCAAAGTACATCAGATTTGGGTGGTTGCAGAAATGAGGAAATTAAATTGAGCACAGAACTCTTAAAAAGACAGCTAATTGTCTCCAAAAAAGTAGAACATCCCAAACTGTGGCATGGTGGACAGATACAGCGATCACATTTCTGTGACTGATTTTCTGATCATTTTTCTACATAATAAATTGCCTTTTTTTCCTTTTGATCCTGTTCTTGTATTAACATTTTGATGGAAGAATCACTTTATACCATCACTTCGCTCTGAATAGAAGTAAAACAGAACAGTGCCAAGTTAGGATTTTCAGCTCTGTGGGCAAAACATCTGGAAAAGTGCAGTGTGTCAGCCAGGAGCAAGGGCTGAAAAGACATTTTAGATGCCTTCCACTCTCCCAACATTTACTTCTCATACTCCATTTCTTACTGCTGTGGAAAAAAAAAAAAAACACACTTCAAAAGTGACTTGGAGGTATAGGCACAGCAGTCTCTCTGTGTCTGCAGAGCTTGAAACAACAGTGATGATGTATAAATTGTCCTTTAATTTCAGTGGTGCCTGTGAAAGTATTTTAAGTGCGATAATACTTTAATGGTTTAGATAATATTTTTTCTGTTTACATGGTTAACCTCTTTCACTGCATGTCAGAGCACTCAGGATGAGGGAAGCAGTACCACACTGTAAAGATCTGCACCACTCTTCCCTGCGATGAACAAACAGGGGCAGGGAGATCAAGCTGGCTTGGAAATGCAGAACTATTTTTATATGAAGACTCCAACATGAAACATTTGAGGGGTTTACAAATTTTCCTTTCCTGAGCTGATACATTTGTCACACCTGAAAAAAAAAAAAAAAAAAGCATGAAATTCAATTCTGCAAAGTCTGCTTTTTATAAGTGAAGAACAGTTGAAAAATTTTGCCAAGCTCTATTGCCCACTCAACAACTCAACAGAGCACTTAACCTCGATGTTTGTTATTGTAGTAAAATGCCATATAAAATCTGCATTTTTAGAGGTAAGTAGACCAGGCTCAGAGATGCTGGGCCTGTGTTCTAAAATTGTCCTGGCTCAGACCTGGCAATCCTAGTTCCAGTTTTTGGCAATTATTTCTGTCTGGCTTTTCAAAAGTGACTTAAATGATCCACCTCACTTTTCCCGTTTGTGAAATGGGGTGGGAGGCTGCAAATGGTTATACAGGTATTGGATAATGGAGTGACAAAGAGGCAATGGATAGTGACAAATCCTCTTTCCTGGCCCACTTCCACACAGGATTATTTAGCTGATTACAAGTGCCTAATTTAGTTGCTGTGACTCTTAGTGTTTAAGCTCTAGAGGGTAAAAACCAGTTCAAGCCACCGCACACCAGGCTGCCAGACACTGGTGTCGCTGGAGGGGGAAGAGCATCACCCAATGATTAGATTATTTCCATCACAGGCACCCAAACTGCCTCTTTCCTTTGACTCTATGGGGAGATGTTGGCAGGTTGATTTATTAATTGGTCTCGAATGCAGCCACTGTAACAGCCTGCTGTGGTGCCCCTACACTGGGCTGTTTCATCAGCCCCTTCTTTCTCCCAAATAGTGGCTGTTCTTGTTCTGCCCTGGTCTGTAGGAGATCTTCACCACTTTTTTATTGCAGTAGAATGGGCTTCATTCATTTTTAGAGGGATACAAAGAAATAAGTGAAGCCATTTCTAAAATAATCATTTTTCAGTATTTAAATCCCCATTTTCTAAAACATTTAATCTTCATGGAGCCTGAGGGTAATGCCCTCTTAGAGAGATGTGAGGGGGACAGGAGGCTGCTCTCCTCTGCAAGTGGGGTTAAAAGGGAAGTGCTGATGGAGTGCAGCTTCCAAGCCTGGGGAAAAGCCACGGTCGGTCCAGAGCTTGTACCAAGGACAAGCACAGCACACATCCTTCTGGGGAGCCACAGCACTTGCTCCAGTAGCACTTAAAATGACCTTTTGAAGATAGGAAGGCAAGCAGCAGCTGGAATATATCTGTCACATCCACATTAAAGCGCTTCTGAAGAGCAGAAAACTCACTCTAAATTGTCTCCTTTCCATATTCTAATCTTCCGTTCTATCTGATGAGGGGGGGCAAATAGGCTTTTAGAAGTGAACCTCGTGGACATTCATTGGAATAGATTAATCTCCTTATTTAGCTCTAAGATAAATGAAGAAAATTAAGAAATACAGCTTTGAAGAAGCAAGATCTCTCCCCACTCCAACCCCCTTTTATTTTTTTACCTTCTGGAATAATCTGTCCTCTAATGGAATCTCAGTTAAAAGTCTTCAGAGTCTCCCACTAAAGAAGTAGGTCTTTGCCAGGACATTTGAGAAAAATCCCTCTTCGGCTTGCCTCCCTCATGTATTATCATTACAGTACATAAATCAATATTAGAAAGGGTTAATTTCAGGTATCTAACTATCAGGGCTTGTTCCTGGAGGCAGCTCTCACCTGGATACTTTATTGAATTCACCTGCAGTTTTTGTGCTCTTCCAAATTCAAGCATTTGGAAACGTAGATGCATTCCAATCTGAAAAGATGCTTCACCAAAAAACACTACATCAGGTTAAATTCTGCATTTTGTATAATCCATGAGAGCAGAGACACTGAATGCAGCGAGGGACTCTGGTTTTAAAATACCTGAGTCAAAATGCTGCCCAATTAAACTAACTACTGCCAATGACAAACATTATTACAAACTTATTTATAATAAGCTTTTTTTTTATTTTTCTTTTTTTTCCCCAAAGATAGCTTAGAAATAACCATTTATTTAAAGATACCAGAAGTTTGATATGGTAGCTCTGAGCCAATTCTGAGTCACAGTGAGGCAAAGAACTACCTGTATCCCAGTTTGGAATTATGGAAATTTAAAAATGAATTTTGAAATGATATTTGTGTAATTTCTCTTTATGGTCACATACCTGAGAGTGTTAGGTCACCTACCCTCATTTCCCTACACAAGAGGCAGATAACCTTGAGCTCTTTCAAGAAGGGCCAAATTAAAAAAAGTGAGGCTGAGACAATCTCATTGCAACCCTATTGCTAATAGCTTTTGTCAAAGGTGAAATATTATGAATTTGTTATGCACACAGTCCAATCCACTGTGTGCCTCGCTGCCAATAAACAGGACCAAAGTTAAAAGTACTGTAAATATTACCGGCAAATCGCATTTAGCCCAACAGGTTTCAGAAGCCAGAGCTGGCCTCTTCACAGCCTATGAAAAATCAATTAACAAAATGTTATGCCCCTGCAAAATGAAGTGTGGATAATAGACAAGAATAAATGGGAATGTGAAAAAAAGTGTGTGTACTTGTCCCTTTTGGGGAGGGAGAGTGACTGATTGGTTTAGGAGAAGCGTGATGGATTAGTGCAGGTAGGTATTAATAGTGGAGCAAAGGAAGACAAACTTCAAAGAAGTGTCTAATCTTTGATCCCATTATGAATCCTGCAGAATACTTGTGAATTCTAATTTAGTAGCAAGAAAACTGGTACAGCCAAAAGAGTGCAGTGCTATTTATAGAGCAAAAACTTTTCCCATGTAGAGGTTGGGCTGAAATCTCACCCCTGACATTTTTTCCATCACACTAATCTAGTCCAAACAGGTTAAAATTGAGGTCATTTGTGTAAGTCTTCCAGGTGCTCTTGAGAATTTCTGCAATAAAGGGAAGAAACAGCATCTTTTGCAGCTTTCAGTATTGCCACAAGTCTGTTAAATTGTGATCCAAGAGCTTAAAAATTGCAGCTTAAACTGACTTCCCTTCCAGCTTGCTGCTTGACAGCCTCTAGAGGCCTATGTAAGATTACATGAGGCTGTAAACAGCTAAAAATGTTGTGGTTCTTTGTCTTGTGACAGGTGCAAGACCACAGGCTTTCAATTTGGGATTTCCTAAGTTAATTTAAATGCTACAAGAAAGCTGACTGAGGTCTGAAATAAGTAAAATGAGCACTGGCAGAAAAAAAAAAAAAAAAAAAAAAAAAAGACAAAGTGAAGCCCTCCTGCAAAGAACGCTAAGCTGAATAAAATGGAAACAATTGCACAGTATTTTCATCCTGGGTGGCAATTATCACAAAATGTAAGTTATTCGCACCCTAGACATCAGCAATACCACCATCAGCAGCTAGCAAACGTTCAGCCCTTTGGACATGAGGCTAACAAATCGTAGTATGCCTCCCGTGGGGCAGACTTAAGGGTACACCTTTTGATGCCATTGTTTTTGGAGGAGAAAGCTGCTGCTGTTCATTTGGTCTATGAGCTGCAAACAAGCCTTGGATCTGTGTTCCTTGCGGCAAGGAGTGAGTTAAGTTGGACTACATGATATAAGTTTTTAATTTATGTTGTTCCCAAGTTAATGGGCTGCAGGTATGGTTTCATGCACTTCATGTTACCATCTTTGTTCTTACAGAAGGCTACACAGTCAGAAGTATTTATGGAGAAATATTAGCATTTAGGATGAGTGCATAAAGTGCTCCGATACACAGGTGTGAACTGGATCTTGCCAGAATAGCAGCAACCTTCCCACACAGACCCTGACATCTGATCGTGTGGGGGTGAAGTCTGTCTTCCTGTGTGTGGATTCACCAAGTCACCATGAGACTACCTTGCCATTTTAGTGTCATGTTAGAGGAGGCTCACACTATCTGAATTGGGCTATCAGGTGTTGCATGAGCCCAGACCAGTCAGTTCTTGCATGTTGGGGACCTTTCTCCAACTGAACTTGAAGCTGGTCTTCTCTTTTTGTTTTCTTTTTTGGAGCAACCTTCTCAAAGAAGACAAATTCCATAATTTGTCTCCATAATTTAACTAATAACAAAGAAAGAAAATAGCTTCTAATTGGTGAACAAGAATTGGGAGTCACCTCTCTACCACACCATTGGAAAAAAGAGAAGCAATGCAGTAAGCCAAGGAATGAGTGGTTTCCTACTCATCTCAGAAATAGTGTCCATTTCAAGTGCTGCGATAGTTTAGTTTTGTGTTTTAACAGTGGCCAACTTCTTTTTTATCACACAGTAGAGTTCTGCTGTCTTCCAATCAGTCATTTCTGGAAAGGTCTGTACAACCTCCAGGGAAAACTAACTAAAAGTGAAGGAGCAATGATACATTTTGAATAAAAAGGCACATCTTGTTCTAAATATCTTACAAACATGTTGGGACTACTTATGGGAAACCCTTCTGTTCTTTTCACCTGCTACTAAACTGTATGGATTAGGAAGGGCCAGAGCTCAGTTTGTGTCTAGAAGAAAGTGGTATGACCTTCTTGATGAAAGAATTAAGAATGCATGATTTTTAACTACTGTTTTTCTCCTTAAAAAGAATATATAATTTATTTGGATCTTTTTGTAAATTTCTGCACAGTTCTTACCACAGAACATGAGGTGATCTAGGAATTAATATTACTTCTGCAATCTGAGGAAAGGGGATTTCCCAATGAACATTATTACAATAATTTATTTAAACTGAAGGCCTATTTTTAGATGTGTCCTGGGATAAAACGTTCCTTCTCTGACATGTTCTAATGTTGACTAAATGTATTATGTACTGCAGCTAGGTATCTAAGGAATTTTAATTGTCTCAGAGGTACACAATAGCTTTTTAGAATTAGGATATTTATCACTTGTCACAGCTTGTAAATTTAGATACAGAACAGGCCTGTACACTGTCAAGCTGTGTGGGAAAGTAAGAAGAATAAGAGGTAGCGTCATAGTCTCTGTATGCCATCCAAACGCAGCAATAGCTAGTAAGTTCTAAAAATATCTAATATGTAGATTAAAAAAGCTTGAACCTGAAAGTAAGATGCATGAAAATAAATTTTAAAAAAATTGCTAAGACACTCTCTCCTACACACACAGGTCAGTCCCACTCCTTTGGGAAAGATAGCTCTGAGAAATGTGCTGAATTATGCAAGGTTTACTAGTGACCCCATGCAGGAGAGATGCTGGAGCTCAGTGGTGATGGTGGGAAGCTCTGGTGAAAGCCTGCACTCCTGAACTGTGGTCCATCTGTTGTGTATATCGAAAGTAGGTGCAGATAAAAACTTCAGACTAATTGAACGAAGCCCCAAGCAGCTCGCTAAGTGATGTAAGTCAAGTTGAACAATTTTTTGCTAAGATTAATTCAGTATTTGCCACTTCAGGGCATGCCAGCTATCATGTTTAATATATATATATAGAGATTTTAATCTTGTCTAAAACATCAAAGATTGATACATTTTAAAACAGACTGGCTTTTTCATGAAGCCCACAGTAAGAGTGTTCCCAGATTTGTAACCACGTCATTTTTATTTTGTTTTAGATTGGTTAGGATGGAGGGGAAACCTTTCCGTAACTGGTATCCTGCCAGTTGTCATAAGCTGGTTCCTGCCCTTCACTGTGGGCTGTGGCAAGAGCTTCTCCAGCTCCACCTGGGCAGAGGTGAAGCAGAGCAGCAAGGTCATGCCCAGCCCTGGTGTGGGTGAGGACAAAACATTGTGGGTCCTTGGCCCAGCAGGGAGAATTTCCTCTAACAGCATTATGGGACAGAAACCATGCTGTAATGGTGTAAATGCCTCTCATTTTTATTTACACACTGCTAATTTGGGGAATAGAGATTTAACCACTGTTGATAGAAGCACTGGTTTCCTAATGACTATTATTGCTTCCACATGATAAATATATGTATATCAGAAGAATTATTAGGCATTAGCTGAATGATTAGGCATTAACTTCATTTTTTAATGCTTCTTGTGGTCTGATACATGTCTGCACAGAGCCTCTTCTTCATTTTACTTTTCTCTCTGTTCATCAACAATGACCCTCTATACTACATACCCTCTCTTAAGAGCTTTAAAAATGTGGATGGTGTTTCATTTCATAGTACTTGTGCACTGTCTCTTCTGCTGATTTGTCTCATGCCTTTAGACAAGGGTCTCACTGTCTTACTGGTGCTGTGCAGCATTTGCCTTGCACCACGCATGCTCCCAGTGATGTATCTGATTTGGAAGACTGGAGCTAATGTGAAAATTGTGATAGCATTTACCTCCACTACAGTAAAGCTATTGCAGTTTGTAATTAACTAATGAAATGTATACATAATTACCTTTGATAATGCTTCCTGGAAACTACTGCTTGCTTGAAAGTTTACCTCATTGTAAAGGTATTTTGGAGGGAAGTTTTGCAGTGAAGGAAGCTCTGATGGAGTTTGAAAACATTTTTCTCCAGGTGGATTGTAAAGATGTCAAAGTTTTCTCCAAGCTTGGCCACCTGAGCTTTTTGCAGCCTGTCTCCATCACAAGGTCTCCCTATCGCTTGAAGCAATGCCCTGGTTCACCTTGCAGCAAGGCTAAGGTGTGCTGGTGTCTCACATTGGCAGCTGGGGCTGAACGAACTGATTGCAGTGGATAACTTGCTCAATCAAATTAGCCCTGCAGACTCTGAGCATGCATAAAATTTGCCTGTGGCTAACAAGCTGCTGATGCCACTGACGTGCTTCCTCTGCCTGATCGTGGAGGTGAGGAGCTGTGCTCGCATGGGGTTGATATCTGCTGCTGGTTCATCTCATGCAGCCACAGTGCTACGAGGTGTCTGCTGAAATTGGGGGTCCCAATGTGAGTAGGGTGAGGCTGTGGACCAAATGCTCTCCATTTTCTCAGCCCGTGTCCTTGGCTTGGTATTGGACCTGATAATATTAATACAAATCTGCCTTGAGAGTGAGTGTTAAGATGCAGAAGCACAGCATAGTCAAATAAAACCATGAAAGCTAGCCCGATACAGCATTTAATGTATTTTATGCCCCGTGTTATGTAGTGTATATTCCTGCTTATCAAGTGATATGTTATTTACAGCATTTTTGTTATGCTTAGAATAAATTTATTTAAATTCAACTTCTCTTTAACATTAGCTTGCAGACTTGGGGCAGGGGAGAGATAAGCATGTCACTGTTGACATTAGACTTTTATTGCTCAGCGGTCTAAATTCTGCTTGGCAGATTTCAAACTGTTCAAGTGTAGCAACATTTTAGCAAAGATATGATAACAAAACGTCTTATAACTTATTGTTCACGTGGTGGCAGGCTCTGATTTTACTCTCCCTTTTCATCTTTGTAGTATTGTGCTGTTGTTCAGGCAGCTTTTCAAGTAAAGATTCAAAGGAATTGAATAAAAGTGTACAAACAGTTTCAGAGTGATGTGAGGGCACCAAGAAATGGGAAGGGATGCCTCAGCTGGGGGTGGCCCAAGGATCCATCCTGCAACAGGAGTCCTCAACTGCTCAGGGGTCGTGGCCCTCTGCAGCACGGGTTTTCAAGGCAGACTGCCCAAAATCTTGGAGTGGTTCATAGGAATAAAGACAGTAACAGTACAGAGAGTAACTAAGGGCTTAAGGATCGCTTGCACTTTTATTAAAATGAATAATTTCTTTAATTGGCTTCACGGGGACTAATTGGTGCCAAATACCTTGGAAGGAGAGGTCTCTAACAGAGCGTGCTGCAGCACCAGCTGGCAATCCATATCACTTGGGGGTTTGGGAACAAGGTGTTTCCACTTCGTTTGCTAGTGGGAGGTCCAGCAAGAGCAGACAATAAGCATCCTACATTTGCAAATATCTCACTTTTGTTTTAAAAAACATATCAAAACACCTACAACAAAACACAATAGATTAGTAGCAACATGAAGTGTAACTTTTTTTACAGATACTTATGCTTTTGATATTTATAAAGCAGTTCTTATTGAAAGGTATTGGTGAATATCGTATTCATCTGTTGGTTTCCTTACAGAGAACTGTTGGATGGCAGGAAAGTGTTAGCATTATTGTCTTGTGGAAAGGAGAAGTGAGGAACCTGTGAATGTGCCATGTTTCTCGAGTGAGCCATCTTGGAGCACAATGGAAGAAGATTTGCACGGGATATTTGGAGCCCACGTGCCTCCAGCCCTTTGGACCTGCTATGTCCCAGGGCAACCAGTCTCAGAGACCTGCAGATGAGCTTCCTGGGAGCACAACAGGGAAAGTGGCCATCAGCTGAGGGAATGATGCTCTAGAAGAGATGGTTTCCCAAAACCATACAGGGGGGAGCATAGTAACACTGCAGGGCGATGTTTGAAGCATTTCAACACAAATGTCATATTTATCCACTTCCTCTCATCTCCAGTGGAATAAAGTTTGGGTCCCTGGGGAAAGTTTTAGGAACATTCGTGCTTTTGTGTGACACAACCTTGTCCCCTCCAGGCGCGTTGAGGAGAACTTGTGTGGAAGCATCTCAGCAGTGAAGTACATTTAGTCCTTAATGTCTGTAAAGTTGGCTTTGGTATTTATCATATCAAAGTATTCAAATTTATGAAGCAGTTTCTTGGAGCTCAGTTAATCCCATGGGTGACTTTTTTACAAAGACTGGCAGCTGAGCTGCCTCTCTGTTAACACTGCGTAGGGAAAAGAGAGAAGTGTGTCATGAGAACTGCAGGGAAATTAGAACAAGCTAATCAAAGAACAGTGAGGTGAGAAGTCAGACATTAAAGGCACTTTCTTATGGACTAGAGAACTAGAAATGTGGTCCTGGTGTGTTTTATATTTTGGTGGACCAGTGAAAGTCTGTACAGTCAGAATGCAACCAGAGAGGACCATATTCGATAGCAGTTACTTTTTAATTAGGAAATTATAATGAATATGTAAAACATTTCACTAAGCTTCCTCAGGGAGATCAGAGATATAGGATCTTTGAAAATAGGGCAGGAGTGTGAGGGGAGAGACTGTGAGATGTCTATGTCCCAAAGCACGATCAGCTATCCTTGAATGATTTGGGGCAGATTTCTCTCTTTTCTTGTTTATAACAGGTTTAAATGTTGTAGGGTCCCCATCTTGCCTATGAAAACTATCCCTCTTCTCACTTTTTGAAAATCATTGATGCTGTCTACCCTATATTCCTCTAGCAGGAGTTTAGACCAGTTTCTCATGTTCTATCTGCAGAGGATGCAGAGAGTTGTTTCTATTGGCCTAATACATATTTGAAGACTGCTGTCATGTCTCATCCCAGTTGCCTTCTGCAGAAATGAATCCATCCAACTGCTTCAGCTTTTCCCTCTAGACCATACTTTCAAAGACCTCTGGTCGTTTCCTATTCCTCATCTTTGGACTTTTTCTGCTGTGTCTCAGTGTGGTTCCCAGAACTGGATGAGTCACAGAGAGACAGAGAGTTAATATAAACCTCATTTTGCATTTTTTATTTTTATTTTGCACCAGAAATCAGCCACTGGTCCCCTTCAAGGACAAGGAAATTAAACCTTTCAGAGCTGACATGACTTGCCCAAGGCTACCCAACAGGGACATAGCAGGGCCAGAAAGTGGACCCAAGCCTACAAACTCCCCAGTCAGGCCCTGCATTTCTGTGAAAAATGGTCTTCTTTGGCAAACACACAGTGTGCAAGTCTTTCACTAATGAAATGTACCACATATCATCACTAAAAAATCTGGACTGTCCCCAGTAAGTGATCCTTTTTCTTACTGAGGGTGAGATGTAGTACTGCCTCTTGTATTCATATGCTGGCTGCTCTCGGAGTGGTTTTACCCCATCTGAACTCCTACAGGCTTTGGTCTCTTGAAGGTTGAGGACATGGTGCTTCTAAATGTGTTTTATCCTCTCTCCTGACACCTTCAAAACTTTCCATAAATGAAAATGAGCATCCAAGCTCTTTCAAGCCGTGTTTAGAGTAAATTTGTTTGTGTCTTTTAGTGATGGATTAGTGGAGAAAACCAGAGCACTTAAAGAAAAGAGCTGGCATATTCCATGTGTTCCAACCAAACACATTTTACCTGCCCAATCAAGTAAAAATACAAGTAGCTCTAAAATGAAGTTGTAGGCGAAGTTGCCCAGCATGAGCTGCAATTGCAGCAAATATATTTCTCCTTAATTATTGTGCAGTAGCGAGTACATTAAAATGTTCAGCCTTTTCCTTAGTTGTGTGGTCTTTGCTGAAACAATCAGCTCAGCTCAGCTACACTGAGTAAACACATGCTTATCTATCTGATTTAAAAATATTCCAATTATTATTCAGCCGATCTATACATCATATCATTGCAATTGCTCAGACGTATTTAATTTTATTTTATTTTTTCCCCTGGAGTACATTTGTTTTTTTCCTCAGCTCTATTGGAATAGTTTATCTGTAATTTAAAACACGGGAACTTTCTTACCAGTGGAAATCAGTGCGCTAATTTAATACCAGCAATTGCTTAACCTATCTAATGCCACAGGGACCCCAGTGCAAGAAAGGGTGTACTAATATAGCTTTATGAACATGCAGCACTCATACCAGCACACTGCTGATTAAAAAACACAGGAGGCATTTCTTCAAAGGATTCTGAATAAAGCCTTTGGTCCTATTTCCACACAGGGAAAACGGATTTTTTTTTTTTCATTGTCCTAAATACATTTGTTAGACTCCCTCATTTTCAAGTGAAACTACACAAGGGAAAGATTTTACATGTGGTTAATCTATAACTGAAAAGAATTGATATATATATTTGACCTGACAAATATTTCAGCATTTAAAATACTTCCGAATCCTTGGAGAGTGCTACTGAATCTCTCAAACATGCACTTATAATGATTTAAGGATCCAGACTCTGGAGATTTGGTGACCCAGTTGTTCTCTGCACTGCTGTGCACAGGAGTTGCTTTGGATTTTATTCATTCAAATAATTTTTGAACCCTGTAAACACACTCAAGACTTTGTGAGTGCTAATGAGCACTGCCTGTGACATAACAAAGCAATGTTCTCTGGCCAGAAGGTCTGGAAAGGGTGTTTGGGTGAGTGCAGGGCCCTGGGTTAGATTGCCCTGTGGCAGTCTCTGTGCTCGTCTTTTCGTGGGCATGGCCCAACTTCCCCGTTTTTCAGCCTGCTAAACTGGCATCTACTCTCAGCCATTGCAAGACCTTTAAATGTGTCATGGTTACTGAAAGTTTTGGTTATGTTGGATACTGTGACTTAGGAACAGCCTGGAAGTTTTGAACTCAAACGATTGCTTCTTTCAATGTTAATCTTCTCTATAGTTCAGAACAAAGCAAATACTTTTTCTTCCTTTGAGGTACAATGATGGTTTTAACATGCTTTAAGCTGCATTTCAGGGTTGTATCAGTCTCTTAATGCTTTATCATGTGACACTAGCTAGGACCCCCTAGTATTACCCACTAATACTCTTATCTATGAATTATTTCTGTTCCAGCGAGGGAGGAAGAGATTATTGTATGTGAAATGATATAATGGTTAGCAATTATCTCTCCTGAAGCAATAGAGGTGTATTAAATGAACCAATCTTGGTCATCATAAAAACCACTGTATTAAGCTGTAAAAAATTATCTGTTACTGGCAAAAATAAGTGCATATTTATTAGCAGCTCTCAATATTTTAATATACTACCTCTAAACTAGTAGTCTTTAAGGAGACGCAGATTAAAAATTCATTCTTTATATAACAAATAGAACCTTTGATAGTTAAAATGGAAGAATGAAAAGTCTAAGATTACTGTTCATTTTCACCTATGACAGTCCTGCTATTTGGATTGATTGTTTACCATCTAATAAATGTAATTCCAAGCATCCTGGCAGGGTATTTCTGAAGTATGCTTCTCAGCTGCACGCCTGTAGCAGCAAACCTGCTGTTTGTTTAAAAAGCTGCTCCATTATTTATGCCACTTCCCAGTTTATTTGCTCCATGAATGCTTTGGGACCCCATGTGTCTTCCCTGTCCCTGTGCCCTCTTAGCACTGATGCTTTTGTGCCAAGCTGGCTTCCCAAGCTGCTGCTGGGGGAGATGAAAGAGGGAGCGTCACCCCAGAGGAGCTTTGGTGGTATTATGATGCTGGTTGCTTAAACAGCTGAAGCAGTTCTGAATTTACAGGGTGAGAGCAATTTGGGGCTCTGGTCACCAGCAGATGAAAGACAATCCTTTCTGGAACCTAACCAGTGAGGTCTGCTGCATGTCACACACTGGAGACTTTGCATGAAGATCAAGAATGATTTCTAGAGAAGCAAAATGCTCTTTCCAGGCATCAGCTGCAGCTGGCCATGCCAGAACAGTAACAGGTCATGGCACTGCAGATAGTTCATGGAAAGCCCACCACGATCTGTGTTGCCTACTGATAGCTGCTGTAGGGTGCAGCTATATAGAAGGTTGCACATGCCCCAAATATTGCACCCACATACCTCCTCCTCTGAAGACACATCCCATCCTCCTCCTCCCATACCACTGCAGGTAAAAAATCGTGCATTGTGATCAAGTGTCAAGTGTATTTTCCTGTCAAGGGCAAACACACCTTTTTCCTTCACATATAAGTAGGCTTTGGCAGGGAATGATCTCTTTAATCTAGTTGGCAAATAATAATCTACACTGTAGGATGGAGAATTTAGGTTTATGGAGAAAAAAATAATGGAATGGAACAGTGAGAATGTATACATACAGAAAGACTATACCTTTTTAGCAGTTCTGACTCAGAAACCACAGGTAGGGAAGGGCACTCTTGATGAATTGGACCAGCTCAGTATACTTATAGATTTTTTGTTGCTCACAGACCTCTCTTCCATGCACCTCTGAAGGCAGCCAGAGCGTGGTCAGAACAAGAGCAAGTACAGGTCCTCCCCTGGCAAGAGCCTCGGGCACCTCGCTCCAGCATAACGGGTATTAAAAAACTCCATGTTAGATCTTGGCCTCCAAACCAGCTGAAATATAAACAGGATGTCTGTAGCACCAAGCTGTGTCCTTAAAAGTACCATAAACAAAACCCAGGGCCATGAACCTGCAGTGCCTTGGAGCTCTGCCTGCAAGTGCCAGGGACGGGATGCTGCTCATGTACTCGATGAAGCATGGCCTTGTCAGAGGCATTAAAGTGACATGTTTAGCCAATAAAAGGAAGTTAGAAGCTACAATGCCCTTAGCCACCTGTCCAGTCTGTCTAAAGATTTTCTGAGAACATCTGGTTGGAAAGAAACTTGTTTGGACAGGATGGATTGTGCTGAGGGATAGTTTAGCAATAATAATAATAATAATAATAATAATAACAATAACAATAATAACAACAACAACAACAATTCCCTTTCCCATTCAAAAATAAATGTACCTTTTCATTGTGGCACATGAGATTTTGCAGGGTTGTTTTTCTTTGTTTCTTCTTTTTTTTTTTTTCTTTTTCTTTTTTTTTTCTCCTAATCTTGTTCTGTAAAAGATGCTCAAACCTGGTTGTTTACTTGTGCTGTTTTGCTTTTATCCAGAACGCCCCAAGTGTAATGGCATTTGATTGCTCACAAAGACATAGGAATGTTGTTTAAAGCCAAAAATAATTAATCTCATTATGTTCCCTACGTATTGGGCCATGCCAGGGCAACCTTGCACCTTCTTCATGAGATCAGTCGGGACACACCCCTGCCACTTTGGGGACATTACCATGGCAGGAGCCACCCTCAGCACCCAGCTCACCCTAACAGCCTTTGTGCTGCCCTGAGCACAGCTCTGGAGCCCCACTGTGATGTCTCAGGGCCCAGGAGGCCATGTGGTACATCACAGCCTGACTGGGTTTTGCCAGAAAGCACTTGGTCAATGCTGATGATGCCCAGCAGCCACCAGCAAGATGCCACTGAGAAATCATGGTGTGATACTTAGGGTCATAGGAGATGTCACAGTGTGCATTAGTGAAAGCTGCTGGTGGTAACAACAGCAGCAGCGTCTGGGCAGTTTCATCTTTTTCTTATTAAAACTGTGAATCTAATAATTTGATTTGAACTCTATTTATTATTAGCTGATGGAAATGTGTTAGAAGAGCGTGAGCTTTCTCCTTAACCACCTAACAGCTTGTTTTCACTTCTGCTCTTAGAGAATGTGCCACTCAAGGACTTCACCTGATGGCAGTAATAAAAAAAAAAATAGGAAAAGAAAAAAAAATAGGGAAGTAATTAAGACATTTGAATCTGAAGTTTTTATATAAAATCAGCTGGATCCAGGATCTGTGTTGATAATGTGGTTTACAGCCGTGTTAATGTTTGGAAATAGAAGCTATTTGTTTCAGCTACACGGATTATACGATGGAAAATTTGCGTGAGGAACCCACTATTTCTAGTTTATTCTGTCTATGTACCATAATAACAGCATCCACAGACAAGGGCTCACCTGCACGGGTATGCCTGGAAATCACTGTCGATTTAGTCTGTCCCTGCTGTTCCTCTTACTAATTTATAGTTTATTCGACAAGTGCAGACATTTTGCTGAGGTGCCTTTGGGTCTCTCAGCTGGCACCTAGCCAAGTTTGCTTGTCAAGTAACCTTTCTTTCTTTTTTTCTCTTTTTTTTTTTTCTTCGTGTGCAATACGTTTGTGCTGGTTGCTAAGCAGATTACTTCCTAGTTGCATGTTTAACAAGAATGAAAATGGTAACGCAGGGTTCAGAAGTGCCAGATAGCAGCATGGTATTTTTTTGAGCAAGGAAACAGTAAATAAGGGGCTAAGATAATGATAGCTTCTGCTCCCGGGGATGGATTTTTTATGCATGAAATCCTCAAGATTCTGCTATTTGCTGTATTTCATGTTGTGTCTTTACTTCCATTAATGGCTGAAAATGTTTGCACAGGCAGCAAGAAATTTCAGCTGAGGAAATGTAAGTAATGTGGTACTTATTATGAAATAGATGTGTCTGAAAGTTTTACTATTTCCCTCCAATATCTTTTCTTCAAAATCCTTTTGGCTCTTGAGCAGTTTCACTTACCCTCTTTGTTTAACCCTTCCTTTATGAATGCCTTCAGGCGTAGGTTGTTCTAATGAGAAGTTGCCATGTTCTTTGAGCACAGTGAATCCTGATCATATTTCCTACTCACACTATTTCAGTATAAAAACATGATTATACTGATGGCAAATTCCTAGTCCACACAGCTTCTGTAAGGTGCATATCCTGAAGCAAGAGAAAATCAATCAAACAGTATTTTCAGCTTAATCTTACTATTGAGGTTGGTTTGAGGCTCTATCTGAGAAAGAACGACAGGAATTTACATTAAGACCCCACAGTTTGGGTATTATGCAGTACTAAGTCAGTTGCTAGACTGATAACATAATAGCTTTATCCAACTGCACTTACATCATTACAGGTCTCAGTGATTCCATATTTAAAATGTTTTTGTTTTCCTTTTTTAATGTCCCTAAGCTATGAATGATGCAAATGGTTAACATTCAATAACACACCTTTTCTTGTACTCCTTTTCTTCTCTTATTTGTGCCTGGATTTTTTCTTTTATGCTACAATACAGCTAGGGCAGCAACTTTTTTCCAGCACATGACAAGCCCCAGCCTATCTAATATGCTGTAAATACCACAAAGCCATGTAAAATCACCAAGGAAGTTTGGTGGAAATCCACATGTTTTAGGCGTACTTGTGAAAATGAGGAGCTTCTCACTGAACATGCTGAACCACAGCAAGGCCCCAGGTTGACATGGAGTGATAGTAGCCTGGAAGTCCTCGTAGGGCATCTGCAGGGAAGGCTCTGAATTCAGAACCACACTCTTGTCCTGCTCTGTGAATTTCACCCCCATGAAGGGCACTCTTGATGCAGGCAGGGCCATAGCACGCTTCCTCCTTGCATCCTTTAGGATGATGACACTGTTGTTAAACCAGCCACTCTTTCCACTAGAAATAGCCATGGGGAGACAGACCCTTGTGGACAATTTCCCTGTAGAGGGGTGGTGGATTGTTGACATGATCCACAAATGCTTTGGTATTTACCTCATCTAGGAGGCAAGATCCTACTGATGCTCTTACTGAGGTAAAGCCTGCAAGATAAACTCATCATCTTTAATAGCAGGAAATTATCATAGGAGAAAGTTGATAGAAGTGTTTCAATCAGCAGAAACCTTCATTAAAAAAACTAGCCCTGTTAGACACCACAGGGTCTAGGATGATACAAGGGACCAGGTTGCATTAGCTCTGTTACTGATGAGACTTTTTATTTTCTCCACAAATCTGGAATAGCCTAATTGCCCATATATTACTTTATTCTCCACAAAACTGTTTCTTTCACACATATTAAAAAGCTGAAAAACAAAAATGAGATATATTATTTTTTTTTACATTCTCAAGAATTTTATTTTTCCCTGCTCTCCTCTTCAAAAGCTGAACAACCCTGTTTCACACAGATTAGAGACACTGAACAAATTAACAGCATACACTGGGAGAAAATAAAATTAAAACAAACAAAACACAGAAAAACAATTGCTTCATTGGCCTTTCCTTATCTGAGAGAACGGTAGACAATCTTGTCATTATTGCTAATGTATTTCCCCAAATGTGCTGGCTAATCAGTAAGTATAAATAGTTGAAATGAACAGTTTTACCTGCTAAGCATTGCCTCATGCCTACCTTCATTAAAATTTATCTACTGCTGTGTTACCCAATCACCCACTTTGATTAGATCCTCCTGGAATTCCTCTTCATTCTCAGTCATTTTCTGTAACCTAAATAATTCTGTATCCTCAGCAAATTCAACACCTTGCATATTGCTTCCTCCTCAAGATTATAACTAAAGTTGTTGAGCTGCACAGAAGTTAAGAGCACCTACATGCTCAGCATGGAAAAAAAAAATATATATATATAAAAAAATTAAAAAGACCATTTACTCTCCTTTATCACTTATTTTCTCTTTTTTAAAACTTTTGCATTTTCCCTGCAGTTGCAAACTTCCATTAATATTCTCCCATGGGTGACTTTGCCAGTAGACTTGGGTAAAACCAAGTAAATGTGTTGCCTAGTAACTTTGTGACTTCATAGAGCTCTGCCAGGTTTATTGCAGATAATGTGTTCTGACAGAAATTTTCCTGCTAATACTCTATTTATGTTTAACCATCTGAGCTATTTATGTCTTCAAGGATTTTTCTTATGTTTAGGTGAGTGTTTGTATTGTACAGTGCAAAGTGAGCAAAAGTGTATTCCAAAGCAGAGAACAGATTCATACATGTTCCTTGCAATAGAAATATTAAAGAGACAAAACCACAGTGATGTTCCTCACCATCATTTCTGTAAATGAAGGGGCACATTCACACAGCTGAAAATCCAATTAGAAGAAGTCCCAGGTGCTCTCACTTACAAAACTGTCTCTATGTTTTTGCTCTTTTCTAAGGGTGTTTGCAGTTTGTCACCTAGCATTTATTCAGTTGTTTCCTTTGTGTAGTGATTCATGAGTATTAGGAGAATGCATATCTAGCTTATGTACTATTAAAAGAAACTGGGGCAAAGCTGTTTGAGGATACCCAGTAATGGCTAGATATGATTTTCTCTCCACATATGTGGTTATCTTACAAGTTGTACAAATAGATTAGAATTAGAAAGTCAAATTATTTTCCTCCTTCTACAGTGATTATATTCATTGTAAGTGAAAGAGCTGTAGGAGCATGGATGGGCTAATTGCTAGCTGCATGAAAGGCAGATTAATACAGGTGGGTTTGTCCTGTGCTGACTTTCAAAGCTGTTGTTGCTGTCTATTCTGATGCAGCTGCATTTGAATTGTCTCATGAAAGCATGTTTTGGGTCACCAAAATAAAAAGATCCATCTTGGTATCCCAAAGATGGAGCCATCAGAACTGCTAGTTCATCAGTTGTTCCACACCAGAAAAAAACCTTCAAAGAGGCAAAAGTCCCAAAACCATGTTAGGACAAGTTTCTGCTTTTTAGTAGTTCTGTGGATCTTAGCTGCTAGAAACAAAACACTAGTGAAACAAGCCACCCTTCTACACAAGGTATACAGTGTTTCTGAGTCAATTTTCAGCTAGAAAAGTTCTTAGAGCTTAAGTGGTAAAATAAAGTGTATGGCCACTAGAAGCAATGTCAGGCAACATGGGAGGACTACAGGATACTGTTGTCCCTTGTAAGGAGAAAATTCATGTGGCCAAAGCTCAATTAGAGTTGAAGCTGGCCAGTATTATGGGTCCAATAAAAAAGGCTTTTTAAAGTATGGGTCATTATGGGATTTCATTCCAGCATACTCAAAGAGCTGGTTGATATCATCATGAGACCTCTCTCAATTATTTTTTAATGGTCTTGGGAATCTGGAGAGGTCCTACTCAACTGGAAGATGTCAAATGTTGTCTCAGTTTTCAAGTAGGGCAAGAAAGAAGACCCTGGTAAATACAGGCCTGGTATTTACTAGTCACATTAGTGACTAGTAAAATTATGGAGGAGATTATCCTGGGTATTATTGAAAAATAACTGAAAGACAATGCAATCATTGGTCATAGCCAACATGGGTTCATGAGGGGAAAGTCCTGTTTAATGAACTTAAATTCCTTTTATGACAAAATTACCCACCTAGTTGACCAAAGGAAGCCAACTGATGTGATCTTTTTGGATTTCAGTAAAGTTTTCTATACTGTTTCTCACAGTATTCTTCTGGATGAAATATCCAGCATAGGGAAACAGATAATATAATGGGTGAAGAGTTGGCTGGTGGGCCAAGCTCAAAATGCTGTAGTAAATGAGTCTGTATCAGCGTGGTAACCAGTCATTAGTGAGATTCCACAGAGCTTCATTTTAGGTCCAGTTCTCTCCCATGTTTTCGTAAGAGACTTGAATGCAGGTCTTTAGGGTATACTAAGAAAGTTTGTGGATGGCTGTAAATTGGAAAGAGCTGTTGACTCCCTTGAGGGCAGAGAGATCTTGATTAATTAGAGGGCTGGACAATTACGAACCACATAAAGTTCAACAAGAGCAAGTGCCAGATTCTTCACCTGGGATGGAATAGCCCTTGGATATATGTACAGACTTGGGGATGGGAGGCTGGAGAACAGCACCTCAGAAAGAAATCTGAGGGTTCTGGTAGACGGCAAGTTGAATATGTGTCAACAGTGTGCCTTGGCAGCCAAAAGGGAAAACCATGCCCTGGGATGCATCAGGCATAGCACTGCCAGCTGGTTGAGGGAAGGGATTGTCCCGCTCTGCTGTGCACTGGTGCAGCCTTACCTAGAGTACTGTGTGCAGTTTTGGGTGCCACAATATCAGAAGGACATAAAATTATTAGAGAGCATCCAAAGAAGGGCTAAAAAGATGGTGAAGGGTCTGGGGGGGAAGAAGAGGGAAGATGTATGAGGAGCAGCTGAGGTGCCTTGGTTTGCTCAGCCCCAAGCAGAGCAGGCTGAGGGGAGGCCTCATGGCGGCCTGCAGCTCCCTCACGAGGGGAGCAGAGGGGCAGGCGCTGAGCTCTGCTCTCTGGGGACAGCGACAGGACCCGAGGGAACGGCATGGAGCTGGGATAGGGGAGGGTCAGGATGGGGGTTAGGGAAAGGTTCTGCACCCAGAGGGTGCTCGGGCACTGGGACAGGTTCCCCAGGGCAGTGGTCACAGCACTGAGCCTGCCAGAGTTCAAGAAGCATTTGGACAGTGCTCTCAGACACACGGTTTGGTTTTTGGGTGGTCCTGTGTGGAGCCAGGGTACTCAATGATCTGTGTGGGCACCTTCTAACACAGGATATTCTATGATTCTGTGATTGTATAAGAAAGCATCCTGCTCCTTTGCAAACTTTTAAAACATCACAACTCAGAAAGATGAGTTTAGTGAAGTCCTTACCTCACAATTCCTGCTTAGCCTTGCTTGAAAACTAAAAGAGTACAAATACTTATGATGGTTCAAACTACTTCTTTAGCAGGTTTTGCTGTCAGGTGTGCCAGTGAGCACTGTAACATAATGTTTTCTTTTGTATGTTCATCACTGGGGAAATTACTTCTTGAAAAGTGTTTACTGGACTATTTGTGAAATTTAGCCTCAAGTGATTCCCTGCTGGCTTGGGAATATGTCCCTTTAGTGCAGTTGATACAGCTGCTCAAACAGCTACCATTTAAATATAATTGCAAATAATGTCTTAACATCAAGAAAAAAAAGAGTCAAGATTTGAAATAGTTCCCTCCTTTGCTTGAAGACTAAGCATTTTGCACCTGCAAAAGAAAAGGTACCCAGCAAATACATCTGTAATTGTCTGAAACAGCAAATAAAGGGGAAGTTGGTGTTTGTTGATCTATGCTTACTTGTAATATTTGAAAGTAGAAGGGCTCTGACTTTTTTTTTTCCTTAAAAAAAAAAAAAAAAAAAAAAAAGCTATAAAACTGGCTTGGGTTTGATACTGTTGTCCCAGTCCTCTCTGTGCAGTGTTGTGTAGGGCATATTGCCACAAATTTTTAACATTCTTCTGGTGTCTGAATAGATTAGAAGTAATTTTGCACTTCTGACTGGAACAAGATCTAATTAACTAACTGATGATGATAAATTATGACTTCCCTTGGAACAGTTTATTAGTGCTGTCAAGATTTGTTTAAATTCCTTAATCTGCAGCATTTCTACCTGTTCCCATCCCATGCACTCAATGTGTCTTAGAAAGCACAATAACTAGACCAGTGAGATCAAGTTGTTGAAACATGAATGGCAGAGATATATGGACCTCCATGCTAGAATTCACAGCTCCCAAGATAACTGGGCTTTGAAAATACCACTCTGTTTTAGGTTTTCTGATCCTAATGCTGAGGCTCAGCCTGTTAATTCTAACAGTTTGTAGTTCCTGATTTGTTTAGGTAGGTTTTTGTAACTGAATGGAGTAAGTTTTATACCAAAAAAAAAAAAAAAAAAAAAAGGAAGAAGAAGATGTTGTGTAGTTTGTACACATTGTGGGCTAGGTAGAGCTCTGGTTAGAGCTGTCTTGGTAAAGATGTAGCAGACAGAGGTCACAGAAGCTCTAATACATGGATGGTTATTTTTGAAGACCAGAAGCTGAAAAGTTTTCAAATCTGCCAGGCAGACGAGGATTGTTTCTGCAAGATGTTAAATAGCTGAAAATGGGTAAAGAGACACAGAGTAACAAAATAAAGTCCATGTTGGATCCTTTTCCCCCATTTCTGAAGTGCTTCCTCCTAGATAGAAATTATGCCCATTAAAGAACTTTTCATGTTGTATTTTGGTTGACTAATAACTAATGCACCGTTTTGGAAAGCCCACAATATGCACTGCAATTATTTTCATTTATATCATTTTTTTTCTGAAGGGATTAATTTCTCAAAATATGTTACAGTTCTTTTGGGCTTCCTGTAGTGATTGCAGGAAACCACAGGAGTGCTATAAACCATTGCCTTAATTTCAGAGCTGAAAAAGTTTAGCAGCTCCTAGTTCTGCAGAAGCTGTGCTGATATTTTGCTTTACAGGCACACTGAGTCCACTTGTAGGTAAAAATACTAAGTAGAACACTATAAGATTTTGACAGATATTCCTCCTCCATCCTTCCAAGCCCTCCTACATTACACATACATAATTAGTAAAGTCCATGGTGATAAGGCAAGTCTGAGCTCAAGGCAGGAACATGAGTCAGTGAGGCAGGGTCAGGATGAGGGTTGGAAACCATAACCAGGGTCAGATCCAGCCCAGTGACCACCAGGAAAGCCCATAGCGATGAGGCAACTCCAGATCAAGCTGAAAAGTAGCCTGTTGGGCCAGGGTCTTGGACATGGATGGACATGGCTGTGACAGCACTGTGATGGAGCTCAGGTGAGGACCTCAGCCTGAAGGCAGCTCCCAAGAGGAGGAGGGCAGCCCTTGTCATGGTTGCCCCAGACCTTTTATTCACAGCTGCCCTTGCCAGCTGTAAATACAGAGAAGCAGACAGAAAGAAAGGACTAGAAAGGTGAATTTGCAGTATATTGGGGGATTAAACTAGTTGCTTGTCCTTGGACTATGTAAAACAAAATCAAAGGACATGAGGACAGAAGGAAGTATGTTAGGATGGCACAATGACATGCAACTACTCTAAGAGATGGAAGTAATATTATAGGAAGAAAAACAAAAGATGCAGTCAGAGGAGGTAACATACCCCAAAGTGACATATGTATTCCTGCAGGGATGTCTATGAAGGAGGTGGTGAAAGACTGTGGCTCAGAACCTTTTTTAAATGTCCTTGCTGAAGCTTTTTACCTCCTCTTCTAAGGAGGAGCCTGTGACCACCCATAGCCTCTAATCTTTTGCTCCTTTGTTAGTGCTCTGGACAGTGATAGCTCTTCCGATTTCTTGTCAGAAAACTAAAACTTCTTTTAGCATTGAAACCCTGTGAGAAGGATCCTCATGAAATATTGCTGGGGCTTGAAAGATGTTTCAGCTGTATACAGTGTCCTATTAGTTTCCAGAGTCAGTAACTAATAGAAGCTGGCTGAAAGTAAGAATAATTCTTATGACTGCTCTCTGGGAACATCTGTGAATAGATATTTTTATCCCCTCTTCTTCCAGTTACATTAAATTTAGTAACATAATTTCTTGTGTTTGGTTATTTGTACAACCGTAAATCCTAAAGATAAGAAGGAAGAAAGAAGAATAGGAAGTTTTATTTAGTTGAATGAGCCTACAGATATATGAATGAGCCCTTACAAGTATCAGACTGGCATAAAGAGATCCTGCAAGTGACTCCACCTGCAAACTTGTTTAGAAGAATCAAAAGAAAAATCACCAATTATTACTTTTTTTTTCTCAAGTCTTGAAGATAAGTATTGGTACACAATTAAGCGTTATCTTTTTGTTCTGAATTACTCCATCTTAATAATTAAGATACAGCCTGGCAGTGATGTGGTGGCAGGACAAATATTATCTCTGGTTTAGTCCTTCTTTGTATCCCTTCTTTTTCATTATCAGCATCAGTATCAGCTAATTTTAAGCTTGCCCTTTGAATCTGACCAGCAATCAATTAGATATCCTGACCTTCCTCCTGCTGGCACTGAAGGACTCTTTATTGCTTAATGACACTTCTTGTGATACAATGGGAACACTGAAGAGCACTGGGTAGCAAATACACTGGGAACCAAGTGAAAGAGCGGCTTATTTTGTGTGAAGGGAAAAATAATCTTTCCATGCTCGCATTTCTCACCTGTAAAATGGAATTAGTGATGTATTTTTCTTTATTGAGAATGGTTTCAATGAGAAAAACTAAGTATTTTGATGAGAAGGTCTTGAACTGCGTCTGCTCAGAGAGAAGGGGGAGGATCCTTCTCTTATTCTCACAGTATTGCCCAGGGAAGCTGTTCTCACTGCTTACACTACCTTCTGACTGTCAGTAATTGGCGTGCTCCTTTGTGGACAAAAATCTCTCACATAGGACTGATCTTCTGCTGTGGTAGAGATAAGCACTGTCCTAAATGCTGTTTTCCCATCTTGAGCTCCAGCCCGTGTGTAATGCAAAACAAACAAACAAGCAAAAAAAGGCAAACAAAAAAAAAAATCAAGAGCTGGAGCGACATAGTTCAAAGTCAGATCAAATAAATAAAATTCCCCTGATTGCATCAGCTGATGATGTCCTGATAATGAAAGATTGCCTGGTGTCTGTGATGACCATTTGACATCTGCCTGACACAGCTCATGCTGTTGATCCACGAATTTTTTATTGACACATCTTTAAACTCCAGTGGAAATCTGTAGAGATTGCCTTGGGGGGGTTCTTCCCTTCCCATTCAGAGGTGCTACTAAAGGTGACAGTAGGCAACTATGTCCTTATACAGAGCTCTGTAATAAGATGTACTTATTGCAGAGCTTTTCTATGAATTACTTTAGGCATCTACCATGTCTCTTTACCCCTACTGTGTATTCTGCCTCTACACCTGCTATTGTCTGTGCAAATGAACAAGGAAAGTAGTAGGTATTCCTAATAAAAGCAAAAGCCTGAAAAATTCCATATCCCTCCTAGCTGGGGCTGTATGGTTGTGTGTTTATAAGGTGGAGGGAGCTAGAAAAAAATCAACCCTGAAAGCTTTAAATGTTTATTCAGCTTTAATCATTTTCAATGTCCTTGAGGATTTAACTCAATGTCATTGACAGACACATTGTTCTTACTTTGTCTTAGCAAATCTTTAAAACTGCTCTGTAAGTGAGAAAGACAAGAGGGCTGGGTGATACATCACAGTGTATGTAATGCATTTCTTTCCCTTTTCATGGAAGAATTTACAATTCACAGTGACACTCCACATTTTTTATCTGTGCGGAAAGAAAATGCTTATAATACGCTATAGCAAATGAAGGAATGATTCAGCATTTGAACATGCGTCGGCAAAGATGAGTTCATCCTAAAACAAACCACAAAAAAACTTTCACAGACTCGATAACACCATGTAGACCCGGGTGACCCACAACTAAATGGAGGTGGCTCATGAGCTGTTCAGGTGCAATTCTTGTGGTCAAGGCCCTGATGCTTGCTCTCTGGGCAGTCTCTTGTCTGGCTGTAAATTCAGTGAGCTTCAGAGGTCTGGGGAGTTTGACACAATACTAAATAAAGGAGAGGCAAGAGCTGATTTCTGCCTCAGAATTCAAGTAGTGTGAACTGGCACCATACCACCTGGCACTGGCTCCCTTCATAGCATGTCTGCGTTGGAAAGAACTCATTGAAATAGCTGAAAAGCAGAGTGAGCAATTGAGCTAATAGTAAGGATGAGTAGAGACCCAGTGCTTGAGCCTGGTCTTTGGTACTCTTTTATTTCAGTGTGTAAAGATGCAGCCTACCACCCAGGAATACCCCTTAACCATGTCTATTCCACGGTGAAGTGAGAGGACCTTCAGGAAAACACTGCTGTCTCCTGTATGTGGAGATCCCCCCCTTTTTTTGCCTCTCTGAAGTGTGAGATCTCATCCACCTGGAGGTTTTGGTATGCCCATCATATAACAAGGAGAAAGTGATTCAGTTCAGGTGTATGCCGAGTGGCATCCCTAAAGGGCAGCTTAGGTCAGAGTGAAGTCAGATTATGTCTGGAGGAACAGTTTCCAGTTATTGCTCTCCCAAACCCTGGTGCGAGACAGCAACATTTGGAGGAGCAGAGCAAAAGTAAGCCCTTTCCTATATGAGGATGCACTGTAATAAGAAAATAACTTCTCTAACCAGTTAAAACAGATGATACAGACTGCAAGCTGAGGACAGTCTAAAAACCTGTTCAGCTGACCATACGTAGGTGTCTGTTTGAGGCTGAGATGGATACCCACTAAATGCCTCCACCTGTGCTGGCCAGGTTTGATATTCTGGGAGCAAGCCCAGCTTACACAAAGACACCTGCCTTGTTACACCTATGTGCAGGTGTCTCACCTGGAGCTGAATCCCACCCTCCACTCCCTTGTGGGGCAGATCTTCAGCTTTAGGTCACATCTAATTCTGTGTTCACTTCCCGTTGTTGTTCAAGGACATCAGGATTTTCTGAAAGAAGGTCATATTATTTGCTCGTAATTCCAGCTATCCTGCCATCGGATGTGTGGTTGTCACGCAGATTGATATGCTCAAGCTAGCTGGATAATCATCATCTCGGCACTGCTATTAGATTAAATCTAGCTTGGGCATGCAGATCAACTTCATCTCCCAGCTACAGCACCGACATCCATCCATCCACCATAGCCTGGAGGTAGAAAATAGGGGCTTAACTGGAGCATTATTGAAATGAGCTCTCCTCCATCAAGCCACGTTCATGCTCAGTGTTACGGCTTTTGTTAGTGGGGGCTGGTGCAGGTCTCTGCTGGGGAGCTGGCAGGCACCACTGCTGTCACCGCACTTGTCATTGTAGCCATTGTTAATTTTGAGGGAAATCTGGACACAAATGTTTTTCCTTTCTTTGTTCCCCAGTAGCCACTTAATTGTCTCCATTTTTGGAAGATGTGCTTCACTGAGTCCAGATGTTTTCCTGCATCCTTGCAACCACAAGAGGCATGCACCATTTATTTTGCATAACATAGTGTGTCTTGTTTTTGTTTTTCCATGCAGCAATGTTGGCGTGCATACTGTTCATGCATTTTCTTTACCTTTGAGATTGTTGGAAGCCAATTTACTGACAACAAAAGGAGAAGCGACCCTTTGTAGTTTGCACATTTTTATTTATTATGGTACCCTTGAGAAATCCTTCTCACACATCAAGCAGCGCTGTTAAAAAAAAATAAAAATCAGTGAGCTATCAAAAATGGAGCAGCAAGTAGTGCGCTCCACTTATTTGTGCATCCAGGCTCTCCATGTTGGATTAGGGAACATTAAATATTTTAAACTGAGGAGGCACATGAATTCTGGGCTTGATGCTAAATCCTGACCGTACCAGCAAAAGATATATCAAACTTGTGTACTATTTGGTGATACATGAATGCTCAGTGTTGTTTAATAATGCATAATTTGTCACTGTTATGGACTCTTTTGCCATTAAATTAACTTAGCCTTGAAGAAATAATTTAATAGCGGAGAATCCAAAATGCTGTCTCTTTAAAATTTCCAGTGCATATCCAAGCCCCTTGCAAACCCATTCCTGTTCTCTCCTTCCCTTGCTCTCATATCAGTAAAATGTTATATGTATTTGACAGTGTTCTCTATTTTCTTTTTAAGTAAATGACTATACAACTGAATGTATTTTTAAACTAGGTTTATATTAATTTAAAATAAAATATCCTGGGGGTTACACAGTATCTTTCTGTGGCCCTCAAAAATGTCCACTGAAGTTGATTCTGGTTGTTATATATCAGCCGTCATAAGCCTTCCACGTCTTTCTCAGCCTGTGCTCTGGTTATTAGTTATCACAGTGCAAACTGTTCGTGCCTTCGTGCTGTTCTTCTGGCACACAATGCGGTCACTGTGCAGTGCTGTCAGGGTTAGAGTCTGCCTACATCTTTCAGTTGGAAAGGAACAAAATTTAAATGAATGATATTAATAAGCAGCTCCATAGAATGAAGGCTTAATTCACTTAATTGCTTGTATGAACCAACTGCAGTTGTTATCCCTCACTGCTTAAATGAAAACATTTATTTCTGCTCCTGCTCAAAAATATTGTCGGTTCCAACACGGCATAATACTGACAATAACAATAAGCACAGCAATAACTTGTAGCCAATGTGTAATCTGCGCTTGATGTGTGTGTAATTGATAAAAATTGCTTTCAGTTGGTAACAATAAAGGAATACACCATGCTCCATATATCTGTCACTACAGCTTTGTACTGGCTTTTGATGGTCTTTGGAAGCATTGCAATAAGACAGAAGGTCAGTGCACTTCATTCCTTTTAAATGAGTTTCCATATGGTCTTTAGTGTGCAATATAAGAGGTGAAGGCTCTCCAGGCTTTCTGATGGAGGCATCATTTAGGTGAAGTTAATGCTAGCATATCGGGGCTGTTGTGATCATTGAGTCCGGCTCTGTGTGTGAAGAAGTCCATCAGCCAGTATTGAAATGATTATTGTTTGAATAAAACTCCTCTGTCTGAAACTAACTAACTAAATAAGCCATGAATTATAAATGAAAAAGCCAGCATTAAGTGAACATGTATGTGGTGACAGAGTGCTCTGTCGTACTGGAAAGAAGAAAAAGAGAGGAATCAAGGGATCAGGGTCTTTTACACAGGTGGGCAGAGAAGCGTCCCCGAGGGACTGATTTAGGCACAGCAAGTGAAGGCCAGGAGTTATATTCCTCTTCAAGGCCCTGTCTTGCAGGAAAACAGCAGCTCTGACCTCCCGTCCTACACGTCTTTGTGATCAGAGCAGGAGGAGGTATGGCTGTCTTCTTGGGGCAGATACTGAGTCCTTGCTTTCACATCTGGGAAAAGCTATTCCCCTTCCTTCCAGACTGATTAAGATGGGGTGATGCTTTTCCCCATGTTTCACTGGACAGGAGTGCAGCTGGATGTCTAGGAGGGTTGACTTCTTGTTCCTGGTGCTTCCTTCCAAAGGGTTCAACTGGCTCTTTGGTAAGACAGCAGGCTTTATGGGCAAACGAGATGCTAGTTCCCTGAATTTGGTAAATCACTGATACAATATCAGAGAGAAAGTGGGATTAGTATAAAAATTGCGTTTGGGGTGAGGAACTGGCTAAAGGAGAGACAAGACCAGGTGGTGCTGAAAAACGAAGTATTAGGCCAAGGAGAAGATATTAATAGAGTCCCTCCAAAACTGGTGTGGGGGCTAATCTTATTATTTAGTATTTTAATTTATGACCTTGGTAGACTGGTGCTAATGAAATTTGCTGACGATTGCAAGTGTGAAATCTGCATCAATAAAGAAGAGACATGGTTATTGTACAAAGGGAGCTGGATGACCTTGAAGTCTCTAGTAGAAGAAGTGGGGTGAAACTCAATTGTACAAAAACACAAGTACCTATACTTAGGAACTAATAAGAAGAATTTTTGCTAGTAGCTAAGAGCTCATCCTCTGAAAAAAACTCAGCAGGTTTGTTGGCTACCTAGTGGCCATTAGTATGATCAAAGGCATGTGGTCTTGAAAATATCAGAAACAATCCCAGAAAGTACTAGAAGAGACTGTTTCATCAGAAGAATTTTTAGAATTGCATCTTAATTGGAAGAGATTGACCTCAACCAGGACACATGGAGAAAATGCTGCCAGTGTGGTTGAGGGAAGAAACAACCCATTGCAGCAAATGAGATGAAATTCCTTTTGCTCATTTAGTAAAGTGAACGCTCAGAGGAGATGTGGACTATAAATAAGTAGATGTGTCCATATAGATCAGTGGTTTCTTCATTATAATTCATCTTTTTGGTTTCACCATCATTTCTGTGAGGATTTTTAGCAAATACTGTAAAGGAGCGTTGCAGTTACAGCTGAGTGTGCAAGCTGGTGGCTGGAGAGAAGTGACAGCCAGTCCTCTTTGGGTTTGCTTTTCTTTCTCCTGGCTTCTAACATGAATGTGTGATTCACCCCAGAGATGCCAAAAAAAAGGGCTACTAAAGGGATCAGAGAAATGAAAAACCTGGCATAAAAGATGGGACTTACAGATTTGGCTTGTTTTAGCATTGCAAAGCACTGCATGTAAATATCAGGGTGTGGGGATAAAAGTGAGGAAGAAGAATTTAAACTAAAGGATGGTGCTGGCATGAAAATATCTGGGTATATATGGCTATGAGTAAATTTAGAGCAGAAATTTTAAGAGACTTTGAAATCGGAAGAAGGTTCCTAAATATAGGAGAAGAGAAGCTCAGGAAGACCTTCTACATGGAAGAAGCAAATAGAAGAGCTCCACAGCTTTTAAGACAGGGCTTGTTCAGCCTATGAACAACCTGTGATGTGGTTGCTTCCCGTATCAAGACATTGAATTTCAGTACACAGATTCTGCAGTCATTCCCTGTATTCTGTTTATTTTCCTACTCAGGTAAGAGATGCCTAATCAGGCCAGAGTAATTTTGAGCATCGTAGGAACATCTCTGCAGCAGTGAGTGAACAGAGATTCTCCTGCTCTGATTTTTACACATACATAATAGCCAAGATTATTTCATCAGTGCTTTCATTCATCTCAGTTTGCTCAAGTATAATGGAAGCTGCCTACACTTACACAATTTTCTTTTCAGAATTACAAATGTGTCATCATAATTGTAGCTGTATCCCCTCTCTTATTTTTGCACAGAGTAGGAATAGTTGCATGTTCATAACAATTTTTTAATATGCTGCTGCATACATCCAACTTGTATGTTAAGATAGCAGAAAGCTACTGCTATTTTTTTTTCCAGAAAATCTGAAAATATTTGTAGTTTCACATTTTTAAAGGAAAAAAACATATTTTGAATTATTTCTGGCAGGCGTTTTCAGCTGTCTGAAATAAATTCTCTTTAGGATTTTGACTTTTGGATTCTTTTTTTTTTTCTTCTTTACTGTTACTTTCACTGAAAGAAAAAATAAAAAAGGACATCGGCAGAAAGAGGGGGGAAATGGCTAGTGCAGTAGATGAAATAACAAAAGTTGTGAAGTTGTGTTGTGTTGAAACACGGGGAGGAGAAAGGCAGAAAAAAGCCATTCCTATATGATGTAATATTGGTGTCAGTTTGATAAAAATGGGGTTCTTGAGCCTGAGGAAGAAAAGAATGCTCTGATACAGTGAGTCTACAGATCATAGAGATATGTTGCAAAATGTGATAATCTGTTCTCAGTGCCCATAGTGGATAAAACAAGTAATAATGGGTGAGAATTGCAGAATCACTCACGATCACAGACATTGGAAAACTTTGTCTTAAATATAGATGTTATAGAGAGGTTGTGGAGAAGGCTGTGGAAGCGTTGTTGCCCAAGGTCCGTGGTGGGATGCAACTACCTCTGGTTCTGGCTCACCATGGGGAGATGGACCAGGAGGCCCTGCTGAATCCCTCCTGTTTCTATTTATGCTATTTGCAAAAAAAAGTAAAATAAAATAAAATAAATAAGCCATCTTTAAAAAAGAAATGTGGCTTGTCTTCAAATTTATTCATGTTCTATACCTAACTGCAGGGCATTAATGTATTTAAGGAAGATCAGTCTTGATCCCTTAGACATTAATCTACATGTTTGATATTGCTACCAGTAGGGCTACTGCTAATAGCATAATTAAGCGTAAACCTTGGTTTTCCCAAAGGCATCTCACGTGGCACATAGAGGTTTGGGGATTCTTTTGTGTAAACATTAACCCTGCCACTAGAGTAGCTGAGTGTTTAACACCAGTACTGAGTTTCAGATCCTTGGTATCCTACAGAAATTGTGGAGGGAAAAGACACAGGAGCTTTGAAAATATTTTGATTGCTTGTGAAGTTATATTTAGTTTTAGGCATACTGAAGCCAGAAGGGTGTATTTCCACCTCGCTGCTCAGGGTTTAGGCATGATACAGCTGTGCCACACTGATTAACACCACCCAGATCCTTTAAAAGAGAGGCAAATTATCTAAACATCTGAAGTCTTTGTGGAGATAAAAAGTCTGGGGAGTGTTAATACACTTTCTTTTTCTGAGACATTTAATTGAGAACTTGGAAATAATAACACATAGCAACCGTATAATGTGTTCATTCATCGTGTGGAGTGGTTGTTCTTATGCCACAGGTGAATTTCTTGTTATTTGAATTGTTTTTGTTTCCCAGAGCACTAAATTCTGACATTATTGCTTCTGTCAAACGGTACCTTACTCCTTTAATCATCCCAGTAAAGTCAGTGGGTAAAGTACTTCATCTTCTGAGCAAAGATAAAAGGATCTGGTCTGTAAGGAAAAGAAATCCCAGTCCGCTGCAATTGGCAATCCAGTATTTTTCCTCCCTTGCTCATTTTCTGATATATAGCAATTTTTCGGCAGTAAGCTATTCCTTGTGTAATTGCATTGGAATACCTCAGGCTCATTTTTCTAATAACACTGCGTTTTGTGGGGAGATTAAATTTCATGGATAGTTACAGCATATAATCTTTTCAGTTCTGAGAGAATATAACAGTTAGAAATTAAGCTGGAATATTGATGCCTGCTATGAATTTACTATGTCATATTTTTAATTATTACCTTCTTCTGAAGTAAAATTTTGCCCTGGCTGAACATTTGAAGTTCTACCAAGAGCTGATATCTACTTAATATCTGAATATCTACCAAGAGGTGATAATGCTGTCAGCAGGAGATACTAGCTTCGAAGTCTACTGGGATTATATTTGGTGCCAAGCAATTAGAAAATGAGTGCATCTTGGAAATTAATTGATGGTTTCTACCTCTTCCCCGACTGGTATTGTCTGCACCATCCATAGCTTGCAGACCACTTGCATTAATTGCTGCATTAGACATAGCTGTACCTGACTAAGGCTGAGGCTCATGCGTGGACAAACATCTCTGGTCCCAGCTGCAGCACAAAGGCAGGAGCACACCTGCTTCCAGCATCACTCTGAGAGAACTGGTCTGCTGTAGAAGTGATGAGATCTGAGCTGCAAGCCTCAAAGTGTGGGTTGCAGCAGCAGGAAGAGATCAGGCTTAGGTACCAGGCTAGACAAAACAAAGTGAATCTGTGTGACTGAAAGCCAAGAGGTTGACTTGAAGTTAAAAACGCAAGGTTAGGAAAATAAGAGTGAAATAACATGACATGGGAAAGGTTTTCCTATGTCATGCACCTAAAAGAAAGATGCTCAAGTAAGGATACAGAAACTCCACTCAGATAATTCTCCTGATGGAAAGGGAAAGCTGTTCCTCTGGGCACTGTGGTTTTTTAGTCTTCCCATCTTGCAACCTGTGTTTATCCCATAGCTCACAAACCATCCACACCCCCAGGCTGTGCAGAGGCTTCTGGAGCTCCTGGAGCAGCTGGAGGCAGCACTTCCCACTGCTGAGACCTTACTCCTCACTTCCCATTAAGGGCCTGTGGGAGGGATGCAGCATCCTCAGACCAGAGCCTTTCCCCTTCCCCAGGAAGGATGGGACTGACCTGGGGAATGGATGATGCATGGAGACAAGAGAAGAGGGTGGGGATGTTCAGAGCTGTGGCAGAGTGATGCCATCAGGCAGGATTAAAGGTGAAATGAAGTAGGGTGGTGCACAGAGACCTCCACTCACAGCAGCTCATCCTCCCTCCTCCTGTGTGATTTCCCCAAGACATCAGGAAAACGAGCCAAGTGCTGCTAATGACGCTCACTGCTGCGGTGAGTGGTCTGCAAAGCAGAGACACGTGCTGTCCGTGCACTGCTGCTGTGAATTGGGCTCTGGTGTGCCATTCAGCCACGGGAAATAAATACAGAAGTGCTTAAAATCACACAGAATAATAGAGGCACACCGTGAGATGGAGATAAGGGTTTAATGATCCCAGTGGGGCATGTAGTGCTGTGGACAGACAGCTCATCCCAGCAAAGACCCAGCACAGCCCAGCAAGCTTCTTGGCACTCTTCATTCCCCTTCCCATCAGACACCGTCCTTTCTCTCACCCTGGCTTCTGAGACCTGTCATAGTTTGTCCATGTCCCACCTCACAGCAGCATAATTGTGTGATTTGTCACTGCCTCCAGGTCAGCCGTGGTCAGCTCTTCTCACCCACGTGGCTGCATCTGCCGCGGGCAGCTCTGGCTTTGCTCCATGCCCTGTTTGTGCCTGGAGCAGAGACCACTGGAAACAAAAAAAGAAAGGAAATCACTTCCTCCTGAGAGCCTCTGCTCCATGAGCACTGCTGTGACCTGGTCCTGCTGTCTAGGAAGAACTCAGAAGTCACTCTGCTTGTACATGTACAAACACACATTCTCCCAATCCTCATTTCAATTAAAATATGAAATTAGAGAAATATGAACCAGAAAAACAACAACAACAACAGCAAAATTATCCTTTTTTTTTTTTTCTGATTTAACCTCTGACCTATATTTTGGTTTCTTATTTTTAATGACAACTTTTTAATATATATTTGTCATGTCTTTATTTTATTATGGTGGGATGCGATTTGCTTCTATCACTGTAGAAATGCATCTTTGCCAAGTTCTCCAGCTCTATGGCTTAGAAACCTAGAGGAAGGTATGAAGTTATGAATATGGATGATTTTATGGGCAGATCTATTTGTCTTGCAGACTATAGCACCCAAACTCACCGCAGCATCACTGGCTGAAAGAGCAACACAAAGAAATTACAAACAAAATTTTCTTTCTTTTTTTTCTTTATTGTAGTGAAAGACATAACATTTCTCCTGAAACTACTGCTACAGAGACAGTTTTTAGGAATAATTTTCTATTCTCCAATGTAAATGTGGGTAAAAAATTAGGTATTTCATCCCAGAACATAGTTATATATCTAGGCCTGGCCTAAGTAGAATATTTTAGATCTGAGTTGTACATACTTTTCTCAAACTTGCTTCATTATGGAAATTATTTAGACGGACATAATGACACAAGTGCTGGTGGTACCAACCACACAAAGGCACACATGGAGTGAAGTGTTAGACAAAGCAAAGTATATTCTGTACTTTGTCTTTAATTGCATTCAGGTTTTAGAATTACATATAAATATTTTTCATGGTGACTACCTAGTGTCTTGTGATTTTTCATGCGGAGAGTTTGGCTGGTTTGCTTTCTCCTCAACTGAAAATCTGTGTAAAGGGCAGGCTAAATAATTTACACGTGTTTAATATTGGAGTGGGGAGCTATTCCTTAAAGGCCAGAATTCCCTGACTTCTTTTTCATGCTTGAACTGATCTCTCTGCACAAACCGAGAAGCCTTCACGAAGCACGCAACCAGCTCTCTCACTTAGCTGTAGTGCTTTTTAAAACAACAGAGATGGTGGTCGTTCCCACAACCTCAGCACTCATTTCCTCACTCCCCTCTTTCCTTCTCATTCATAAATACAGTACCTGCTCATGCCAGTCACATTCACCACTATTTCTTTAGAAGTGACAATGTATAAAACCAGCAGGAAGCTTGGTTTCACCCCCTGATGCTTCTGAAGTGGTTTTCCTCTAGACCATAACCACTGATTTCTTTCGGATATCTTAATGTTTCGTTTCGTTGGTTCAGTGTGAAGACATCGTTGTCTGGGCAGTCCTGTCAGAAAGCTCTTTCATCTGTTCTCATCAATCATGATCGCAAGGAAGACAGAAAGAGTTCTTTCACTTGCTACATTTACGATTGTTTTTTAAAAATACCTTTTAATATCTGCAACGAAAAGGACTGAGAATGTGTGGCACATCATTTTTATTGTAAATGTGAAATCTGATGAAGACATATAAAGAACCTAAATTGTACATTGCCACATGCACACCTATTTTCAAGACAGAGCCACCAGCCAAGACACCTGTGTGTCTATATGGAGTCATGTGCAAGTTAAATGTTATCCCAGGCTATCTTAAATTGCCCAAAGGAAAAAAAAAAAAGTATATCCACAAGACACAGCACAGGGAGCTACATAAAACAGAGTCTTTACTCACATCCCAGTTTGAGGTAACAGATTTCTTAACCAGTTCTTCATTTTGTTGTTTGGAGACTTTTGTCAGGCCTTCAGCTTTGTGTTTTCAGTCATGAAGCATCTCATGATGCTCGTGCTGTGAGCCATGCCTGCACAGGATGGAGGCTCGACCTTTATTTCATTAAATTAACACAAGTAAGGAAGCAGCATGACCCTTCAGCTCTCCTGCAGAAGAAAGGCTTGAACGTGATCTGATCAGTGCTACTGTGGACAGTAGCATCTGCAGTCCAGCCTTGGGGGAATCACCCCTTTGTCCTCACTGGGAGGTGGGAAGTGGAAGCCTTCACAAAAGCTGGGTACAGAAAACCTTATCCAAGCAGAGAGAGCCTGTGCCCATCCCCTTTCTCCACTGTGGGTGTCCTAGAGCAGGGGAAGGTGTCTCCCACCACAGTGTGGCCACCACAGCCCATGCCCATGTCAGACTTTTGGGCAGACCTGTACGGTGCCAGGAGTTGGACTTGATGATCCTTATGGGTCGCTTCCAACTCAGGATATTCTATGATTCTATGACTCTGGGGGGGGAGAAACTTGTCATCCCTTGTGAAGTGTCAGCTAGGGCTTTATGGCACGACCCCAGGTCATCCCAGTATCACCCTCATTACTCCTCACCATCCAATCGCAGCCACAAGGGTGGACACACGCAAGGGTGGACACAATTTGTCAGGAATTGGCATGGGCTCACGGTTTGCTACAGGAGGTACTCACTATAGGATCATGCTACCCATAAATACTGAGACTCACGTGCATAAATGACTGTTTAGTGTCCTGGCCAAGCAGATAGGTTTGCGTGATGAACAATAAGTCTGTAAAAAAAGCTAGGAAACTGATACTGTACATCTTTTAAATAGGCACAAGCCTGATTTACAGAGAATGTGTTTTGCACTTGCACTGTCCCAATGTAGCAATGTTAGTGTCTGATTTCTTCTGGGTGTAATTTTCATTGACTTCAGGAGAGAAGTAAATGCACAAAGAAGTGAATGAATCTTTTCAACAAAAATGCATTGCACATGGATAATTATACTAGCTAAAGGTTTTCATGTTATGTCTAATTGCCCATGATGTATGGTTTTACAAATTTCCTTGATTTCAGCAGTTTTCATTGTTCTGTGACTCTTCATATGCTCGTAGATTTTTTTCTTTTTGTCTGCACTACCTCCTTGTGAAGTATTTTTACCTATTGGCTCATAGTTATAACTTGTCTCCCAATTTTGGTGTTTATTATATGTACACACCTCTAATATCCTAAATATTGGTTACGTACACATACACAGCATATATATGCAATCCACATGCATGCACATAGAAATGGAGAAATAATCCTGCAAGTTGTATCCTGAAAAGTTCACAAGGACTGTAAAAACATGCAAATTGTCTGCAAAGCTCTTATTTTGGCCGTTGTTTAAATATCAGTGTTATGTGGATCAGATACATAAACACAAACTACTCCTCTGCCTCTCAGTTATTAATTACCTGTTTGGCTGATGGTGAACCTTCCTGTTACCCTCCTACTTAACTTGATGTGTACTTTTTGCTGGACAAGCATTGACTGTGCTCATAGAACTCTTTGAGAAATTACTGAGTGGCTTCATTTGTATCACAGATAAATTATCTGACATCTTCTCAGGGTATTTCCTTGTTTGTTCTTAACATTGATCTTCATTTTAATTATTTCTGTTGAAGTGATTCTAGTTACTTCCCAAAGAAACTATTTACATATTAAACTTGTCCCTTCTAGCTATTCCTTGTCTTTCTTGTGCAGATTCCCAGTCCCTAATGAGATGTTGCCTTCTTCTTTCTTAAACACTCATATAAACTCACAATCTACATTATCCACATGTGTATTTTCTCAGTTCTCCGTGAATTGCTGGATTAAGGGCTTCCAGCTCCAGTCACTTGTACTTGCACAGTACTCTGTATAATTTGTGATTATTTCTGATCAACCCAACTGGGAAAGACTGTAAGGCAAATTTCTGAGTTTTTTTCCATGAGCTCTGATTTCTCCTTCAGGCTCGGCTTCAAGGGCTGAAAGCCATGCACTCCCCAGAATCAGCGCCTGTTGGGATGATCTAATAGACAGGCTGCTCCAGAAAGCATTAAAGGCTTTCCTCATCATTTGGTTGATGGCCTACAGGTGGCCCTAGGAACTGGGAGAACCCAGATGTAACAAGGCACAGTATCTTCAGATGGGCAGCATATGAAAGGGTATCTCTGTAATGCTTGTTATTATGTGGTGGGCTGCCTGTGTTACGACTGCCCTGCAGTGAGCACTCTCATCCCCCAGGACGGGTTCTGGCACACCACTGAAACTGGGATATGAAAGGAGCAGTGGAAAACCAGGATTTGGCTTTGTAATTAGAGATTGCACCATAATCCCTTTGCGCAGGAGGCCAGAGTTAATATTTCCTTGGCAACCTTTTTTGTCTCCAAAAGTGTTCTCCATTTTGCAACCTAAACAATTTGTTAACTTTGCTGCTGCTGTTACTTTCTGGAAATACATTTCTTTGTCTAAAGTCTCATTTTTGTACTTAAATATATAAGCATTTTAATTTAGAAAGGTTTTTCTTCATATGTCTTTTGAACTAGGCCACAATACTTTCATGCCATTTTCAAGCAATTGGAATATGAAAACAAAGAAATGTTTGACTTCAAAAAATATTTCTGGTGAAAAACACACAAAATATTTTTTTTTGTTCAGAAAGTATTCAGGGGAGGTTCATGTTGAGACTCTGTAAACTTGGCTATAAATGGGCTGTGACTTTGTAAGGTAGAAATAAGCTGAGCTCACAGATAAAAACTGAGTAATCAGAAAAAAATATTGCTCGCTACAGGCAGTCTGTAGCAGTGAAGGGATTGCGGTGGTATTTCTAAGGAAAGTGGTGCTAGAAAATTAAAATACACTTAATAGAGTAGTTTAGCTGCAAATCACCTTGGAATAAGCTGAAGATAGAAGGGAAGTGTCTGCCTTTTCGTTGTTAGGAAGCCTTTCTTTCTGTACCTGGGAGCAGTCGGTTCTGGGGTGACTGCAAAGGGCAGGCCACGCTTACTACCCTGCTCTGCTACAGACACCAGAGATTAGCTGTCCTCTGGGGTCACATTTGATGTTCTGAAGATGGAAGAGAGATACATTGGCCATGTAAAACAGTATTATTTATTGATACCTTCCTCCATCTGTTTGGGGGGGGGGGGGGAGGGGGGGTGGATTTATCATTCAAATAAGACAAAGTGACAGAGGAGAATCAGAGTGAAACAACATTGTGGGAAGCCTTTCATCATTTTCCAGTCACTTAAACACATCTTGTATTTGAAAACCCCATCTCTGAAGTTGTGACCAAGGAAGCAATTGTGTGATTGCCTCGTTTTATCAGGCAGCTTGCTTTCTAGCATGGGCAATTTTCCACAGTAATCTATCACACCAAATCACTGCTCCTCTGAGCACCACAAGACCACGGATAACTATGGCAGCGGGGAACCCATATGTAATTACTAAAATGATATCCTCTACCAAATTGCATGAAATAGTCGCAAAGCAAGGTCAGAAAATATATGTTGTTCCTGCTGCCTGCCACGCTAAAAGGAGCTCAAACATCAGGCCCCTTTTGTAGCTTGCTTCTTCAGCTCTGCAGTTTGCTCACAATCTCCCAAATTAGGCTAGTGTTTTAGCTATAATGTTTTCAAATCAAGATTTTTATTTATCCATTTGAAAATATTAATGTACTTAAAAGAGGAAAACACTGAGATGCAAGATCTGACTGTTCCTGTGCACACAAAAAAGTACATGAAAGCCTTTCACACAATTAGCTAGATTTATTGTTGTTGTTGGGAGCTTTTTTCAGCATAACAAAAAAAAAAGAACAATCTAACAAAGAGAATCAAGCAAACAAGATGTCCTTTATAAAGAGGAGTTGATAATGAATATTTGAAGACTTCTGTTTCCCTCTTTGCATTGATATGAAACAGCAGGTGATTTCCTTTAACTATGAATGGTACAGTAAATTAATATTGCCAAGAGGCATTGAGGAAGACACATACCACTAATGATAAAATATTGATAAAGATGTGAATTTTTTGTCACATTAAATATGCTTCACATTTAGTACTCGAGAAGAACAGCTAAGAGCGCAGCGTTTAATCCAGTCACAATCCATTAATGAAAATTTCATTTCAAGAGATGAAAACAGTTTGGAGTAGAGATGGTTTTTAACAGATGCGTATCTTTCTTTAGTTTTTAAGCAGACTTCATGCCTGTTTGTTCAAATGTGTGTCTGTATATCAGTACACAAACTATAGGTATGAAAATACCAAGATTTGTGCAAAAAAAAAATAAAAAATCTACTCTTCAGTAAATGCTATTTAAAGCTTAAAACTCAGAAGAGTTCTTCACCATTTCATGGCAATTCCTTTATGTAAAGTCTGACCTCTGACCTTATTTACTGTATGCTCTCCAACCCTCTTCCAGATACAGATACTAGATGCTGTCAGTTCCAAACACAGATTCAGGAAAACTTCTTTTTACGACCCTCTTGTTATTTGCTGGAAGGTCATTTCTCAACGACCTCTTTGCAGAGACTGGGCAATCCTTCCAGAGACCACATGAGAAGGTCTCAGGTCGGATGCTCAGAAGAGGAACGTGCAAATAGCAAGTGCCTGTAAACACATGGTTTGGGTAGCACATCACCCTCCCGTGGGGACTGGGGCTTGGAGGCAAGGTTACGGCATAGCTCTGCAGATCAGCAGCAAGTTGTCTTAACTGCAAAACTCTTGTCCTTTCCTCATCCTTTAATCCCCTGCCGTGTTGACTGCCAGCCTTGCATTAGTGTTGGTCAGCCCTCCCCATCCTGCTGAGTGCCAGGAGAAATGTGTTTTCCAGCATCTGCAGCAGAAACTTCAAGCTGGGGGGCTGTGAAGAATAACGTGCTGCACAGAGCTCTTTCTGTCTGCCCAGCCTGGATTTATTCCTTGAGTATAATCCATCCTGTGGGCTGGGAGACCAGCACTGCTGAGATTAAAAAACAAAACAACAACAAAAGCTGAACTCTTTTAGCTTAAATTAAATGAAGTCACATAAACTGGTTATGGGGGAAATAAAATACTCCAAGAAGCTTATTAAGTGCTAGATTTTTGAAAATATAAACTTTCTGGAGAAGGTGTCAGCTCATCCTCAGCAGCATGGCCATCATGGCCTATATATAAATATTTTAGTCGGTGGGCAGCTGGGGGAAGAGATGTCTCTGACAGAGTGCCCCCAGTACAGATATGAACATGCCTGGACACACCATTAGGCTGTGGAGGTGTCATGTAACCTCCTGCCCATTAATCCAACGTGTGCCAGTACATCAGCATCATATCCTCTGGGGAGCTTCAATAGGCTACAATGATTTAAAAAAAAAAAAAAAAAAAAAAAAAAAAAAAAAAAAAAAAGATGGAAAGAAAATAACTGTCTAGAAAATGAGCAGGACAAATTCTGTCTCATTACAGGGATCCCTCAGCAGCCTTGAAGTACAGACCTTGTCACACATGGTGCACCGGCCTTGCTCTGGTTCAGTGCCGATTGCTTTTCTCTGCTTCTCTCCTGTGTTTTCAGCTCAAAAAAGCAGCCCACAGGGGACCCTGTTCATTTTCTGGGCATGCTTTGCATGTGGCACGTGGGACAAGTGCACTCTCAGAGTGTGTGTGTTGCAGAGAAAGCACAACACAGTGAATACACTGCCAAGCACCCCCTTTGTTGAACTGGGATGTTTTTCTCCTAGTGGAGTATTGACAAGGGATTTCAGAACATAATGGACCACTTGAGAGCTGAAAAAACACAGCTGTTAAAAGAACACCTTTGCATAGTAGTCCCTGGGCTGTGAATACTGTAAAAACTGCAGCGTTTGAAACCCATACTTGGGCAATGTCATTTTTCCTCATCAGACATTCCATATCTGTACATTTTAGAAACCCCTGTTTGATTATGTCACGCATGAGTTATTTCCGTGCTCAAAAAAATTGTTTGGAGATTTGTTCAAGATTATATAGTAAATAATTGATTTGTCCCTCTCACTATATTTTTCTTCTTTCTTTTGGAGCATGCAGAAAAAAAAAAAAAAAAAAAGGATTAAATAGAAAAAGAAAAACACATCAAAAATCAGCAATACTTCTAACCTACTGCTGAAAGCTAGAATACCTCTCTCATTTTTTATGAACTTTATTTTCACAGCAACACAGTGTTACATTCCTGTAATCACAGGTTCTGTACAAAGGCACTGATAAAAACCTGAAAGGAAACATAATCCAACATTTCTTTGCAAAGACTAGGGAAGCCCACAGGCTTCTTACGTGACTCCTCTGCTCGTAAGGGCTTGTGCATGCCCTAGAGGGAATTGATTTGGGTTTTGCTGTTGCTGTATATGAGACTTGCTAGTATTTGGCTGGGAACACTCCACAGATCCTGTACTGGTAGGAGCAGAGGGAATGAGAGGTTACTGATGATACTCTTTTGAAGAAACCATGAGGAGAAATAAGAAAAAGTCTCCTTTTGTTGTTGTTTTCTTTTTTTTTTTTTTTTTAATTTATCATTTGTTAAAGTACAGATATTTTTATTGTTTTAAACTGAAAGCAAAGTGGACCCAGTGGTGTAATACGTGGAGATGTTCACTGGGAGAACTCACGTAATATTAAAGCTATAAACCTGTCTCTGCTTTAATTAAACTACTAACGCAGTTAATCTTTTAACCAGAAGAATTAGTGTTCTGAAGTGAAAGAATGGAAGAGAACAGGCGAAAACCATGATAAATTAAATCTCTCATCCTTAATTATTTAGTATGCCATAATATGTTTGTGAAGCTTCTGATTTTTACACGTCTGTATGTCACAGAGCTGGTAATCTATGACGGGATTGAGCACAGGGCACTGCTCTCATCTCTTTCCCCATGGCAGGCAGAAGGAGATGGTTTTTAATTTCTCGTTGACCGATGTCTTGGTTTTCAAGCTCTGTGTTGTTGCACCCATCCTCCAGACCAGCTCCCCCCTGCTCAGCGTTTTGGAATTAAAAGGTAGTTCGGGTTACCATGGGAACCTTAATTCTGACTTTGGTGGCTTGTTTGCAGGTTAAGATTTCAATCTTTAAAATTGCATTAATTTTTCAAAGTGTAATGTTTATATAAACACATTTCTTGCGCTGTGTTTAGAAAGGTTCACAGCTGACATTGTGGGAATCTAATTTAGAGTAGGGGTTTCATGTGGCTGGCAGTGATGATTAAAGAGAAGCTACAGAAGTGACCTCTACACCTATTTACCCTTGATGCTGAAAGGGCTACATTTTGGTTGCTCGATATATTTTTGTGACTCTGTGAACATTCTTATATTTTCCTGCAGAACAATTGATGTCATCCCTTCGGGATGTGCATATTGTCTTTGGAAATTCTGACTCGCAGCCTGTTGGGCAGCGAACAATAAAAGTTGAGAGAATTTAGCCTGAGATCTATTTTATATTCGTTATGGTTTTCAGCAACTGTTAGTAAAATCTAGCAGGTTTATGGTTTCTCAACCACACGCCCCAAATGGAACACTTTTCACAGTCTCAAGAGATGCAGAAATGTGACTTTTGGTAATTTCTCAATGTAATACTTTGCATGTTAGCAGCATGACCCATCTTCAAGTCACTGGGAGTTACTGTAAAAGAATGACTGTGGCATTTTGGAAATGCAAGGATTGGACCTGAAGAGACACACAGTTCTGGTTTCAATTCAAAGTAGAAGTATAAATAACTGTAGATATTTTATATCTCGTCGCTCTTTATGAAAACTGAGTTTCACCTCTTCACGTTGAGAGAGGAAGGAAACAAAAACTCCACATCCATCAAAAATAAGACCGACTCCTAAAATAACAGCATTTTGCAATTTATAATGAGTTTCATGCATATCTCCCACATCACCCATCTAGGAAAGAGAGTAGCAATACCCACCTTCCTTACAATCACAGAATCACAGAATCACAGAATTTCTAGGTTGGAAGAGACCTCAAGATCATCGAGTCCAACCTCTGACCTAACGCTAACAGTCCCCACTAAACCATATCCCTAAGCTAACAAAAAAAAAAATGGGGATCAGAAAAAAAAATCACAGAGGCCTTGCTAGCACACCCTCCTGCACTCTGCCCAAGAGGCTGAGGTGGGAGAGAAAACAAAGCATGAGATTATTTTCCAGCTGTGACTTGCAGCTCATGGGTATGGTCTCTCAGGTGCACAGAGCCACGGCAGATGAGCCATGATGACCTCTTATCTCCCGTCCCTGACACTGCAGCCCTCTGAAAGAGACCCCCAGCCTGCAAAAGCTGGTGTTGCACACCACGATGGGAAATGTGGCCCCATGAGGAAGGGGACACCAACCCTATCTCTTCCCCAAGGCAGGCTTTGTGTAGCTGGCTGTGGGCTGTGGGTTGTCATGTGAGAATAAGGGTACCTACACACGTGTATAATGGGGTTTGCACACCCCAGTGTTATCTTCCTTCTCTCCCTGTGTCACATAACTTTGGGAAGAGCTGCTGAGTGGCCAGAGCATCTGAAGGGACAGTCTCCATCGCTCTGGTTTGACAGAAATTCACAGAATTCCAAATTATTCAGAAATTTCATGGTGACCTCTGACGTCTCCATTTCATCCCAGCAACAACGATTATATTCAGAGCTGAGGAGTATAGATGCTCACTGCTGCCACTTGCCACTTTTTTCTGGTTGGGCATATCCTGCAGCACTAGATATTCCTGAGATCCATCTGCATAGCTGGCATGGTGTCTGGCTTGTGTCCCCTCTCCTGCTTCGCTTGCATCCTCCTGGCTTGCAACCTGGCTGTGTGGATCCTCAGGGAATGTGTGGGTGCATGGTCTGTGCTTGCTGTATTTCCAATGCTCCCTGACTGCTTCTCTGGCTAACTGATTTTAAAGCAAATACTGCATGTCCACACCAAACTGGTGACTAATTTTTCAAAAAGCTGTAAAGACAGCATATAATCTCCAAATCCTGGACTAAAGATTGTGCTGTGAAAATCAGGGTAGTTACACGAAGTTTATAGAACAGTAAATGGCTCAAAATCTCTAGTAATATCCTCAGACTGTTATTGATACTACGTGAAGTGACAACCACGCTTTATTAACTTCTGCATAAGAACAGTGCTCTGCAGCAGTGTAATCCTCCAGCCTTACCTTCTGTTCTGCCATCACGTGTTGACAAAATTGTCACTGACATTCTTCCAGTGAATCATATCGTGAGCCACCAGCTGAAAGATTATTTCAGGAAAGATGATTAGGACAGAAGGATCTTGAATAGTTTATCTGAGCTGAACGACATGGACATCGCTGATAGGATTTATTTGTATTGAAAATAAATGGTCTTTATTTTCTGGTAGCCTTAGTAAAATAGAGTCAAAATGACTGTGCTGTTTTGGCTTAATTAAGCAGGTAATATTTTTTAAAAGCATAATGGTATGAGGCCCTATGTTGCATTTCACTGGAAGTGTTTGAAAGACAGAAAAGATGAAATGCTATTTTCAATATGCATTGAAATATGTTTACATTTCAGATAATTTTATTCCACCTAGTGTACATGCTTCCTCTGCACTTCATAAATATTTAATTTGATTGAAAATAAGTGAATTGTTGAATCAATGGTAATCTGAGGACATAAGCGATTACTACTGCTCTTGTTCATGGCTTTGGATTCATTAGTCTGTGTATGCTCAATTGCAAGAAGTGATTCACTTAGAATTGATAATTAAGTAAATGCTTTAAAATCTTAAAGCAGATTTGTCTGGTGGGACTGGCTCTGCACTGCTCTGACAACTGATATTCTGTGTCTGGAAGTATTGCCAATATCTGTGTCTTGAATCGGTCTTGAGCTTCCAAGGTTTCAAAATTTGGTGCTCATGGCTGCTGTAGGTGAGCATTAAGTGACCCTAGTACAATCTGCAGATTGCCACAGTTCTTTTAGCCAAAAAAAGCCAAAATTGAAAGGGTAACTGGAAGAACAGGGGTATTACAGCAAACAGTCCTTTGAAGTCATACATAGAAAATGTGTGAGAGAGGCTACATAAGGTGGAAAGATTCCTGAATAATATTGTAACACACCAGTGCTATGCTCACATAGCACAGCTCATCCTGAATGGTGAGTTTGCAAGAGGTTTTCAGAGCCTGACAGAGACTGACACTGAATTAGCTCTTTAAAAATTGAAGGGCCAGAGATAGAGACTTGCTGTGGTTAAATTGTGATATTCTCTTGAATTATATTAAATTCGTAAAAGTGAATGTGCCTTTCTCAGCACTGTACTAATATCAGAATTCATTGTGTATTTTTCTAATTACATTGCCTATATGAGACAGATTTTTAATTAAAAATATATATTCTTGCAAGAATCCCCGGAGGCAGCCACCAGCTGGGACCTGCGCTGAAGATTCCCAGTGTGCACAGTGGCACAGGAAAGCACACAAGTGTAGTGCATCACTCCAGTTTGTTAAGGAAGGTTTAATAACGTTTCAGAAAATGACTAGCATATTTTTAGGTGTACAGGAAAGCAAATGTAAATGGAGTGTTCTCACACAGTGTTGCAAAGACAGTAAACAGAATTGTGTTACAGTGAGGAAAAATAATTGTCAAAGCTAAGAGAGAAAATAACACTATCTTTGACAAAATGGGCAGCAGTTAATTACTGGGCTCACAGGCTGACAGGCCTCTGCCAACATCATTTTCTGAAACAATTTTCATTCTCCTTTATCTGTTTTCACACAGTGAAAGATGATACGGATGTAGCATGAAAAACGATGGAGTAAGAACCTATCTTTCGATCTTGAATGTCTCTATGATTCAACCCTGAAAGAAAAATTATGCTCTTTATTTATCTAGTGCCCCAGCTACATGACTCACTTTTAAACCAATGTTATTCCCTGGTGGCAAAGCTGCCAGAGGTTGCCTGTGTCCTCAGTGCTCCTCTGGCCTCTGTGGGCAGCTTTCCCTCCCTCCCCATCTCCGCTCTCAAAACTTGAGGAAATGACAAGTTCTCCCATTGATTCCTGAAAGCTATCAAATGCTATTAAGTCAGAGGCCTGGCAAGAAATGCATTTTAAAGGCGAAAAAAGGCAAATCCTGGAAATCTCCTGTGGTCTCGTCATCCCATTTATATCACAGAAGAGCACAGACTTGGTTGGTACCTGCTCCTGCCAGCTGTGCCTATGCAGAATGTGCTGAGCCCCTGGCATAGACCAGACTGGGGAGGCAATGCCAGACTTGCACAGCCTCAGACCTTGTAGTCTTGTCAGCTATAAGATTTTCCTAGTGGTGACATGGAAACAAAGTTCTCTTATCTTTAACGTCTCCCAGGACTTGCACGTTTTGCTTCAGATAAATAGACTACTGTAAAACAAATCTGGCTTTGAAGAGTTAGCTCTGCCTGCACAGAGGTTTTATAGGTTCTCAGCCTTAAATTGTCTTTGTTTGTATTGCCTGTGCTTTACCAGATGTAACACATCTGAAATCATTCTTGTCTGTGTGAGTCTATGTTTTGGAAATACAAATACTAAAAAACATTGGAGTGTCTTAAAACCCAAGTGAATATAATTTTGCAAACCTGTGAATTGGTTGTTTTTTAAGATGAAGCATTTGCACAGCTGTATTATTAGAGTGGTATGAGGATATAAAAAGACAAAATATTTACAGGGAAAGGTAATAAGACATTTAAGGTCTTCCTCAAGTGGATGTGCTCAGTATACGTCATAAAAATTAAACTGTATATAAACTACATTAATCAACGTAAGTTAAGTTAACAGGTGATTTAAAAGAAAAAGAAAAGTCTTTGTCACTTGAAGACTGGAGGTGGATATTAGAAAAGGGAAAGGTGAAAAAGGCATTTATTCTTCTAGGACAAAAAGAAAGAAAAGTAATAACCATCTGGGAAATAGCAAGGGTTTAGACAAGAGTGAGAAAAATTGTCATGTGCCATAAAGCCACCTTCCCCACTGAGTCCACAATTTCAGCTGTCCATCTGAGTTATGAATTTCAGTTCCCAAACTTGGCTTTTGAATGTATTTTTAAGACTTTAATGGGGACAAAAGCTTAGAAGTCAGAGATGGAGTGGCTATTCTGTGAAAACAAATTTCCCACTGACAACCGCGTATCTCTGTCCTCTGTTGATTACGTGAAGTGTCTTTGTCCTGGCGCAGAGTAGCTCATATTTGGGAATGTATCCAAGGCATTCAGTGGAGGTACATTGGCCATAGGATGTCTGGACAGATGTTTCTGGTGTGGGATGCAGTTACTGGAAAGGGCTGCAGCACGCTGAAGGCATGTTGACAAATTTTGCAAGTAGGGGTCTCTAACATGGTCCCGTATTCTGTTCTGCAAAAATTGCGCTTTTGATGTTGATAGCCAAGAGAGATAATAGTAGGAAAATCACTTTAAACTATCATAACCTGTTACAGGTCAAATTGTTAATGTGATTTACTCTTTCTATATAGGGTGTTTTGTGATGAACAGAAGTATGTGACCACTGGGGTTTTCATTTTGTGCTGTTAAGTGTATATACAGTCTGTGCCCCTAAATACAAGTCCTTGTTCAGGGTAGGGGGAGCTTTCTTTAGAAAATGTAGATCAATGAGGTGGATGTTACCAGTGTCCTCCGGGCACATCAAGGGTGATATATCATAACACTTTTTGTATATTTGCGATGCCTATTGGATTCGTGGATGTTGCATTGCTGCTCTGTGGGCGCTAAAAAGTTTAAACATTGACACTGTGGAAAAATTGACACAGATGCAAAAGTATATCCCAGCTGGATTAGAAAATAGCAGAAAATAATTCAGGAACAGCTGCCTTACCTACCATACTTGTAAATGACAACATGAGAAAGCCTGAGAATCATCTGGAAAAGAAAAAAAAAAAGTGTGATATTGGTCAAATCCCACTTGAGAATTTTCTTATCATATATCTCTTTGCCTCCTTTATAACAAGTTATGATTGGTTTTAATCTGTCCTTACAGTTCAGACACTTTTTTTTCTGTCTTGGTGAAAACTTTATTCTTCATGAGAGCTGCTTTATTTGGGGGTTTCTTCATGAAGTGAAAACCAGAAGTGAAGTGGATAAAATTCTGAACAGTGCAGATGTCACTTCAGATTACGGCTTTCAGGTCAACCAGTAAAGTTGCATGAAGAAGTACAAAATGAAAGTTAAAAAGTTTGAAGATGGAATTGAGGGACTTACTTTAACTGGGTCATATCTAAGGATAAACACTGGAAGAAGAGCATGTCCTGTCTTTCAGCAATGTCTCATTGCAGTGATATGGGGACAGACCTTTCACTGGTGCAGTCCCATCCAGTACCCCTGTACTTGCACCGTAGCCTCTGCAGTCTGAGGAAGAACCATTCCCATTGTAATTTTTTGGAATATATTCACTTTTTGCTTTCTCCAACTCTCTGTCTCCTGGATGAACCTTTGATAACCCTCTAGGTCCTAGGGTCACCCAAAGCCAGTGTCCTGACCAAAATTTCTTCATTCAACTTTAAAAAGGTAATAACTGAAACATTATATTACTAGATTATCATTAAGGTGCCTTCCAACCTAAACCATTTTGTATTTCTACTTCAAATACCAGTTCATGAACTCTCAGTGGGCTGGAGGTACACCATTTGTGGACAGCTTGAACACACGTTAGTTGGGAAAGATTTACTAGTGAGGATAACTGATGGAAATGAGCCAGCTTTTCCCTGTGTAGCATGCCCTGAAATTTAAATACATGTCAGAAGCATACTAAATATAGCTCCTGGCAATATTGTTAGCATAAGCGGAGCTGGTATTTATAAAACCAATATCCTTTCTGCTGTGGCATACTAACAGTCTTTGTCTAATTACTAATATTTTCAACTGAGGGAATTTTGATATGATGAATTGCCTATTACTTGATGAGACGTTTTGGACGCAATTTAAATTGTGTTAGTGTTCCACCTTGGTAATATGCTGTATTCTCACCCCTGCTGAATTCACTTTACTCAGTCCAACCAATTTATTTTAGATTATGACAAGACTACTAAAAATCTAGAAGACATTCAAGCACTTGGCTGTGATGAGTGGTGCTGGCTAAAGCTGTGTCACAGGTCACAGACTGGATGTATGTGTACACTGAAGCATCCAACAACAGTGTGATTGCCAAAAATTCTTAATTTCAAAAAATAAAAATATAAAAATCTGAAAATAATTTATTTTACTCTGTAAAATATTCCCTTCTGCCTTACACCCGCATCATTCTACCTCATCATGTCCATGATTTTCTGTGTGTAGCTGTAGTGTTCAATATCTATCAGTTTCACAAATATGTTTAAAGGTATACAAGACCTATGTGGTTCATATGTGTCCAGTGAATATATTATGAAATCCTGTCTAATTTTGCTTTTTACCTCTGAAAGAACTTTTTTTTTTTTTTATTAAGTGTGAATTTAAATTAAATTTCTCGTGTATTTTGCAGTTGTCCAAATGAGTTAAAACCAACTCATTTAAATGTAGTTCTCCTAGGAAAGTGACTGAAGAGGAGGTGATGATATGGTTATGTGTTCATGATGTCCAAGACTGAAAACTACTTAACAGTACTTTGCAGGGGCAAATTAAAGGGTTGGCTAAACAAGTGTTGTACTACGGTCAGTGGAAGAGGCTTTTATTCCCTGTATAACCTAAGACAGAAAAAAAAAAAAAAAATGTGAGGCCAGGCACTAGTACAGGCTTCCTTCATGCCTGAGTACCTGACCAGTCAGACAGAGCCTAAAGAAGTGCTGTAGCAAGGGACATGAGAGCCCTCAAGGATTTCCATATTAATAACTGTGCTCAGTAGCCCGGAAGGAGGAGGAACTGCAGATAAAAGCTGTGCTGTAAGGAGAAATAACACCCTCTGTAATTTTGGGACATTAATTTTTTTTTTATTTTAATGTGATTGTAGATCACATTATACCTGTGGCCATGAGGGTGTCCTGAGGAAAACAAGGTCTGAGCCCAGGGTTGCTGCTCCCAGATTTCAATACAAGCTGATAGCAGCATTGAATGCTCTGGCAGCATCCCTCAAGGGCAGCATCCCCGGGCAGCCTTGGAGGAAAGCCCTGGGAGGACGTGAGGAGTTGAACATTGAACCTGATGGCCAGGAGCATCATGTAGTGCTGTCAGGCTGCACAATTTGGGCAGGGTTCAGTTTCTCCTGTCTAAGGAAGGAAAGTTCTGGGGACAGAGACGCTCCAAGGCATTGAAGCAGCATCCTGGGACAGTTGCGCTGTCCCAGGGGCCTGGACCAGCAACAGGCGATGGAAGTGGTCCTGGGGAGGCAGAGAGCTGAGGAGGAGGCTGAGCCCACTCAGTCAGGCACCAAGGGGGACAAGGAGCCCCATTCTCCCTCAGTTGATCCTTAGATATGACCCTCAGCATCACGCTGGCCAGCCCAGGCCTCTCCCCAGCCTCATCGCAAGCCTAGTGGCAATGTACTGCCCCCAGCACGCTGCTTCCACAGACAGGTTTTGCTTTACTTGATGCTAAATGCTGTGTGAAACAAGCCTCCTGAGATGTGCAGTTTTGTCTTTGAGGTATCTGGAGGTATCTGAAGGCCCAGAGCCAGCTGCTCAGCCTCAGTTCAATCTCTCATCAGAGCAATGACTTTTGGGCCTGACTAACTAAACAAAACCCACACTGCACAGAAAACTAATTCCCAAGCAGAAATTTTATCATTGCCTTGCACTGATGGATTAAAGTCAAACACTTGATGGGATATCCTCAGGAGGACTACACCTCACCATCCACATGCCTTCCTCCTGCACGTTGGACGGGTGCCTGTATGATGAAGGACCATGACTTGAGTCTCATTTTAATTCCAAAGACTTTGCTCAGAGATAAACATACTTATTTGGATACATATTCTTTATTGTCTCTTTTCTAAATGCTTTTTTATAGACGAATGCACCTTCATAATAACACCCATGCTTTAACTGCACACTGCCTGACGAGGAGGCATAGATCTGCCATATCCTCCCTCCTCATTCCCTGCGAGCAGCTGGCGAGCACAGACCAGCCCTGCAGGAAACATATGCTTGTCACCATCGAGCTGCAAGCTTGCAGCCACAGGGCAGCTGGTGGTGGCACTGCCAGGCACCGTGCCACCGGGCGTCACAGCACGCACCCCAGCCACCCTCCTCCCAGCCCAGCACCTGCCACTGCAGCCACACAGAGCAGGCGATGGGGAAAGGTGGGTGCATTTAAGCCTGCAACCTTGCACAGCAGCCCCAGGGATCAGGGAAGGGAGTTTTTCACATCTTGGGATGTCTAAGAGGCTGTCGCACCCTTTTTTTTTTGCAGAAATGTGGTGTATTCACACAGGTACAGCCCCACTGCCTACATGCAGGGGACAGCAGGGCCAAGTCAGCACAAGGTCACACTGTTGGGTAGTGACTCGGATTGCTGGGGTGCCTTGCTCTTGCCTTGTTTTTGCCCTTAACTTTCCAACCTCCTTGAAAAATAAGTGAATGTTAGTTTTATGTGCCTGTCTGCCATGCTGCAGTGCTCTGGCAGGGAGCAGGTGCTGTGTTCAGGAGTGCAAATAGTAACGACAGAGAAGATTTGCTTCCTTTGTTGCTCTGTTGTAGCAACATTCACTTTTTTTTTTTTTTTTTTTTTTAAACCTGCTTGTTCTGCCTTTTTGGTCACTAAATATTGATGATGTCTACACAGATATTTACACAGTTTCGATGCCTCTGAGTTCCAGACTCCCTACTCTGGAAAGATTGTCACTGCTTTGAACCTTGCACACAATTTAAGAAATCAAACAAGAGCAAAAGAGTCATAGTAATGAGTCACTAGACACAAAGGTGGCTGGATCAAAGAGGCTGTCTCATCTTCTTTCCTGCCTGCGACCTTACATAAACACCTCACTCTCAGATCCTGGCTGTGCAGAAGTGTAAATTATTCAAACCAACAAACAAACTGTAGACTATAGAATATAGACTGTCAGAAATGGGAAACAGGTAACAACAAAAGTCTTAGCTGAGAGATTTGTTTTGGGCAATGGAGGAAAACAAAGATATACATATACAGCAAAGATAAGAGTGGCTTTGCAATGTAAGGTTTGCATTGCTCTTAGATTTGTGCAGGCCATCTCTCAGTGTTAAAGAAGATGCTGAGATGTCACCTGTAAACTTCTTGGCAAATGTAGTTCGTTTGAATGGAGAATTATATTTGCTTAGTTGTTTTTGTGTTTGTTTGTTTTCTTTTTTAAAGATGGGCAGAGAGTTGGCCTGATTTCAGAGTTAACAAATTAAGCCAGTATATACAAGTAAAACACATGGAATTAAGTCAGTAAGGAAACAAAAGCCAAGATAGTGAATTCCTACAGAAGCTGACGTAGCATCTTTTGATGAATTTGCCAGTGTAGGATTTCATCAACTGTCCTGCATTAGGTGGCTGTTCAGTCCCCAGGATCCAAATGATCATTAGGTGTGAAGACTTTCCCCAGATCCCATTGACAGAGACCTTGGGAGTTAGGGCCAAGTGGCAGCTCCTTCCCATCACTTCAGGGGTTTGGTGGCCCCGTGGTGTTGCCAGCTCTCCATTTATAGCAGTGTCAATGAGCTGAACAAAGAAACGTACTGTATGACTGCTGTGAGTCCTGGGGTTTGGCATTGAGGCCTCTGGGTTGTGTATATGGGATCTCTAATGTGCTTGGGGTCGATTTAGGTGGCCCCTTCTGACCTGAAAAAGTAAAGCTCTAAGATTTGCTCAGCAGTTGGAGTCATGAAAAATGTCATGTTAAACAATGTGCAGAAGGAACTGAACTGCAAAAAGCATCTCCTGTTCATTTTTGTTCTGTGGGTTGTTCTGTTACACTCTGGTTTTGAAGCTGAATAGGATGTGGACTTCCATTCCATGCCTTGCTGGACTTCCTGACTTTTGAATCAAGGTGTCTGACTCAGGCTTCATCAGAGACATTTTCAGGTCTAATATTAAACAGCAAGTTTGGAGCAGTCTCTTCTTTACTTTCTACAATTCCAGTTGATGGCAATTTTTTCAGAACGATGTCTTTCTGATTGCACAAAAAGTGAAAGTCAACCACTTTTCCCAGCTAATGCTTTAAATCCTCTTGGGTTTCCTAATGAAGTGGTTTTATGGCTTACATGTTGTGTACCTTAAGCAGTTTTCCTTGAATGTTGCTTATTTTAAAATAATCCACACTCATTCAGTTGTAGCTTTCTAAAGCCAAAGCCTTTTTTTTTCCCTGAAAACAGAAAAGTTGCTAATTTTTGGTTAATCTGAATACATACCCCATGATTTTCATGCCAGTGAGAATACCATCATTCATATTACCACTTTGCAAAAAGTGCTCCCTTTTTGGAGGCATTTATTTATTTATTTAAAAAGAACTCATTTTATTAAATGAACCTTTTTTCTTTCTTTCTTTCTTTCTTTCTTTCTTTCTTTCTTTCTTTCTTTCTTTCTTTCTTTCTTTCTTTCTTTCTTTCTTTCTTCTTCCTTCCTTCCTTCCTTCCTTCCTTCCTTCCTTCCTTCCTTCCTCTCTCTCTTTCTTTCTTTCTTTCTCTTTTTTTTTTTTTTCTTTTTCCCACAAAATGAGTGCCTTTCACTGCAGGTTTTTGTTTAGCTTCCCATGCTTCAGAAGTTATTACACAATTCTTGAATTCAGCACATGGTGACCTGAAATTTTCTTTCCTATGTCCTATCCATACTGCAGCATTAGCTACTTATTCAGCACTTGGTACAATGTAAATGTAAGTCTGTGCACTTATACAAAAGCATCACACGAGCATACCTTGCACCCAAAGCATCATGCCAGACCTCCTGGACCTTCTGGTAATTTGGATTTTTAATATCATCTTTTTAATTGGTGCTTAATGACAAACACATGTAACTTAGAAATGATCACCACAAATTATTTCCATTAAAAAAAAAAGTAGTTTATTAGAGTACATCAACCTCAATGAAATGTAAAGCAAAATACATAATAGTTGACTCTGATTTTTTGTACATGGCTAACAGCACCTTGTACATAGTTCATTTTGCTCTTCCTCTTTTATATTTAATGACTTTTTTCTAATTTACATGAGTTCTACATGCAGCTAGAAGGTAAAGACAGATACTGTTTCTGAAGACAAAAAGCAAAAATGCACCAGAGCTGGTGGAGATGCTGAGGGCAGAAGGAATACCTGGGGCCACATGCATTCCCTGCTGGCCTGGCTTTCTGTGGAAGTGAAGTGCAGGCGGTGGTGTGTGTCTGCAATTCTCCTAGTTCTCAGAACCTTAAATTTAGGTTAAGAACTATGAAATCCCTACAAGTTTCCTGCAAGTAAATATCTGTGTAGAAGAAGAGCTACCCTGTAAGTGTTTGGACAGAGAAAAGGCAGAAGTATGTGCTCACACAGTTAGCCACCAGAGGATCTCCACAGGATATGCTCTTTACCCCAACTGTAAGAAATCTTTCAGCTTTAGGCAACAGTTTTTTAGAGTAGAGATCCAAAGGAAAAATCATCCCCTCCTTTGCTTATCTTAGCATGCCTTGCAAAAGTGACATTTTTTTTCCAGTGGTGATAGCTGTATTTTCATTTTACTTACAGAATCCTTCTTCTGATAAGCCAGAAGCTTTGCTTTTTATTGCTATCTATTTACATGTTTCTTAGTTTGGGAGCAGAAACTACGTATCAATGTCCGTGAGACTCTTATAAGAAGGGAAATTGCTCTTTTCCTCTTTCATATATCCCCTTAATCAGATTATTGCAAACACATGTTTTTGTTATTTTTTAATCCCAGAACATGCAATTAATTGAGTTTAATCTCTTACATCTAATCATGCAATATATCTTCCTTGTGGGTGGAAAGTAAATCGTGCTTAACCAAAATTTGGAAATAAGTGACTGGTCATTTTATTCTACCCTTTTTTCCTAAACAAAATTGGTATTGTTCATCAACAACTATGTACCTCCGAGTTAAGATATAGGTCAGTCACAAGTAGCTTGTGTTGTGCCTGCTTTCATAGTCTGTAATTATGATACTCATTGCTTCAGTTTGGTTATTTAATGCTGCTTAGCTAAGAAAATGGACTTGTTGAATGAAACTGTGTGTGGTGATTTCACCAAACGGCTTCACACTTTAAAAGAATTAATCCATGAAATATCTTACATTTACAGGAAGATTGTCTCATTAGGGTAAAGCTCAGCTCCTTGAAATTGCCTTTGATAATGCAGGGTACTCAGAAGGCTTGCTAAATCTGCGGTGCAGAAGCTTTCTTACACTTGAAAAGCATACTTTATTTGGTGAGAGAGAATAACAGATGAAAGATTTTTATTTTTACAGGTAATAAATTCCTGTAAATTTCTTTGCTTTATGCCAATAACCTCTCATGACGTGGACATTTTCTCTGAATCTATTGTGACGTGCATGAATAAAAGTTAATACCTCTACAGTGCCAAAATTGTCAAAATGCCCCTAGAATAAATAGGCTTTTCATGTCACAGCACAATTCTAATTCTTCTTATCCTGAAATTGTGCATTATGCACACAAACCCATCTGGAGCATCGATCTGACCCACTGTCATAGATCCTGTATTCTCATGGAACTGCAGTAACTCGAATGCCCATGTTGAGGTTACAATCCAGCAGAGCACTGAGGACAACGCTTAACTGTAAACACCTGAGAAGTCCCAGTTAAATAAATTGCTTATTTGGGCATTCATATATAAGCATGTGCTTAGAAGCAAAGCTTGATCCCTGTTGAAGTACTGTCCCCTGATGGTAAATGGTACTTAGTTTAGTCAAATCAGCTTCAAATAGCCATTTCAGCAGCATATATTTGTCCTCTTTTACTGGTACTTCACAGCTTATTCGTTTCTTTGTTACTTAACCAAAACGATGAAATCAAATAATATAATACTTCATAGTTTTCTGGATCTTATGGTATTTTACAGTTGAATAGAGAGATAAGTTTTGTCAGTGCTGCATTAATAGCATCATTATCATTGCTTTTAATATTATGGCCCATTGTATTTCTTTGAGAAATTAAAGGCACAAGCAAATTAGGTTTGGGATTCATCTGCCCTAATTAGATATCTTAAAGTTAGAATTTCTCAGTCTGAAGTATTCACCGTAGGCTTCTTTTCTAATCAGCAGAGACAAATAGGCCCCACTTGAAAGTGGTTCAAGTCTTCCTAGAAGAGAGGCTCTGCAGATGTCTCTTCTTATGGACTTACTGTAAAGTGACTGTAGAGTGAATATTTCAAATTCCAATAGCCGATTTTTTAGGGTGAATCAGTCCCATATTTGCTTAGTTAATAATGGTCACAAAAGTGTCAGTGGCAAACATGAAAACTCTAATATTTTTATATGACTAATACATGTTTGGACTACAATACTTTCCATCTTTCACATCTGGGCTTTGGTCCCCCACTGGTCACAGGGTGTCAAGGTAATTCATTTTGGGACCCTGACTCGGTCTTGTTTTGCTAATTCAGATTGAACATTAATGTGCTAATTATACCATAAAAGGCCACAAACGATATAATACTACATCAAAAGACCACGAACGATATCATGTACCTGTAGTGAGGTTTCAGAGACCGGTCCTTTAAATGTAGCCAAGCATAGAGATACTTGTCAACCATTGAAGATAAACACTATCGGAGAATCTTGTACATACACCCTGGATTATAACAGCTGGATATATCAATACCAAATGTCTGTGACTCTGTAATCACTACTAAAAACATTATTTTGGAGACCATTTTTCTGAGAAGAGGTTGGCTGTTCTGTTTGTTTTGCCCTTGTTTGTGTTTGATCATTTGATAAACTTAATTTTTTTGATGTGTAGAACCAGAAAGCAACCTTCAGTACCTCCCTCACCCCCACTGAAGGAGACGTTGATTTGTTTAGTGGAGCTGTGAAAAGGGGTTTTCCTGCCCTGCAAGATACTGGTGAGCAAGCTGAGTTCAGAGTTACAGATTTCTCTTTTTGGACCATGAGATATCTATTGTCCTCAAAAGCCCCTTTACATCATGACATGGATTTGCAGAGTGTTTCAGAGAGTTGATCCTAATAGTTGGCATCAGGTTTAGGGCTGGTCACATGTCTGAATATGGTGTCTGGTCATGCCATTACCTACAGAGGCAACATCACCGCTCTGAATTTGGATCCTGTCAGGGCAGGTTCTTCCTACTGTCACTTTTTTCATGCTCTGGTAGGAGCTGAAGAGAGGGAAATCAATGGATATCACCTTTTTTCCTCTCCATTTTTTCTTCTTTCTTTCCTCATTCCGGTATCTTAGGCAAGTGCTCCTTTTAGATGTAACGATGCTGGGAGTGAAGAAGGTCTCTGCCTTTTGCTTAGATCGTCCTGAGCCATGAAACAAGTGGAGGGAAATGTTGGCTGGGCACTGACCCACACAGGGACAAGGGCAGTAATGAAGCCATTACAGAGTCACAGGGCAAGAAAAGGTCTGGTGTCCCCATCACAGCCTCACTACAGGCACTGCTGCACTGCCCACCAAGTACATTATAGGGCATTTTGTATTTTATGGTGTCACTACACATGCTGCTGTTCTATTCCAAGGCTTTGATGATTGTGCAGCAGAAAATAAAACACGTAGCTCCTTGACAGCACTGATTTCCGAAAAAGCCAGTCACTGACCCATGGCAATATACTTTTTGCTTCCCTGAAATGTGCCACGTTGGGCTGAGATCTCAGTTCTCACAGGCACATTTGGTGTTGGAGCACAAACAAGGAGCCCTGCAAGGAGCAAAGCTGGGTCAGGCTGATCATTTCCTGGATCAGTGGATCAAAGAGACTGAACAGATGAATTGTTTGTGCCAGGCAAATGATACTAGATCATTAAATTACTCTTATTTTCTCCACAGAAATCAGAATTTATGATGTAACTTGTAACTAAAGAACCATTTTCAGCACTTACAGGACTCTCCTACTTGGTCAAATGCTGAATTCAACTTCACCGAAAATAGTTTACCCTCTAGCATTTTTGCCATGTGAATTGTTCTCTTATGCCATTATCTAGGCAAGCAGCTTAATGTGAGTCTTCGCCTAAATATTTTCCCAGTGTTATCAATAACCAATTTAACAGAATTACAAATAGACAGAAGAACAGAAATGAATCAGGATTGACTATTCAGCAGGAAAACAAATAATCCTGTGCTCGTTCCTAGGCCAAGCTAAAGTAAGGTCTCAAGTCTTCTTTTAGGGTTGACTTGCTTTATCAGCAGATGTAATCTCGGAGGATGTCACCATGGATTTTAGTCCCTGTTTACTGTATGTTGTCAGGATAGTGCCTGACCTCCAGTGGCAGTAGAAGTGAATTGCTCACGGTTCCCATCGGGTTCAGCTGGGAACCAAGGGGTCTGAAAAGCTTTAGGTGATTGTCTATATAGGGTGTGCTTTTGGAAAATGAAAATCAATGGATGCAATGGAAAATATATTAAAATGGACTATGTGGCCAAACCTGAATTAATTTGCATTTGCAAATAATGTTTCCTGGAGGCAGAGGTTTACTACAAAACTTTCAGACTCGGATCGCTGATGGTTGTAACAAGCCGGTAAGGAGCTCAGGACCTGCAAGAAATTAATTTATCAGCAATGGGCTCTGTGTAGCCAGGTGATCTCTGTGGCTCTGCTAAGGCGGGTTGGTTCCTATTCCATTTCCAATGCAGAGATCTGTTTTTCTTCTCTGTGCCTGAAAATCTGCACAAAACAGGGCACAGCGAGGAAAGTGAATGACTCATCCCTTACACTCAGCACCCCTCCATGACACACATATGCCTTCACAACAAGAGAGCTGAAGAAGGGAAAGGAAAAAATAAAGTCAGAGGAGACCGCCCACCTTCTCTCCATCAGAAGTGTTTCCTGGTCATTAGGGCTTGGTCTTTGTTATTGGACTCGCTCCAGTTGACGAGCAGCCAAGCATCTTTTCTAGGAGAAGAAAAGAAACAGCATATGGGGATCAAAATATAAGTAGGAACTGACTGTATAAATCAAATACTTGTGCATCATGCATGCACTGACTGTACACTTTGGCAGAGGTCTTTGGAAATGCCTGGATGCAGTTCAACTACTCATCTGGGATACTGCTCGAGGATTTGTTTTCCAAATGGTGGCATCGCACTGTGTGAGGAACCAGCCTCATCGCACTCTCCAAACTGGGGCATCTGGGCCGAGTCTTCAATTCAAGAAAAACACACCCACTGCTGAAAGGTGGGAAGTGCAGAGATGGGGAGGCAGCAGTGCCATGGAAGGCTGCATGGACTTAAGCAGAGACTGGAGAGGTCCATAGAGGAGAAAGCCACTGAGGGCTCCTTTGCACACGGAAAGCATCCTGAGCTCAGAAGTCCTCGAAATGCCATGCTTTTGAGGCTAGAGGAGTCTTGGGGCGAGGGGATATCACCACTGAGAGCAGAAAACTGAATTAGCTGGATGTGTCGCCTGACCATAGGGCTGATGTTTTGCTCTGCAGTGACCTTCCCAAGCCCAGGGCTTGACGTTCTAAAAAGATTCAATGGCATCTTATCACCCTGCACCCATATTGCAGTGGTGAAGCAGGAGCACAGCCAGGTTCAGCCTCTTTGTGCTAAGGGCTGTGCAAAGCACTAAAGAGGGACACTTCTCAGGAACTCACACTTCTGCTTTGTTTCTCACTGAGGACTTTGTTACCTTCGACTGCTCCTGTTTAAAACTGTGGTATAGATACATCTACACACAGTTTTTGCAAAGAATTGCCATTGCCATGGTTGTTGCTAGATATCAGATATCTTTGTAATTGTGACTTTCTGTATCTGTTTCATATTGTGACTCTGAGCTCTTTCAAGGCATCCTGTTAGCCTAGAAAAGGCATTTTATAAATACTTAAAGAACCTTACACAGACTTATGTATTTTCAAAATGGCTTGTTGTGCAAGCAATTAAATGTTCACAGAAAGGAAAGTCGTAAATAAAGGGAACTTTCATCTTGTAGGCTGGTAGAAGTTGTCAGATGCCGTGTTTGTGTTAAATATGGTTTGATAGTACTTGTTCGTATAATTAATAGCTGTCATGCTGTCTTATCTGATCTGGACCAGGGGAAGGATTACACCCTTGAACCAGCAAGCCTTTGTGACTGCTTGGCTAAGCCATGGCCATGGTGCCCCCACAGCAACATGCTTGTGGTTATAAGCCTTGACATTTGGCAAGGGGTCTTGCAGGGATTGTCTGCCGCCTGGGGCAGCCCCCTAACACTTCATGCTCTACATCCCCAGCTTCAGGCTGTGGGCAAGTGGGATATTGGTTTGCTATGCTGGCTCAAAACTCCAGTGGTGATTTCTGTAACACCAGGGGATGCAAACACTCCAGTCCCTTTTCACTTTGGAAAGGCACCAGGAGGGAGAACCTGGCAGCAGATCTTCCACGACTCTTAATGGCCAGTTTCGTTTTTCTGCTTCTGGGGAGCAAATGGAAAATGTGACTCTATCAGCTCCTTGAATGCAAGTGTGTGTTTGTTTATGTCTAATGGAGGATGCTGGGTGGTCTTGGCTTTATGGAATGAGACCCTGGGGAGACCGAGCCTCAAGGCTCAAGTAATCTGAGTCAGAGACTCATGTATTTACCTTCTGAAAAACAGTCAGGCTTTCAGAAGTAATTGTTCCACCACATAAAGAGTTTAACAACAACTTTGGCAAATACAATGGAGGTTGATTTGGGGTCATAATCATATTGAAGGCAATCATGAGGCTTTAAATTAATAAGACATGTATTAAACATAGGCTGAAAGCACTTGCCCTTCGGTAATCCACTCAGTCTTAGCTTCGGAAGGATTCATGTGGTGTTTAAGTTAATAATACATTTCTTAACAATAGTTCTTCTTTTAGTAGCAGATGTATGACAGCTGCATTTATTGTCAAACCTCCTAATTTAGGACTGTTCTTCTGCTTAAACTGAAGTGTCCATGCAGCATTAGAAAGGCTCCCCACTGCTCACCAGTTGGAAAGTCCAGCCCCAGGCTTCCCATCTGGTATCACTGCAGTCATTTTGAGAGAGACAGCAAAGGGCTTTTCCCTCTTCCTTTGCTTCCCAAGACCATCCCTGTCATACCAGGTGGTGTTCTATTTTTAATTGATGTCCTAACACATTGTTTGGGTTGTCTCTCTGAATTTTTTTGGTGTGTATGGTTTCTTATAGAAACAGAACTTGGGTAATTCAGTGGGATTAGTCCCATATTAATAAACTCCACTTTGTCCATCTCCACTGTAACTTGAATTGTTCTGAGGGCAGAAGCTTCTCCAGGTCCTACAGGATTCTTTAGAATTCACTGATGGCTAAATTTTCTCTAAGAAAAAGTCTTCCTTGTGAGCAGAGTGGTGTAGCTCTTGTTTGGCCTGCTGGCACAACACCTGCCACAGCACTAGAGCCTGCACACTGGTTAGAGGCTCTGGAAAAGCAGCACAGGTCCCGTGTGTTATTTATGTAGCCTTTCCATGGGGAAGGGCTGAGGAGGATCTAAGGGTGTTCGTGCTGTACCTGATGGGGCACTGGGAGCACTGTGGTGGGAGTAACTGGGACTTGGGTGTGCTGTCACCATCGCTGTAAATCACTTATAAATCACACAGCACCAGTTCAGAGGAGACCAGATTTCATCAGTTTTTCTATTCACGAAACAGCTTGCTGAAAAAAAATAGATGACTAGAAGTTGGCGATGATACTGACATTGTTAAATCTTCCAGATCACCCAATGAGCAAAAATGTCTTTGATTTGTTGCAATTCCCTGCATTCTGCTAACAAGAACCAGGTGAAATACTCATGAAGATTCCTCCCAAAGAATTAATCTAATTCAGAGGCTTTTCAGCAGAATCTGTTACGTTTCCAGATTCATAAGAATCCTTTGCTAAAACGTTGTTCTTTTTCTCAATTCCAGAGAATTCAGAGGATGATAAAAAGCCTTGTCTGAGGTGTAACAGTTAAAATTTCACTATCAATTTTAATCAAATCACAAGTCTTACAGAGAAAATTTGGTGTGTTGACTGACCTGAAAAAGCCAGAATATTTTTCAAATTTTCATTGTTTTTTCATTGTATAAACAAGAAAACAAGACCCAAACCCAAAACCAAACCCAGAGGAAGTTCATGAAACTATGCCGTGTAAATACCGTAAAAAAAAAATAATAAAAAAAAATTGTTTCCACTTACAAAACCTGAAGCTGTTTTCTTTTTCCCAACTACTGACAAACCATTGACTATTTTTGAGCATGGGATTCTGGTTGAATTGATCTTCATTTCTAACGATGGCCATACTCGCCTTAGGAGACACGTGGTCTAAAATACAGCATTCTACCTCAGTGTTATCACTGGGGTTTAACAGTGTGCTTTCCATAACTTTTGTTAAAATGAGCTGTTCAAAGGGTGTTGCATCACCAAATGATGTTCATGTTCATGTTTGATGTTCAAATGATGTTCATCATCACCAAATGATGTTCAACACAAACAATGGCACCTGGGAAAGGTTTAAAGAATAAGACCTGAATAGGTACATCCCCTTGCTCCTTGCACATGGGTCCATACCTACAATCTTGCTCAGTTTGGCCATTTCTGGTGACTTTCTGAGCTCTGCTAGCCCCTGGTGCTGTGGGGATATTATCATCTCTGAGGCTTGGCAATGTTGCTCCACATTGGTCATCAGGAGTCTCTCAGTGTCTTGTTCATGAGCTCTAAAAAGCTGTGAGGCTGTGTGTAGGGAAGGATACCAGGCAGTCCCTTAGACTGGTTGCTTGATGGAGTCTGAAACAGTCCAATTTATTTTTTAAAGGAGAGCAGAGCAAACTCTTCACTTAGCAATACTAGCAGGTCTGTTAACCCAGATTCACCTCAGCCCTGTTAGAGGAGGATCATTCTTGGTAATTCATACCCAAAGCTTTTGCAAGGGATTACTGTGCTGTGGTAACATATGAAAGTCTGTACTTACCATATCAGAGGTCATTCGTATGTCAAGCATCTGCGTTTTGTAATGTGAATAACATCCCATGTGTAGTGTAAATGCCCTCCACCTACTGGGAATCTATTAGCAGCTTCACTTATAGTGAAACGGCATGTGGTTTGGGAAATACAGGTCAGGAAACAGGGAGTTTGTACCTTGGATTCTGGATGGATTACTCAAAAGAAAGGCAGCTTTCACTGCAGCTCTGCCAGCTGTCTCAGGTCTCAAATTCCACCTGAAAACCTGCTCAGGGAGTTTCCACATTACCTCTCTTCATATCTTTCTGCTAAAATAACACAACAATAAGCTCAGGATTGGGAATTAGAGGAATAAGTATATGGAACAGTACTGCTACCAGACCAAGCACTCTTGTACTTTGTCATATGTTTCTTCTTAAATCCCTTGGGCAGATAATTTTAATTTTCAAAATTTTCTATGATCTTAAGGAAGTATTCTGTTTATGGTTTATATATATGTGTATATATGTAAAATAATTTATTTTTATCCACTTTTACAATGAGTAAAATTAGATAGGTGTTTTGCTCTGAAAATTCATAATAAACCCCAGCAACATTTTATAAATATTTTAAAGCGCAATTTATTCCCTTTGTATTTAAGCCCATGAATTACTCATTACTTAGCACATCCTTCCTCCTGTAGGCAAACAGCAGTAGTTGCCACACTGTTTTAGAATGAAAGCTGTCAAGATAAAGGTGGGTTTCATTAATTAATTACTGCTAGAATATTACACCACAGGCACTAGCAGCATGGTTGGAGGTGGCTTTTACCAAATATTTTTCACATTTACCAGAATCACATGGGTGCGAATGAAAGCAGAAAAAACTCACCTCATGTGCAGATAAACTTTTTTTTTTTTCTGAAATGGTCTTAACAGCAGTAACTGATATTTACCTAATGCCTTTCATCCAAAGCAATTTGCAATTAATTAATCTTCATAGCTCTCTTGCTAAAATAAGAGCACTGAGAAAATGATGCTGGAGAAGCTAGGCTGATTGCCCAGGATTCGCCTCTAATGCAGACAAAGTGCTCTCTTACTAATCATCACAAATTTCATTCAGTTTTTCAGTGTGAAGACAAATTTTGGTAGCAAATACCTGATATTCAGAATCCCTGTTGAAGAAACCTTGTAACAGTGACCACAGGACACCAACTGTTGCAGTAGTACTGCAGGCTATCTTCTCCCTTTCTAGGGAAAGAAAACAAATAGAGGGCACTGGACAACCCAGCAGCATCTTCATTTATGTTAAATTCATTACCTACTGCCACTTAGGTCACAAAGAACTTGAATGCTGAGTACTGGCATTTCTGCCGTAGGAAACCTGCTCTGTCTCCTCTAAGAGTCTCCTTTGACCTGGGGGCTGACCTTGGTAACATTGCTCCAGAACTGTGCCATTACCCATACATTTAAATGTCAGGCACTAGAACCCAAATGGCTTGAGATCGTTGTCTACACTTAATGGAGAGAAGGAAGAGCTTTTAAAGCACTTCTCAGAGCAAATACAACTTTAACTTCTGTGTTATCACGGTAGTGTGATGCGGTAGCAGAGTATATGCCCTTTCAAAATAAACAATATATTTCCTAAAAATAAATAAATAAATAAATAATATTGGAGGTGCTCTCAGGCTACATTCCCTGCAAAGGAAGAGGAAAAGAGGAAAAAAAAAAAAAAGAAAAGAAAAAGATAAAAGTAGAATTTCTTTTGCAGTAAAAGCAGCTGTGATTTTCACATACTCACCTGCCTTCAGGGCCCAGGGAAAAACCAAGGGCATGTGGTGGGCCTGTCAGATTGTGCCACCATGGACTGGAAGGAAACTCTGCAGAGCCAGCAAAGATATGTGGGAGTCTGCCAGGCAGATCTGCCACTTGTGCTCTCCTGAGGCCTCTGCTGCTCATTAGCAGTGCTAAGAGCTATCAAACTTATCGTCAAAAGCACAGGGCTTTGAAGACTTTTTCCTGCAACTGAAGTACTATGGAAATCACTTGAATTACAATTTTCCAGTGGGCACTGCTCCGGTTTAATATTTCTGCACTCGTCCAGTACAGACACTGTTAATTAGATGCACCTGCAGTACAAAAGGCATTATACGAGTTAGTATAAAACATTACAGACCATACTTCTGACTGTACTTTATGACTCCTTAACTTAATTCCAACTCACCCGCCCACACTCTAATATATATACACTTTCTTAATCCTGTTAATAAGTCCAGGTATCTTCAAAAAATTCACTGGGATTTAACATTGTACAAAATGAGAAGCTCTCCTACTTCAATAAGCCATGCACTAAGTATATGATTAAAAAGCTTTCATTTAAGTAGTCCCTTCAAGGTCTTAACTACAGGAGAATTCATACAGAGGTGAAATTAATAGGATATTCCTTGTTAATCTTGCAGTTCAGTTTTCACATGTCAGAGGTGGACAAGTGAATTTATCTTCAAAGGTCCTAATTAGGGGAAAAACATCAGCAAGGGTGCATGTAATTACGTCTCTTTGGAACATCAAAACCTTGCTTCTTAAAAATGATGGATTTAGAAACATGACCTTACAAATAGAGACTTCTTGCAAAATTTAGTTACCTCTTTCCTCCCTAGTCAGAGCCCTAAATCCAACCAAGTGCCCAAACACTTAAAAGACCATGGCCCGGAAGCACTGAATAATCCCAGGGGGCCCTCATGGATATGAATATGACAGAACACAAAGTCCTAATTTACCAACTGTGATTTCGAGTTCAAGTTACTGCCTACTAATCATTGCCTAATTTGAAACGACCTAAATCCCTCACATCCTGGCCTTGCATTTTGTAGGCAGGGAGCCTCAGGGTTTTCAGCTCTGCTGCGGGTTGCTGAAAGCAAGCAGAATCAAACGAGGCCTTCCCACTTGTTTTTAAATAGCATTCAATGGGTGCTTTATGACTAACTAAATATTATTCATGACAAATCTTGAACACTTTTGGTATTCAGATTTGGGTAAAGCCTGGCAGTTAGTTTTAAACAGCCAGCTCCAAAGGGAATTGCGTCTCCTTTTGACAGAGCTGGAATGATCCTGCAGGAACCTGAGGCCAGTCCAACCAAGCCAATGTCAGAAGTCTTGGCCAGGCCAGGCACTGGACAGCCCAATCTACACAGTCATGCTAGTCATGCTCTCCACTCGTAAAGTGTGTCCCTTCAGAGAGGATGCTGTGCTATCCTGCTGATGTAGCTGTTACTAGGTAATGCAAGCAGAGGCTGTCGGAAGGGCTGTAGAAAGTTGATCTGCCCTTGGTTCAGTGACAGGCCCACGGGGAGCTCAGGTGGCGTGTACTCACCCTTCTCCTCTCCTCCTGACTGGGTACACAGGAAAAGGATGATGATATCCTAATTTCACTACAGACCATCAGCTACAAACCATTAGCCTCCTCTCTTACTGAATTCAAAGTTTTGAGAAAGGGAACATTTCTCTCAAGATCAATGGTTTGTGTGAATGACGCTTGGTTGTCTGCGCCTGACCATGTCCTAACAAATTAACACAGTGTCCTGACTAAAGCACCATCCAAGTTATTTTCAGGGAGGCCTGAAAGTATTGTTCTGACACAAAAGAATTAGGATGCTCCACCTAGGCATGTTAAAGGGGAGTGGCTTTGCTGTCTTAAAAATGAAGAATTGTAAAATTTCTGGAAATTGCTGGGACTGAATGCTTGTAACAGACCAGGAAGGTCTTTTACATACAACTGTGTTGTTTTAGAACATCAAATCCTTTATCAAGCTTACCAGTCATTTTAGTAATAGTATCAGTGTCCAACCCTAAAGAAGTTTTTATCTGCATGGCTTGGTATTATATCACATTAAAACGGATGATGCAGCTATGTGTCCAGCCCGGCAGCAACTTGCCCACTGATGCAGAAGACCAGGAAAGGTTTAATGACCTTTTTGTAACTTGTGTAATTTCAATACCAGCAGCTAGTACTAGTCCAAGAAACTGTGAAGTTTTTGCCAGTACTCCTAGATGTATTCATTAGCCTCTTGAAGTAAGAGTTATATCCACAAATCCCCTCTGGTACCCTAAAGTATCTTCAATTCAGCATCCTTTGACTTAAGAGTAACTATACATGTAGCTTTAGTATAAAAGTAGCAGATATAATGATGTACACCAATGACATGGATTAACATGGTTCCTCCTGACAGAAGCCACTTGCTTGGAGAAGACTCCCCAAATCCAAGGTGCATGGTGGGAGCCTGAAGGTGTCGCAGTCGGAGGAGAAATTTCACGTCTGGCTGTCCAGACTGAGTTACTTCTCTGAACTATAGATTTCCATCTCCTGAGTAATCAGATTGGTGTTTTCAATTTTTACAAACCCAGTAAAGAAAGTATGTCTAGAGCATAAATGGTAATATAATGCCATCATTTATATTACAGTTGTCTGAGCAAATAGTGGTGTATAGTCATAATTGAAAGCCTGGCATTGGAAATCAGGGTTCTTTGTTCATTATTCCCCTTTCACTGTTCTACTCTTGGCTCTAAGCTTATAACTCTGTGGAAATTACTTCTACATGCTTCAGTTAAATGGGTTTACATGTTATTACTTATTAGTAGCATTTATTAAATAAAGAGAAGCTACTAACTTGAAGATTGCTCCTGCCAGTCAGTAAAATTTCAATAGGAAGGGAAAAAGGAACTGTAGAAGGATCAAATGAACAAAATGTTTGGTACCTTAAAAAGTAATAAATAAATAAATGTTTTTATTCTATAAAAGCACTCACAGCTTTTAGGAACTACATCGTCTATGTACCCTCTGTAGGTTTCAACACAATTTTGATTTTATATACTCTTAAGAGCTTTCATTTTATGAAATAAATGCAATTTAACATCTGTTCTCTCCAAAATACTATGGACCAACTGGCTTAGATGATTCCAGTGCACAGAAATATAGCTAAAACACTTTGCAAAACTTATTTAACTGGGTAACTGGGTCATAGTATTTAGTGCTGCTGACTTGTGGAATAACTGAATTTTGTTCAAAAGCATCTACTCAAGGCATTATTTTTGCAAAGATGAGGAAAAATGGTAATAGGTCACACTGAAAAATGAACACAGTCTTCATGGATAATGCCATTTGTAAAAGACACCTGTTTTGCATGTGGTTTTCTCTCTCCAGGTGTTTTTGAATAGTAGTTTTACTTCCAGGCTCCTCATAATTGACGGTATTTATTAAAAAAATAAAATAAAAATTAGTTTGATCAAATTGGTTAAGATGTTTTGTAAGGAAAATAATCCTTAATCAGCAGAGCTCCACAAGTCAAGCTTATTTTTGGAGACTTAAAAGTCAATATATTCAGTGCTTGTGGAAAAATAAAGCTGTCCACTGAAACTTGCTTCCTGACTGCTGAAACTCTGGAATACATAATGATTTTTCTCAGAAGCTTATTTTTACAATAGATTTTTTCCTATATGACATCTAAAATAAACAAAAATACATCTCAAGACATGAGCCAGCACAGAGCAGCACAGCGCATGTTGCACATTACTTCCCAAGAAGCTCATAAAAGTTAACTGAGAAAAGCAGGTACTCATATGCTATCCAGAAGTAAACAAGTGCTCACAGTGGATATTGCCTACCTGAGCTTCAGTAAGGCCTTCGACACTGACCCCAGTAAGATCCTCATAGAGATGCTGTTGATGTATGGGCTGGATGAGCAGACGGTGAGGTGGGTCAAACAATGGCTGAACGACCTGGCCCTGGGGGTAATGGTCAGTGGTGCAAAGTGTACTTGGAGGCCAGTGACAAGCAGAGTGCCACCTGGGTCAATACTGGCTCCAGTCCTGTCACCAGTTGACCTCCAGAAGTCAACCTTAACTATTCTGTGATTCTGTGAAGTGATGTTTCTTGACAAGTTCATACTGCTAGAAGGAAAATTTCCAGTAGGAAATTTCAAACAGATGAAAAATGTTGAAAACATCTAATGGTCCAACACCTCTCATTTGTACTTATCCTCACTGTACGAGATATACCAGGGTGAAGGGACAGGAATATGTGCCCACTGTGCCAGCTTTTGTTGTTCTTGGTCTGAGGTGTGGCAGATATTTTGTTTTAGAAATCAGGCCCTGATTCTCATTTTAAAAAGACCTGAGAGTGGCTTTGTGCACCTCCACTCCATGTGCTGCTGCAATCTGTGGTCTTCAAGAACAGAGCAGAGCTGTGAGGCCTGAATCCCCCCTCAGTCTTGGCTGCTATTGGGACCCATCTCATCTCTTTGTCCCCAGAGGAAACACACAGGAACAGCTCATAAGTCTCCCATCTTCCCGTGCTGCTGCTGGGGTTTCACAGGCTTCTTCTGACACACAAGCACTCAGTCCTGCCCCTTGCATTTCCATGGGGAATTATGCACCTTCTTGAACATGAGTGGTGAGGGTTCCTCTGCCTTTTCCCTTGCCCACTAGAGCAGAGGGGCTCATCTCTAACAGGATGGATGATTGCACCCACTAAGGATGTGGGAGAAGGGGGCTCAAATGGTGCAGGTCAGCCAGGCTAACTCAAGCTATTCTACAAAAGGTGGGCAAAGATTTTCCTTGAACAGCATGTTGTTCATGAGGATGCGTATGGTCTGAGAACACTGACTGGCTGCTCTGAGAAGCTTAGGTTCCTCCCTGCCTGTCTCCAAAGCACGGTGCAGCTTTGGTGCCTGGCCCCACTTTTCTCCTCCAACCAAAGCACTGCTCAGCATTCACGGGAGGCTCTGTTCAGCTGCTTGCAGGCCTTCGTACTCTGAAATGGAGACATCTGTTGATTTGAATCTCCTTCAGGGCTGAGAGGGTGATTAAGTCTACATAATGTGTGCTGAATTTGAATGTGAATTGAAATAGGAGTTAAGTTCTTAAGCAGCTTTGAGGATCTGTGCCTGGGCTCATAAAATTCAATTAATTAATGACTAACTGGAGACCCTCTAGGGCTCTTCTATCTTTGAGGTTTCAGTATAGCATCTCCCCTCCTGGACCCATACTGCATGCTCTGAAGGCATTGTTATGCCAAAGGAAGGAGGCAGACACATTTACTAACTCTTTAATCTATAACAATTGCATGTAAACTGTAGCACACACATTATTGTGGCCTGGCAGAGAGGATCAAAACTGGGTGCTACCAGACCTTGCACACTGACAATGGTTAGGGCATTGTTTAACCTCTCCTAGTCTGGTGAACTGTGGCATCCAGCATGGATAGCTAAAGCTGATGGACATTCATTAACATTTTTGGAATGCCATTAACATTTTTACCAAGGATTATACCCCTTCTAACTTTCCAAATATGGTACTCCACACCAGTGCTCAAAAAAAAATAGAAGCAGCAATTCCTGGAAAGAGGCATTTATTGATGATATAATGCCCACAAGTGTCAGCAGATGTTATTCCTTATAAAAAGGCATGTGGCTCTAATTTGGCACTTCTTGCTATCAGGAGGAACTTCTTGCAGAGCAGATGTCACTTCCATTCCTATCTTTCGGGGAGGGGGGCTGTGCCCTGTTAAAAATGGCACACCAATTTAGAAGTAGGCATGGTGCCACTGGAGCAGATGGCTATGAGCACAAGTCGTGTTATAGAACTGGTGTTTGCAGAAATGTGAATGCTGGGGCCAAAGTCCTACCCAGGAACATCAAAATGTTCCTACCCAGGAAAAAATCCATCTAAGTAGGTTGATACATGCTAATTAATGCTTTAGTACTGGTAGAAATGGATGTTGTCAGTACCGCCTTTATGGCTTTTCAAGCTTTTGGGCAACCATTGGTGATCCCAGTAGCCATTTTGGGAGCTGAGGACATTGGAGCATTGATGTGTCCTTGGGCAAAAATGCTGCCTGTGCTTGGTGTTACTGCAACAGCTCTGCAGTGCTTGGGAACTGTTGCAGTGTGGAAGACTGCTCTGCTGGGCAATGAGGAGGAGAGGTGGCTCTGGACCTGCATTAACCCATCCCCTCTTTAAGGCAGTGTATGACTCTCTACCACCCAAATATCTGAAGCAAAACTATGCTTCCGTGAAAAGTATGTGCTTTTTCTCTTGCTTTGATGTCAATGCTCCAGTTGCTCTCACTGGGACAAAATGCAGTATTTCTTAGAAGTTCAGCCTTCATGAAAAAGCTCATTTCAGTAAAGTAAATAAACGTGATATTGAAAATGTTGTTTAGATATAGATACTTATTTTCTTTCCCAAAATGAACCTGCTGAATTTAAATGTTAAATTGATATGTAATATGTTCTTCTTAATTTGTATCTTCAAGTAGAGCTTCCAAAAGCATGATGAGTACTTTATTGCTTTGAAGTGTACCTCAGGCATTAAGAACCAGCCCCTTCTATAACTAATTGTCAGGCTTCAGTGGCTAAATAATAAATCAGGTGACTCTTATCTGATATGATTGAAGTCTTCATCCATATGTCTAGAAGCTTACGGCAGATGTTTCTCTCTTCTCAATTAGACAAGGAAACATTTTCCCCACATGTAGTCCTGCTTCCTCAGCTTCTCAGGGTACCACACAAGATACTTCACCAGGGTATTCATGACATGAGATGTTTCTTGTCACTCCGATCAGAGCTGTACACTGAAAAAGGAAAGTTTTCAGGAATGATCTGGTCATGAACAACCTTCTTATTCTGGACTTTTCACCTGTGCCAATTCAGCTCCAAGGTGTTCCGAGAGATGGCCCTTTCAGAAGGTGGTTTTTCAGGCCCATTTTAAAATGTCTGCATACTGCAGGTAACCTTGGAAGCATTCCAATAACCTTATGTTACCATTTCTGACAAATATTGTGATTGACCAGCAAAACATTTTGCTGCCTTCACTTTATACTCTGTGGGGCTTTGATTAACCAGCTACACAAATGAGCGCAGCTAGCCAAGCAGCTGTGCAATCAGCCAGTGCTAGGCAGAGCTACCAGCAACATATGGTGAAATTTTACTCCATAATAGAATACTCATCTTGCCTGGTAGAGTTGTAACATTTCCCAAGAGCCCCAGTAAGACGTGCTGAGTAATCCAAAGTGTGGCACAGTCAGCAAATTGTCTGCAGTTTCAACTAATAGAGAAAGAAATTTTATTTCGTGGTGAAATTTTCACCTTACCCAATGAAACCTATAGCACTTCAGCAGGGAGCGGCATGTAACTCCACTCAAGTAACAAATCCACTTAACTGGCTCCTAAAATATGTATTTTAATTGGTGAGATGAGATGAATAAGTTAGTATTGATACAAGGAAGTGCATCAGCAGAAGGTTTTATTTTTACTATCTATTATGCATGAAGGACACTGAAGATAGGTCTGTGCCTCAAAAAATAATCTAGATTTTAAAAACTCAGAGTCATCAAAAACAGTAAAACTTGTAAAAGAGGGAATTTCAATTCCATGTCAATATAGAGAATCAGATTATCCATTTTGTTTATTTCTACTGAATCAATTACAGAAGCACCACAAAGCTTGATTGTTCCTACCACATTGTTGCAGACCAGTGCATATTCCAGTTGAGCTGGGAAGGCACAGCCCAAAGGGTGTCACTAATCATCAGTGCCGGTGGGATCATCTGAACAGCCCAAGGGATCATGAGATATGGGGAGGCACCATGCTCCTTCCCCTGATGATATAGGGGCTGTCTCAGAGGTACCCTCCTGCACTGCAGAGACTCAAAGCCATCTGAAACTCAGGGAGATGGTTCCTGTCCTGACAGGCACTGCAGATCTGGCTCCTTATTTCAGTGGCAGTTATCAAGCTCAAAATTCACAATGCAAGTTTCTGTTCAATACTAAGACTTCTGAAAAAAAAAAAATCATCTTTTATAAAGGCACGTGGGCTTGAACAAGCCTTCTGTAAAATAAATATGATAAGGAAGGTTATTGTTAAGACACCTTTGTCTGAGCTAAAAATATGCAATGGGAAAAAAAATAATTTGAGGTAAGTAAGCTATGTTTAAGGATTATGTGAACATCAGTCCTCATACAGCTCCTTTTTCTGGATAGAACAGAAACCTGTTACCAGCTTGTTCCTGATCTATTGCCCATTTGGCCTTGTGTTTTGGGAAATACCAGGCACTGGCTCGCAGCAAAGACAAAATGACAAATTAACTGGTCAGTAATCTCATCTACTATCATAACTTCATAACAGCACAGTAAGCCCTAAGGACTAATGATCACACTGTACCACTTGGTCAATAGCATTGTTTCAGAGCTGTGCATTCACTTGTGTCTGTTGATGATTACACTGCGAAGCATTATATTGAAATTTACAGCATTGAGCTTTAAAACAGTAACCCTCAAATCAGAGAAATAAAAAGCTCAGCTGGCAAGCTGCAAACCTTGTAAGCAATCTATAAAAATTACCATTTTACAGCTAAAAATTGGAAATAAGTATCGGTCCTTGATTAAAGGATGGGCATATGTTACAGTTTAGTGAAAAGTGTGTCTTGCATTTTAGTTTTAAACATCACATGATTATTCACAGTAGTTTAGACGTTTCCTTTATCATAGTGTTACCCATGGCAGTGATTTAAAATTTCATTTTGAGCTTGTATTTGTGCTTGAAAACTGGGGCACAGAAGTGCAGCCTAGGAAGAAACAGCAACAATAACAAAACAGAGGAACAATATATCCCAACATTTTGCAGGCAAAATATATATATATATAATTTTAGCCTCATTCATCATCAGGTTTTCCTGCTTGCTTTCTGTCTCTCTCTGCTGTTCCCTTGCTGTGTGAACTTGGAGAGCAGCTCAACTCCTTCATCCTTCTGTTATTTGTAAAGCTCATTGAGTCCTGTGATTGGAAAGTGGTTTAGAAATGTTAAGTGGGGTCAGTGCTGAAACAACTAGACATACCTTTGCTGTTATTAAACTTGGCGTCAAGTATTGTCCAAGGGTCTCTAAGACGGAAAGGGCTTGCTATTACTCTGGGTAAATGTTTGTGCTTCGGTGAACATTCATGATGCAAGCACATTCCCAGTGTCTTGGGTGTGATTACAGCTGCAGTGGAGATCTAGCAGCTCCAAGCCACATTTGACCTGCTATGAAGAGCTGGAAACTTGCTGCGTTTCAAAAGGCTGCACATAGCAGCCCATGAGACAGGGAGTTGCAGAAGCAGCTGTGCTTGCGCTTTAATACTCTTTGGGGTCTGTTTCTCAGCAAAACAGAGACCCATAGGCATTGTCAGACAAGCTATTTTTCTAGAAAGGACCTAAGCCCTCCAACAGAAGGAGACTTTATTGCCATCAAGTGCAGGCAGGACAGCTGTGGTGGCTGTGCAGCTCCAGAACGCAGCCCTTCATATTTCTCTCCTCTCAGGGCAAAAACCTGCCCAGGCCACATGGTTTAATTCACATCTCGTCAAACACAGACTTCCCCCAAACCATGCTCCCACTGTTTTGCAGTCGTTATCTATTATCATACCATATTCGATGATTTTTTTGCCAATTTTGTAAGTAATTCCAGAAGAGGAATGGTTCCTCCTAGTGACGCATACAAAAGAGCCTTCCTCTTCTTTCAGGGAAGTGGTTGAGTCACCACCCCTGGAGATCTTCAAGAAACATGTGGATTTAGAACTTGGTAGCATAGTTTAGTGGTGGACTAACTAGCTTAAAGGTTGGATTTACAAGCTTAAAGGTTAGACTAGATGATCTTAGAGATCTTTTCCAACCTGAAGGATTCTGTGATTCTATAATTCCAGGAATGAGTAGCCCCTGAAGCAAGCTGCTTCAGGGTCAGATGGTGAAGGGGACAGCAGTGCATATGGACAGAGGGTGGCTCTAGCCATCTGTGAACCCCTGGGATTTTGGTCATGGTTTTCTCTGAAAACATAGCCTACAACATGTTGCTGGCCCTGACTTCTGCATGTCTTCACTGGTATAACAGCATAGGGGATGAGTGAGTGCAGTGAGTGAGTCTTCAAAAGCATTTTCTTCTTCCTTGTGTTTTTTGTTTGTTTGGTTGGTTGGTTGGTTTTGTTTGTTTTCCACAAGATGAAGAGTAGGATTCATTGATGCTCATAGTTAGGAGGTGTTAAAAGTGAGACTGAATGCCTTTGGCTCCAACAGATTGCTAATGCTCTGTTAAATACTCTCCTACAAAGTCAGCAGTGCAGCTCTGCATAGAACACAGAGTCTGCAAAAATACAGGGCAATTTATGTAGGAGAACACAAATGACTTGCCAGGTGTTTCAAAGGCAAGCAAGGAGTCTCCCCTGGTTCAGGTAAAATGCTAAAGTAGGGGAATATAAAGGAAGAGGTAAGATATGGAGGAGATGTGATCACCTGGAATCTGTTATGCACAGCACATCTGGTGTTTCTCTTCAGCCTCTTACTTAAAAAATAACAACTATAAAGATTCCGGGAGGACTGATGCTACTGACTCACCTGCTGCAAATAATAGCGGAAAACACTACCTCATGATGGATTGATAAGTACCATTTAATGAATAATCTTTCTGATTTTTTTTATTATTTTTTTTTATTTTTTTTTTGTGGATGTTGCCTACCTTGACTTCAGCAAGGCTTTCAACACTGTCTCCCATAACCTCCTCATAGGCAAGCTTGGGAGATGTGGGATAAATGAGAGGACAGTGAGGTGGACTGAGGAATTGAGAACTGGCTGGATGGCAGAGCTCAGAGGGTTGTGGCTGAGTCTAGTTTGAAGCCTGTATCTAGCGGTGTCCCCCAGGGGTAAGTACTGGGTACAGTCTTCTTCAACTTAATCATCAACGACGTGGTTGATGGAATAGAGGGAACCCTCAGCAAGTTTGTGGATGACACAAAACTGAGGGGAGTGGCTGATAAACCAGAGGGCTGTGCTGCAGCCTAGCACTGTCAAGTCTACCACCAAACCATATCCCTAAGCACCACATCTACATGTCTTTTGAATCCCTCCAGGGATGGTGACTCAACCACTTCCCTGGGCATCCTGTTCCAGTGCCTCACAATTCATTCAGTAAAGAATTTTTTCCTAATACCCAACCTAAACCTCCCCTGGTGCAATTTGAGACCATTTCTTCCTGTCCTATCACTAGCTGTTTGGGGGAAAAGCCTGCCCTGCACTCTGTTGCATCCTCCTTTGATGTTGTAGAGAGTGATAAGGCCTCCCCTGAGCTTCTTTTTCTTCAGGTTAAAGAACCACAGCTCCCTCAGCCACTCCTCATAACACTTGATCTCCAGACCCTTCACCAGTTTTCTTGTCCTTGTTTGGACAAGCTCCAGGACCTCAATGTCCTTGTATTGAGGGGCCCAAAACTGAACACAGTACTCGAGGTGCGGCCTCACCAGAGCTGAGTACAGGGGCACAATCACCTCCCTGGTCCTGCTGGCCACACTATTTCTAATACAAGCCAGGATGCTGCTGTTTTCTTGGCCACCTGAGCACATGGCTGGCTCATATTCAGCCAGCTATTGTCCAACACCTCCAGGTCCCTTCCCACCAGTCAGCTTTCCAGCCACTCTTCCCCTAGCCTGTAGTGTTGCATGGGGTTGTTGTGCCCCATTTGGAGGACGTGCACTTAGCCTTGCTGAACCTAAAACCAATTGAACCACTTCTTTTTCATGCCTTTCCCCTGCTCAAGCATGGGTTTCTCTCCACGGGCTGCAGTCCTTCAGGATAAACCTGCTCCTGCAGGGGCTCCTCCATGGGCTGCAGCCTGGAGATCTGCTCCATGTGGGACCCATGGGCTGCAGCCCCCAGCACCTGGCCACAGACACCCAGTACAGCCATGCAGCTTGTCTTACTGAGCACTTTTTTATCAAATGATCAAAAGCTAAATAGTTTTTTCCTTACTTTTTCCTCCTGGCAGCTCACAGCAGGAGGTGCACAGAGGGCTCTCCAGGCCTGGGGGATTTCTGACTCAGGGGACCTGACCAAGTCCTGTTTATCAGCCTTCCCATCCACTCATTTCTTTAATCAGCAGACTTTGCACACTGTGTTTTGGACAGCAGAGGTGTTTGTAGCTAGCTGCATTTCATCTTCAAGACCTAGAAAAGCTTTTTAATTTTTATTTTTTTCTTTGTAGGAGTTCATGTAACTCCCTTTGGAACCTCATCCTTCAGCAAGACAACTTCAGATTTGTGAACTGAAACATTTTCTGTATAATAAATTTTACAGTAGAGAGAAAAGATAGGCATATGAGGTTTCAATTAAAGAGCATTTGAACTGCATTTCTCTGCAAACAATAGGAATAATTTCCTCCTCAAGGTTAGCATTTCTACAATTTAAACTTTAGAACAAAGAGCCAAGGAAATAAAAGAATTTCTACACGTGGTGCTACCCAAGCCACAAGTGTGACTGCATATCCAAGAACATGGAGTAACTCTGGAGGAGGATGCAAACAGACTGAAGGAGACACATTTGCTTTAAGATACCTTGTCTTTGTGCACAGCTGCAGAGCAGCCTTGGCCAGGCTGGACCAGCCTTTCTGCTGACATGACTGCTCAAGTCAGCAGTGTTTCAGCAGCAGACGACTCGGCACATGGTCTTTAATGGCTGTTTCACAGGTCAAAAGTCTTTGTAATTTGGGTATAAAACAACTGTCTGCTTTGCTGAGGGGTTGTTATATGTACAGCAGTGTAAAGATGACAAATGTTCCAGGTTTTCCTGTTCCTGCACCGAGTACAGCAGTCTTTTGTTGAATTTTTAATGTGGCTTATTATTTAAGCAAAGGTCAAATGTTTTTTCTAGAAATCCATGTATACTGCAGGTATAATACTTTAAATTATGACCTCTATGCAAGTAGTCCTAAAGACAGAGCAAAATTTAACATTGTTTTCTTAGAGCCAAAAGGTATATTCTTCCTTTGTCAGAAAAGAGGATTTCCTTTTCCAACCTGCACTTTTCTCCTAGTGGATTTTCAGTAAGAATAACAAAAAAAAAAAAAAAAAAAAAAAAAATCTCTCCTTTCTTGCACACATTTAAGAAGCCTAAGTATTAAAAATACTGGAAACTTGGACGTGCCAATTATTTTAATAATGTTATCATTTCCCTGCAGGCAGCACCTAAACAGTATTGTGTTGTATTGTATCTTTTTAAAATAACAGAAATAAAAATTATAGCCCTTTTCTGAAATCCTGTGTATTTCTTGCTACTATCTTTGCTCATTTTCTCAAGTAAAATCTTCATCCTTCTGCAAATGTTCAAGTCCAGACATAGTGTAATCTTTTGCTCTTCTTAAGTTCCTACTCAATAGATAAAGACGACACTCCAACTTTGCCTTTTTCAAATGTTAAGAAAAGATTGATTTCCTTATATCTACAAGGAGTCTAGGATGTGATTATTCCCTAAATGGCAAATGCAGGAGGAAACCGAACTGGTAGAAAAAAGGTGTTGATAGAGGTCAATATAAACTGGAAACCTTGGCAACCAAAAATTCAGTATGAGAATATGATTGAAGTGGATGTAAGAGTTAAGGCAGAATTATTTTTTTCAGTTTACTATTCAAATGTCGGAGTGTAATCTGAGGAAATGCTTGTGGGAAATCTTTCTTGGGTGGGAAAATTTGGTGCAATGCACCACTGAAGCCTGCTATTGCTCTTTACTCTGAGAACCAGAGTAAAGTACTCTGTAAAGTATCAGTACTCTTTATTCCTGTGTAACCATTTGTACTGGAGAAAATCCATGTAACTTAGTCCAAGTTGCAATGTGAATATGTTTTTGTAGATTATAATTGCTAATACAAGCTTGGTCTGCATGCCACAGTTCACATACATTTTTTATGAACTTATAATTAGGGCAATTTTGGTCTCCTGCAGGTTCCAGCTTTGCAAATGAAGAGCAAACCACTCCTAAGGCATCTGCACCTTCTAAAGATGTACCCAAGGGTAGCAGCAAGAGCACAACACAGGTATCGAGCAGCACAGCGACTCCACGCAGGAGCTTACTTCCTGCACCAAAAACTGCCACTGCACCTGCTGGTAAGTGTTCCAAACTTGTGTACCTGAAATACCATCTGTCTTAGCCCAAGAAATACAGAAACCTTATCATGATACTATTTTACTGCTTACTCACTTCGTTTTCATGCCATTATTGGGCACATTGTCTAAGTGCCCAATTTGCTGTAGTTGCCATTCTTGTCGTCAGGACAGCACAAGAAGCTAAAAGTCTTTGGTTCAGCGCAAGCACTGCTCTGCAACAGCTAAAACATCAGTGTGTTATCACACAACTGAAGCTGGGAAGGAAAAATCAGTACAAAATATAAGACAAAGACCTTTTGCACTACGAGTTTTGGTCACCCGGTTTCCAGAAAGATTAACTTGGTTGAAACACATGCAGAAAATAACTTACTGCTGTAATCAGTAGCTTGGAGAATCTGGCAGGGAAGATGAAGCTGAAACCCTTTGTCTTTGGTAGTCCAGCTAAGCGAAAGTCAAGGGAGTGGGCTGTAATATTTTGTCAATCACATTCAGGAGTGACTGTCTCTTACTGTCAGAAAACTGTTTAGCTCCATCATCTACACTCACTAACTGGGAAACAGACCAATCTGTCAACACAATATATGGATTTCTGATGACTTTTTTTTTTCTTTTTTGCGTTTTTCTTTCTTTTTTTTTTTTTTCTTTTCCTGTGATTTTTCTTTCCTCTCTGATGGACCCTAGCTAAGTTGTGTCATTTCAGGCTACAGCAGTAGTTGAATAGTATCAGATTTGCACCTACATATCTCCAGAAAAAGCCTTTCTTTTCCAGGTAGTGATAATGACATGATAAGCTTTAAAGGGCTATTTCGAAGTTTCTGTAGAGAAACTTTTCTGGCCTCCTTTTTTTTTTTTTTTCTTTTTTTGCTACAAGCAAAAAGACTGCTAGAAATCCTGTGCCTTTTACTACTTCTGTAGCTTCACAAGTGAGTCATTGCCAGGGAGGTTTCATTGTTGGGGCACTGCCATGAGCTGGAACCAGAGCATTTGGTATGCGATCATGCTAGTGTGGACATGCAAAATCTAGTCTAGGCAGGACTAGCTAAATGGCTCAGGCTGTCATCTCTGAGTTTGCACAGCTTCCAAGTCTCAGACCCACACAGAAGAACAGAAATTGCAAAATAATGCAAACCAATATTGATCAAGAGGGAGGTTTCCAGAAGAATAGATGGTTTGCCATCACATTGGGGAAAAGAATTACTGAGGGTGGCTGAAAGCTACATTTTACTTTTAATTTCAGTTTTTAATCTATGAAATTGTTTAATTTATGAAACAAATGACCAATCTAGTGCTAGATTTTAATTCCTCTAGAGACAAATCTAAAAAATAAAAGGCAATACAGAATTTAGAATATTATAAAAATTCTCCCATTTTCTGCTATCCAAAGAACTTTTGTTTTCTATATCATCACTCAGTCTCAGTGTACTTTCCTTCAGACCATTTGTTATTCTCTCTGCATGACCCTCCATTAACCATGGGTATGTTTGTTTCCGTGGGGGCACACAAACGAAAACTTCAAGCTGGCCGTGCATGAACTTGTGAGCCTCAGCCCATGTAAAGAGCTCTTACTGCCATACTGTGCCTGAGTTAATAGGCCCTGTGGAGACAAGGCAGTATAGCTCCTGAACTGGATTTACTTCCCTCCAGCCTGCCAAGTGTGATGAGTCCTCGTGTCTGTGGGTGTTTGGGTCCATACAGATGTGCCCTGTGTACTCTTCACTGCTCTGGTGGGCAGGGGCTCCAGTGGCATACCCAGCTTCCTTCCAGCAAGGCACTTTGTGCCAGCAAAGTCTAATCCTGCTTCTCTTGCAATAATGTATGAGTTCTGTCTGCAGATCCCACTGTAATAGGGAGCCCTATAGAATGTACAGTCTTCTCTTTAAATATTGTTTGGACAATTTTGCACAGCTTTTAAATGATGAAGCACAAAACCATCTCCTTAAAATTGAACTCTTCATTAAATTGGAAGGAAGATGCTACAGATCAAATGAAGCAAGTGGATAAATGGCAGTGAAGTGTTCATATTGCTTTGGGCTTTATGATCCCAGGCAAACAAAGGAATCTAACAAAAGCCCTTTACAACTGTGTAGACACCGTATTTTAAATATGTCAGAGAGAGTGCATGGGTGTGCTGAAAAGGCCAGTCTCCAAAAGGATGTCCTGGAACAGATAAGGTCTAAAGGTTGAAAGACTGTTTGTACAGATACTGTGGAAGGTCTGCTTGTACTGCCTTTGCAAAGTGGAAAGAACAACAGCTGGCACAGGCTACCAGTCTGCTGAGCAAGTCTGGCATTGGAGCTGGACATCACAGAGCAGAGGACTGATTAAAAAAAAAAAAAAGGAGCAGAGAGGTAAAATCAGTGTTTCAAAAAAGCTTGAAAAGGTACTAAAATTAATCCACCCCCCACCCACCACGTGTCTCTGACACCTGCATGTTTCCTGTGAAATGAATGCCATGCTCAGGAAGGCAGTCAGCAGCAAAGAAGAAACTTTCACCAGTGCTCCAAGCTGAAAGGAAAGTAAGGGCAGCATGCAGCAGGCAACTCTAAGCAGAGCAGGGATGAAATGTCCTGAAAACAGCAGAAATAATAAATTTATAATATTCTACCAAGCTATCACATAATGGCAGTTGCTTGCACAGAGAATTCAGAGAATAGGAGAGCAACTATGGTGTAGGAAGATGGAACAATATAAGAGAAAATACTCAAGATGTTCTCAAATTAATGGAACTACAGATTACCTTGTTCCTGTGGTGCCCCATGTTGGATGCCCCTGTACTGAAAGTAGTCTTTGTTCTCAAAGGGAATGCAAGTACAAGAGATCCAGATTCAAGTTTTGAGGCTAGGTGTAGAGTGTGACTTTCCTGGTATTTTCATTTAAATACTGGATCCAGCAGCATCTAAGGGAAGATTCAGTGTCAGCAATACATCTCAAAAAAGTCTTAGCTGGACATTGGTTTAGTCTTATGTTTTATCATGTCCATGGTTAGCATACATCAACATTATGTAAAAGATATCCAGCCCTATGATGCCAGAGTAGCCTTAGAGGATAAAAGTGTAGGTGGTTAGCCCCTTCCTGGGAAGGAAGGCCTCAGCCTTGTGAGCCTGCTTGTAGCTTACCTTTTATTTGCAGCTGGCTCATGAGGACAACACCTGCAGAAGGATGATTGGTGAGGCACATGTCTACCTTCCACCTCAGCACAGTTTCTCCACAGCAAAACAGGCAGTAGCCCAGACCCCCATGGAGTCATGGTTGGAAGGAACAAAACCACCACAATTTCCTTTTCCTTTTTCACCCCGTGGCAGAAGAAGCCACTGCACAGAGGCTGTGATGGAGGAGAGAATGATGGTCTCTGCCATGGGTGGTCCAGGGATGAGTGCTGAGTAGAAGATGTCAGCTGGGGGTGAAAGACATGCACTCTCTTTATACCATGTACCCCTCTGTATTTAGTGGGGAGAGTCCCTGCCTCCAGCAGGAAGGATTTCTGACACAAACCAACACCATTGTGAAAGTAAGGCATACATTCCCATAAGAGAAAGTGAATAAATAGCATGACCATGTGGGTGAATCTTGCATTAAATAAGAAGTCACCAGCTCCATTCAGTCAACACTGGAAGGCCAAGTTGTCCCATGAGCAACGCTACCCAAGTCATCCATATAGTAAAACTTTTGAAAAGCAGAGAAAACACAATATCTTATTTGTGCTCTGTGTATGTGGAGAATGGTACAATAGATATCCTAGGTATAATACTCTTAACAATCACCTAGTAATAATTGCAGTAGAGCTTGATGTTGCATACACATTTTATAAATACATACTTCCAACCTCCTGTGCAAGATATCGTGGTTACTAAACTAGGGTTTTTAGAGTGATCCACTGCTACAGCTAAAGTGCACAGACATTATATATGTGTTGTATTCAGCATCTTTTATGAAAGTAAAGAGGAGGGAAAGTATTTCATAAAAAGGATTGCAGTCTTTTAAATACAAAGAAAGTTTCCGAAAGAGTGGAGTGTCAGGTGATGTAAGAAATGCATTTGTATTTCAGAGAGGTACATGATTTTAACTATGTATGAGTAAGAAACAAATTCAAAAAGGAGCATATCTACCTGTACTGATGAGTAGAAAATAACAAAAATCACACTGAAGCTTTAATGTATTAGATATTACCTGAGTAGAGCACCTGTGCTGCAAATTCTCATTAAAAAAAAAAAAAAAAACTTCTCAAGAGAGATTATATTCCTGATATAGCACTCAGCTTGATTGACAAAGAAATTAGACTAGAGCATAGATCACCTTTAATTAATTAAAATGGATTCTTATAGTTGCTGCTTTGCAGTGATTCAGATGATCAAAAAAAAAAACTCTGGCAAGAGACAATAGCAGTGGTAATTCATTGTCATGAAAATTGTTTTGAAAACATGAACTAAATGGTTTTGACTGGTCTATGGAAGAATTGCAGTTAATTAGCATTCAGTGTCTTGCACAGCCATTTTTTTTGTGTGTTATCAGACCCCTTTTCAATTTGCATACTTGTCAACATATAGAAGATGGGAAAACAAAAACAAACAAAAAAAAAACACATTATACTTGAGAGGAAAAACTGAGATAGATCTTTAATTTCATTTAAACTTCTTAACTGTTTTGAGAAATGCAGTGATAACCCAACTAGTGCTTACCATTTCTGTTACTGCTTCATATTCTGTTTAAAGACTTAGGTGGAAGTAGCTCTCCATCTGGAACTTTACACCAAGTTCCACCTTAGAAAACATACAGTCTTCCTCCTTCCACACATTGATAAAAATATGTGATCTTTGAGGCACACACATACTGCATTTTCTGTTTTAAATTTATCTGAAAATGTGGAAATATCTGCAGAAAGAAATGTTCGGAGACAGCAGATGAACAATTTCTCACCCTTTGGGGGATCTGTTTTACAAACCCCATAGTTTAATGGTCACCGTGGGACAATTCAGATTCTAAATCAAACCATGACCTAATTCTGTCATAATTTGGACCCCGAAAAAAGAAAGAAAAAAGAAGAAAAATAAAAGCATGCATATGGCCTGAACCCTCTTCTGCAGTTCCCTTTTCATGCTCAGGTTCTTCTGTGACTGTCTGGGAAGGTCCTAGAGTATCTCAACTTTCTGCAGGCCTCAGATGATCGATTAAGGTGGGTGGAAAAGTAGCTAGAGCATCAGCATCGGGGTGTTGAAATCAGAGGTATGAAGCCCAGCTGGCAGACAGTTATTTTGGCATCCATTAGGGGTTGATACTGAGCAAATACTGCTTACCATCTTCATTGAAAACCTAAATGGGATAGAGCACTCTCCCGGCAAGTTGACAGATGATAGCAAATCAGAGGGAACTAGTCAGTATGCTGGAGGGTAGGGCGGCAGTTCAGAGGGACTTCAGCAGGCTGGAGAAACGTGTCAGCAGGAACTTCATGATGTTCAGCAAAGGTGGATGGTGGAGAATAATGCCATGCAACAGGACAGGCTGGGGCCAGCTGGTTGGAAAGCCGCTCTGCAATGTGCCCTTGCAGGAAGAAAGGCCAGCTGTATACCTGGCTATATTACCAAGAACATGGATCAAGTCACTTCCCCTCATTCAGCACTTGAGGCCACTCACAACTGTGTCCAGTCTGGGAAATCCCTGGACAAGAACGATGTAACATACGATGTGACATACTGAAGTGAGCCCAGTGGAGGGCCATCAAGATGGTAAGATGGTCAAGAGCAGGCTGGACCAGAGCATTGGTCCCTCCAGCACATGAGGTGTGTAAAATTCTGTGTGCCAAGAACATCTTAGACCCACACACATACGAATGTTGTGCCACTGATGTGTTATTTTGTAGTGTGGTGCTCTTTTGCACACTCTGGAGGAGTAACTCGGGGGAAGAGAGCTGAATGGTAGGTCTGCTCTGGAGAACCGAGTGCCTGGCTCTCACGAAGACAGTAGGACTTGCATACAATTAAGAGGAAAAAAAAAAAAAAAAAGAAAGTTTGTCTCAATCATTGTGTGTAAGGATTTGAGGTTTACATCTGACCCCTCTGCACAGTTTTTATTCTCTTCATGTAATACAACTTCCTCAACAGCCTCATCCCTGTCTAGTCTCATTCAGCCACATCCTTCTCTCAGAATACAGAACCCCACAGAACTGTGCTGTGCTTCGAAAATTTGGCTTGCCTTCAGATAGTGATACAGCTCTGGGCTCCCCTGTGTGTGCCTGCACTCCTGATCCTGATCAGGTTGCCTCCTGTTCCAGACCTCTCTCAGCTCTATCCAGCAGGCTGGACTTGTCAGACACCAGTCTATGAAATTAGAGAGCTGAAGGGTTTTATATTCTCTATGTCTTGTTGTGGGGTTTTGGGGTGTGCGTGTTACAGAATACCTATTTCTGCTTGGCTATTATGTAATGTTTATCTCACAGAGAAGTGACTGTTATTCCCCATAAGAAACATCATAATTCATGTGCAATGGCAGTAGCAATAAAGAATTCACTTGAGCAGCTGGTTTCTACTTGGCCCATTAAATTAAAGGCGATCAAAAGTATCATTCAGAAACTAACCCAGTCAATTCCTGAGCTTTTACAAGTACCAGTAAATCATACGTAACGGGGCAGACTGCTAAATACAATCAGTCAAGATGAAAAATAGGAGGCCAGTGTTATCCCAGCCCTCACCGGCAAGCTCACATTGTAAAATCTGCTTCTTTTAATCAGCTTCTGCAAAATCCAGACAACACAACCTCAACAGGAGGGAGAGGGATGAGCTAAGGTCAGCGTGAGTTGGGGAAAAATGAGCACCAGCGGGCTTGCAGGGATGGAGGGGGATGAGTCGGATGCTGCTGTGTTCTCCTTTGCAAACACTTCCCATTAAAAGCTGAACAGTAAATACATGGTGGTTCGCATTCATTCCTGTACCTGGTATAGGGATACGGAGCAATGCTGCATGTGAAAGTGGGACATTCAGCTGCAATTTTTTCAACCTCTTTCCCAGGAAATTCACTCTGAAACTTTCCATAGCACAACTCACTGAGGAAATAACAGTAAAATGCCATAGGATCCATGTAAAATGACAGTAAGAGGAAGAGTAGCTGTCTTACCTCTGCAGCTAACTTCAGGTGTTCTAAGTTACTCTGAGTTTTTCTATTTAGTCCAAAGAACAGTTCATTTCTTCATTTTTTTCCTTTATTTTTTTGAATGACAGACAGAGACTTCTCTTTTTAATAAAGAAAGAAAGCAATCACTTTGAGACAAGTTGATGAAATAGCCCTTGTCCTTATCTTTTTTTTTTTCCTCATCAGATTGACTCTACATTTGAAACAAAAACAAAAGGAAAAGTACAAGCGTTAGCAGTTTCTAGTTCAACAAATATGTAGTCTTTCTTCTACATCTACTTATTTATTCAAAGCCTTTCAGTGTCTCATAGATCACAGGACTTGGAGTCTCTAGAGAGAATTAGACTGCTCTTATTCCGCAGAATCCATCATATTTCCAGCTTTGCTCATTTTGTCTCAAGCAGTGCACGCGTGGATGTGTCATTACTCACCAAGGACATGACCAGCCATGGGTATCAGGGGGAATGGCAGAAGCAAGCTCCAAGTGGCTATCTGTGTCTGTGAGTGACTGAAAACACTTCTTTGGGGTTTTTCAAACTCACAAAGCGTGTTAGTTAACCTATAAAACACACCTGAGAACACCTGGAGTCCGACCAAGCCTGTCCCATTGAATTGTTAACGGTGTCTGCAGCATGTTAGGTTCTGCTTTGGAATAAATACTCAGTGTGTAATTTAATAGAAAGCTTTCAATCTGAAGTGTGTAAGCAGATTGAAGCCTATCCCATCGTACTGGCTTTTAAAGACTCAGAAAGGTACAGGTAAATACACATCCTGATTCTGCACACGTATTCAGCCCTGGAGATGTCTCAGATAATGCGTGTTTAGCTCTGGTTCCTGGGCTAGCGTTCAGCGCTGATGGGAGAGTGGGCAAGCAGCTTTCTCTGTCTGCTATTTTCCAGGTGATTGCTAAATGATTTAACATGTCTGAAGTGTTTTTTACATTTATTTCTGATGATTTTGTCTTAGCGCCTTCTGTTCGGTTTGAAGCAGACTGTGTGTTAATTAGGAAATGCAAATACCTTTACAGAACTGTGCATGGGGATGCATTTGTAATCACAGCCATAGAAAACACCAGCAAGTATTTATGTTGACAGTTACCTTATGGCCTGAAATTTCTATTTCTGCATGCAAGAATAGCTTTCAAAAGAGAGGAAACTTTGAGAGATTTATACTATCATTTAGTACAGAGTTAACTGGAGTTCCACATTTCCAGCCTGCAGGCAACAACAGTTAGAGTTTGAATTAAAGTGTGTTCTAGGTCAGAATTAATACACTTTTAAAAAAATAAAATCTAAATCAAACAGTGTGCAGTGTACAAATTGTATTTTATGTAAACATAAAATGCAACAGTGTAAACTGGTATTTTGTGCATTTTCTATTATGTTGATTGTATGCACTATACCTTTTGACTTTTCATACTCAATATGATGATCAGAGCGTTATTTAAGGCTTTCCATGCATTAAAGCCCATTGTTATGACCGAAAGATTTGTCTTGTTTCTTAAGTGACAGGGGAATATCAAACTTTTTACATGGATTATAACTTTTGAGTTACTTCTTGGACACTTGTAGGTAAAAAGCTCAAAGTGCACAACCTCCCACTGTGCCATGCCCTGCAGTACAGGGCCGTGTCGATCATCACACCAACGCTCTCCTTTTTTAAGCCTTTGGGCAGACTATTTTAAACTTGAAATTCCGAATTTCTGGAAAATGAAAAATTCTGAACCCAAACTCTCACCTTTTAGAAATTAATCTTCCCTGCAGGAACTTCTATTGAAATCAACGTGGTTTATGAATGTTTCTCTTTTAACAAGCTAACAGCTGTTGTTAGAAAGGAAAAGAACAAACCCAGCTTTTAGGAAAACTTTCGGCTCAAGTTTTATTTGAAGTCTGATGCCAGGGACATCTCTTTTCTTAAGATTTCCTCATGGGTGGTGAGTTTAGCAGAGCAATAGCATTTTGCTCCTGGGGACTGTCCTGTCTTTTGCCTTCTGCACACTTCCTAAAACCCTCCCTGCTAAGGAGGGTCACAGAGCAGCAGGCAGGATGCTTCAGCTTGGGAAGGAGAACCTAAATAAGCTTACAAACTGATGGAGGGCAGTTATCTCCATTTACCCCCTTTGTTATTAATCCTTCTCTCCCATCCTTGCCAAGATATCTACTTGCCTCTTCGTCACAACCTGTTTGAGGTTCACTCTGCTGATCTGTCCTGTGCAGCAGGCCCTGACGGGCACCACCATCCATGCATGGCTCTGGCCATGCACACACCTCACATTGCCCTCTGCAGAGTGATGGAGCTCTCAGCGCTTTTTTACTGCTTTTCTCTGTGTTTTTTGTTTTGTTTTGTTTTGTTTTGTTTTGTTTTTATCTGAGCTCTAATTGGGGAATTCTTCTTCCTTGCTTTGTGATTAAGGTTAAGAGCCTGAACTAATTCCCCAGGTGTTCCTCATTCAAAACTTCTCAAAACCAGAAGTAGTTAAGCATTTATATGCCTCTTGTTACCACAGAAAACATGAGGAAAACATACTTCTGCTATGATTCTACGACTGTATGTGCTTGACATTTGCTGTAGAAAAATTTACAGAGGATCTTGGTGCATGGCCCATTTACACACCATATTCTTATTCTGAAAACCACAATAAAACCAAGACCTTACTGCCTTGGAAAAAGTAATGCTCAAATCTAAAACCTTATAAACTATATCTTATAAAGCAAGCTCTGTTTTTGTCTCACAACTCCCATCTCATGTTGCTTTCACTCAGTCCTTAGTAATGACATGGCACCATAAGCTTGTTTTATGTCCTGCTCTGTAGTAAAGTGCAGTGTAGCAGGTGGCAGATGCGGGAAATTTATGTCCTCAGTCACTTCACTGCAGAAAGTATTCATCACAAACAAGAATCGCAGCCTCAACATCTCCAATTTACAAACAGCAGAGAAAAAGGAGATGGACCAAAGTATGAAGAGTTCAGTCTTTACCAGCTAGTGATGACTGATGGGGCGATTTGCCTGCTAAGGGTGGGATGAAGTCAGAGAGGGTGTTAGACATCCTCCTGTGCCATCCTCTTGTAAATACGGTTGGACTCAGGGCTTGTCTGTGTACCTGTGCTCTTCCCAGGCGTGCTCCACAAGGAAATGCTGAGACAGTGCTAGAAAACATGAACCACACAGCTTGTGGTGCATGGCAAATGCTGCACCTGCAGCTCGCTGCTTGCAAGTCCTGACCCAGGCAGATGTGGAAGGGTGATCAAGGCATCAAAGATAAGCCTGATACTGCAGTTGTGCAACCCCCAACAAGCACTATCTGTTAAAAAGGAAAGCAAACAGGAAAATACATTAATGTCTCAGGGATTAGCTTCTTCTTGTTGTTCATTCTTAATTCCTTGGGAGTGTTTTCTGCTTGAAATCCTGTGGCTGTGACAGTCACACCATGGGTAAAACAGCAGGGCAGGGTTTTTGCATTCACACACTCAGCGTAGTCCCCACGGCTACTTTTGTGGCAGTTGTGTGGGCAGAAAGGGCAAGCTGAACTTGTGTGGCTGCTCTGACTGCAAAGCTTGAACAACCAACAGACCATCCCGAGTCTGTAACCAAGGAATCTCCCACTGCAAACACAAAGGAAAAAGCTAGCACAAAGTTTCTGGAGATCGTAACCCAAGAGAGCCCTGGGGCATCATGTTGTCAGTGGGAAAGATGAGTGGCTGCAGGAGAAAGGCAGAGGTCAGGAGTAATCTGGAGAGTCACAGAGAGGAGAAGAAGGAGGGCAGGCAGCCTGGCACATGCCTGGGTCACAGGTGAACACAGACCAGGTGCTGGTTCAGCATTATGGACAGCAAGGCAACCGTGTGGTCCTGTTGTGTCCTGCATTGGCACAGCGTGTTTTAGGTTTGTGCACTGGCTGTGTTGCACCTCTCTGTTCCTCTGCAGATATCGACTCTCCTGCCTGGGGCACTGCATCCAGCAGAGCCCTGACACCTCCTGCCTGCTTCTGGCTCTGCAGGAGCTCATCTCTTGCCTGTAGGAGATCTTCTTGGCAAAGCTAATCACTATGAAAGGCACTTTCTAACTGGGAAGGGGGACCTCTAGGGAAAAAGTGGGTAGAGCAGTGCCCTGCAGAAGAGGCAGGTGACTGAAGTCAGCTCTGCACAGCTTCTCTTTCAGCCCAGAATGGCTGAGGATGCACAGAAGGTTAGAGACAGGACACAGAGCCCAGAACAGCTAGGATGAGCTACCTGTGTAGCTCTTTGTGCCTTAATGGCCACTGTGCAGATGGCCAAAGAACCAAGGTAGCTTGTAAGGCCTTCTTCTGCCCTTCTCCATTGCTATGCATGTCAGCTCAGCCATATGCACACAGTCATGCTTGCAGAAGTGACAAGTTGGCATCCAACACAGGAGTATTGTGTAGCATCATTCTCTCTGTGCAAATGCCAGTATGTATTTTGGTGAAATATTTGTATTTTGCTATCCTGATATGTATCTTAGTGAAATAGTTCTCTGCAATTACAAATTGAATTATAAAAATGGTTTTCTTTTTACCTTTTTTTTTTTTTTTTTCTGAAACAGGCGTGAAGAAAGAAGTACAAAAAGATCAGGATGCTAGCAGACCAGCTGTCTCATCCCCTAAGCGATCAGCAGTAACAGCCACCAAGCTCCATTCACCAGGTATTTATGAACCCAAAAGCACTCTTTCAGGGAAGATTTAAAGTTGCCGACTTTGCATCTCTAGTTAATACACTGAAATCTGGGACCTACTATTGTTGAGTGAAGATTGATTATGTCCAAGGTTCATTGAGCTGGCTGTGAGTACAGCAGGCTTTTTCATAGCAATGCATGAGCTGAATAGCTTTATGTTTTCTTTGTTACCACCTTGCAATCATCTCTCTTTCAAAACAAAGAGTTGCTGCTATTACATGTTTAAGGGCATAGGGACATTTCTTGTATCGCTATAATTTTCTTATTTAAAAAGAGAACAGATATAGTGAAACAAAAGACACCTCAAACGATTACTTGAAGTGATAGTGTTTTCTTGGAACCTACTGTCACTGTTGTGAAGAAGCAATGTATTTTGTGCATTATTTCCATGCATAATTAGGAAAGAGATCATCTATAGAAATGAGCTCCACACTGCTATTGGGGCATTGTCAATTTACCCCTTAATATTAGATGCAAACACATGGCTATAGTATTTCTAAAGAATGCTGTTGTTTAGGTACTAAAATGAAGAGAACTTATTTCTATTTATGTCTACTTATGCACATTTAGAAATATATAAGGGACCTGAAGACTTTTGTAAGGCTGGCCTTTTGACTGATTCTAAATGTTTCTGAAATGAGTGTGAACAGTACCAACTATTTTGTTGTGCTTGCTCTCTTCTAATCCATTAAATCATTTTTCCAACTGTACTTAAATAATTTAAATGTCCTATATGTATCAGTGTGATACTTGAATAATAAATATGGGGAGTAGAACTCCATGTTTCTTCATTTGACAATAAAGAGTAAAACATGTAAAGCAGCTCTTCAGCTCCTGTAACTTGCATCAAGAGTCTCCTCATTTTTACTGAACTCAATGGCTATTCTACTTCCTAACCAACAAAATAAAAAAGGAAACTTAAATTTAACCTTCCTAGACACCAACAAGACTCAAAATTTTCCTTACTCAGGAGGTAGGGAGAAAGGTGAACTTGATGCTGTCCTCTGAACTGTATAATTTTCAGGCTATTTTGGATCTGGTGAGGTCATTAAGAGAGACCCAAAGAAAAAAATTACTGCAGAGAGTGCCAGACTAGCAGCTCACCAATGTTTATAACAGTGGGAGTCCAGTTTAAGAACCAGCACTGACTGTGGCTGTAGAAGCATGCTACAGCAGAGCTGGTTTGCTTCCACTAGAATTAGAAAGCAAAATGAAACACAAGCATATTTGTATGGTGAACTTGCTGGGTTTTAAAGAAGCTGAAATTTCCATTGTTTGGCTGATTTTTAAGGCTTAGGACTTAGCATTTCCAATTCATGATGTTTTTGCATCAAGCCTTCAAATTAAACTTTTATGGGAGTTGGGTACCTGGGAGGTTGAGTACCTGCCCTCTCTCCAGCAGGTTCATTTAGGATTTTGTAAGTTTGATTGTCTGAAATTCTGGCCTAAAATTCTCTAGCACTGTAAGGATCAAATAAGAAAATAAACCTCATGTTCATTTATTTTCTTTAGAGTAGCCTTGAGCATTCTTTGAATAACAGCAATAACAAAGCAATAAAGAAAGAGAATCTTTTCACCTATTCAACAGTTTCACAAAATAATCAAAGAAACCATTAAACAGGACAAAGAGCAAGTGTAGGAAAAGCTAAGGGGCAGTACAGTCTTCCCCCACCAGGGTCACTAATCCATGCAGCATTTATACATTGTGACAGGAATGGCTTCCACAGGCATCTCCAGCACAGCTATAGGTGGCCATGAAATAGGTTCTAATATTTCTCAGTGCCATTTCTAGACTGTTGACCCTGTTATTGGCCTGCTCATATGCAATTCCTGATCATCAGCACTATTTTTTGGCTGACATACTAGCCCTGTTACAGAAGGATTGAATATGATTTATTTTTTTAGCCTTGGATCTGATTTGGATTAGTCCTCCTAGACTAGCAAACAGGTTTTGAAATGCAGTCTTGTAAGGATCCTAAGGTTATCTATTGATACAATACTATTCCTGAGATCTGTGTATGGACACAAGTGTATACAGATGCAGATGTTCTCCCTCCACTTTGTTGCAGGAACATGACATCAAGTCTGATATCTGCATGTCTGATTATGCTGCAGTGACATCAATACTCACCAATACTCTCAAAGTAATGTTCTTTCCTTACCAAAATGTTGCAAGTTGGACAACTGAGATGCAAATAAATTGCACGCCCCACATAAGTCCTCATGGACTGAGTTAATTATGACTGTCTACCTGTTATGACACCTTAATTCAAATGCTCAGGTAAATAAAAAAGACCTGGGAGTTTTGAAGCAGATCAAAGGCATTCGGATATTTTAATGAACCGTGGATCTGTTCCCCTGGTCCCACCACCAGCACAAAGGACATTCAGGATCAGGGCCAGCATCATTAACATACACCCTGTTTTGTGCAGAGCAACAGAAGAGAAACATCAGTAGTAGAATAAGCTTAGTAAGCTGCTTTTCGGGCCCAAATGAACTGAGAAATTCAGATTTATCCCTGAGGAGAATATCACAGTTTAATTTAAAAGGACAGCTTATAATACTGACAAGGACAACATGGAGATACGCACTTGAAATCTTCCACTGAACAGGAAAGCTAGAAAGATATAAAATAAAACAATGGGTTTTATCCTATTGTTGTGTTCCTGTTTTAATTAAAATTGGACTGATTTCAAGGGCTTCCTCCTACACTCCTATCTGTGGCTTCTCTTGTAACATCACAATGCTGCCTAAACAAACAGAGATTTTTATACTAAAAAGACAGATATTTATGGCTGTTGTTTTTACAAATGGCTTATTTTGTGCTAATACCTATGGTCAAGTTAAGAGCCCCTTTATGAAATAGACAGCCCCTAATGAAAGCCCAAAATGAAAGAATCCGTAAGAAAATATCATTCTTGGAAAAAGAGAGAGGGAGAGAAAAACAGAGAAAGAGAGAAAAAGAGAAACAGAGATGGAAAGAGAGAAGGAAGGAAAGAAGGGAAGAACAAGAGGAAGGAAGGAAGGAAGGAAGGAAGGAAGGAAGGAAGGAAGGAAGGAAGGAAGGAAGGAAGGAAGGAAGGAAGGAAGGAAGGAAGGAAGGAAGGAAGGAAGGAAGGAAGGAAGGAAGGAAGGAAGGAAGGAAGGAAGGAAGGAAGGAAGGAAGGAAGGAAGGAGAGGAAAAAGGAAGAGGAGAGGAGAGGAGAGGAGAGGAGAGGAGAGGAGAGGAGAGGAGAGGAGAGGAGAGGAGAGGAGAGGAGAGGAGAGGAGAGGAGAGGAGAGGAGAGGAGAGGAGAGGAGAGGAGAGGAGAGGAGAGGAGAGGAGAGGAGAGGAGAGGAGAGGAGAGGAGAGGAGAGGAGAGGAGAGGAGAGGAGAGGAGAGGAGAGGAGAGGAGAGGAGAGGAGAGGAGAGGAGAGGAGAGGAGAGAGAAAATAGAAAGAGAGAGGAGGGAAGGAAGGAAAAGAGAGAGAGAGAGAGAGAGAGAGAGAAAGAGTGAACAGGCTTAAATTGACATGAAAATAGAGAGCAATGATTTTGCTGGTTCTTAATGCCAGGAAGTCCTCTTTGACATCCTCTATTGTGTTATTTGGGTCTTGCAACATCATGAAGTTAATCTTGACATGTTGCAAAACCTGGTATTCCTCTTTGCAAATATGGGTCACGGGCGCAGCGAGTTTTAGAGTCTGTTTTGTAGCTGTGTATCTTTGCAGCAGCAGCATGAGATACTTGAAGACATGAGGGAGCATCTCTGCTGGGGCTGGCTCCCTGTAAGTTTAGCCTGGAGCAAGAACATAGAGCAGGTTGGAGGATATGCTCCCAGTGGCTCCATGTAAACTGGGAACAGATCAGAAATGGTAGGAATACACTCTTGGGGCATTACTCTGCCAAAGCATCTCTAGTAACACCTGAAAACAAGGTGTCTGACTCTATTTTCTCACTTTTTCTTACTGATTCTAGCTCCTGGGTTAAAAGCTTGAGACTAGTGGGAGAAACCAAGGAAGAGAACCATAGATTCCTGAACAGTATTCAGGAAAGAGTTAAAAAGCATCAGCTGATGTGAAACTGAGAGTAGTAAGAAGGCTGAGTAAGTTGTGCAAAGGTGTTGCCCAGCTAACCCTAAATGTTTTCAGGGGAGGCTTCTCAGAAAGCTAAGATAAAGACAAAATACAATGGCCAAGTAATGGCTTGAGCAACCTGATGCCACCAGAGCACTGCCCTTTCTTGCTTCATCCTCATAACCAGGTATTAACTTCCAGAGAAATGGATAGTTATCTCAAGCAGGATATGAATTTAGGATAAAAATCTCACTTCACTACAGCAGTTTATCAAGAGCAAGCACACACAGTGCTGTGATCCCTACCACCACTTGGTGTCTCCATGAAGACAGCTACACTAAGTGAAGGTTTTATGGGGTTTTGTTCAATTAGTCATCTTCCCTAGCAATTCCAACTGTGGTAGTAAAATAAAATTCTGCTGCATTCTGTGTGTAGACATGTCCATAAAGAGAGGATGTGGCCATAAAGTTTGAGCTCTACATTTTATTTTCTCTGCCTGTAATCGAACATACCCGTAGCTTGGTACTGAAACAGTGGCCATACACGGAATTTGCTGACAAATATGGATATGCAAAAATGTACAAATTCAGTTCATGCAGCCTTGACTGCTCTGATTTTGTTAAAACAAGCATGTCCTTCTCGTATAAGATAGTCAGTGTCCTTACTGAGCTACCAAATGCTGATAAAATTTCACACCATTTCTTTATGGTTCTAGCTTACATGTACACCAGAGAGAGAAAAGAGAAACAAAGCTCACTTTAGCACCTTCCTGGGGCACCCTATCCCTATGTGAGGCCAGAACCTATCTTTTTTCTTGCTACCAGACTCACTTTCCCATATACAGACCCTCTCAAGTACTGTTATTTCATGGTCCTCTTTCAAGCACCAAGGGCTTTGGTAAGAATCTGTGGGTTTGGCCCTCATGGATGGTGAGTCAGTGCAGAGCTGATTACTCCACACTTGGAGTTCAAGTGGCCAAAGAAACCATGTGTAGAGTGTAAAGGTCATATGAGTTCTTTCCACATCCACAGTAGGATGAGGTGAATCTCTCAACCTGCAGGTGCACTTTTCTGGAATTGACTTTGAGGTGAATCTGGCATCACACATCAAGAGGCAAGCCTCGGTTTCTGCAGATGTCTAACATGAGTGAGCTGAACCCTGACTCTAACAACCTCAGTTCTCAGTAAGACACAATGAGGAGAACTCTCCTCAACTCTTAGCAGACCTTCAGGCTCATATCCTGAGGTGAAATGACTTAAAAAGCTTTGAGCTTTAGCCTCTAGGGAAACATATTTCGCTGTGCTCTTGTTTTTGTTTTTTTTTTTTTTTCTTTTTTGGAAGTCATTACCCATCTGCATGAATGCTAAAGATGTTTTTATCTTGCAGGACTGATTCCCACAGGCTTTAGATACACATAAAGATTATGTCCATACACATAAAGTAACTGACCTTGATTATCCTTCCTTCTCTCTTTTGTAGGACATCCCAAACAAAGGTCAACCACCCCAAAGAATGGGTGCTCCCCTAAACCAGGAGAGAGTCGAGATGCAGAAAAGCAGTTCATCCAGAGACTGAAGGAAAAGTGCGATGAGCAGTCCCGGCAATTAAGCAATATTCGAGAAGAGCTTAAAAGGGCCAGCTGTGGGTTTGATGTCTTCGCGATAACAACACAGCACTTTTTCAGGCAGGTAGGTGCAACGGGTACTTTTTAGCATTGTAAAGATACTTTGCCTTTACATCAGTCACTTGCCTGAATGTATTTCATAATCATTGAAATCCTGTTCTTGGAAGCAAAGCCTGTAATTTCTTTGCAATTGTTACTATGAGGAGGGAAATACATTTGATACCATATATTTAAGAATAAAAGTTCAGGAACCTGAAAGAGAAAGAATTGCAACTGAAGCCTTTGTTACAAGCATGAAGGACTTTCAGAAAGTTTTTACGGATGCAGCAGACATAGCAATGTAAAATTCCCAGTCCCTGATTCATAGCAGGAATAGGGGATGTAACTGAGATATTGACACTTGCAAACAAATGCAAAAATAATCCATGCATTTAGTCAACAAAAAGTGATGGATGAAGGAAAAGATCTGCTTTCTCATAGTACTTATCTACTGTTCCTGCTCACCACGGATCAGGCAGAATGGTCACGGTTACAAAGGTGCAGTTTCCTACTTCAGTATTTAGCACTACATTTCACAGGTATAAAGAACATAAAGACAGCATTGTCAATAAGCAGAGAAGCTTATCTGTTCACTAAATCCAAGAAAGAATGAGTGAAGTTTGACAGATGGCCACAATAACCATGAAGGAATCGCAGATATTATTTGTTTCAGTCTGGACCTGGTTCACCTGATGCCCATCTATTCAGTACCACCTCAGGTTAAGCAGTTGTCCCAACTGGCAGATAACCACCAGCAGTAGGACCCAAGGTTTTGATAATGTCCTTGATTGACTCTTTGCCTACTTTTGGAAGAAACAAGTAAACTTACAATATTATGTAAGGAGAGAAGAAAAAAAAAAAAAAACTGAGCTTCAGTCTTCATAAATTCTGAACCACTTTATTCAGTTTTGTTTCTGTTTTGTATTGTATTATATTAGTGGGAAGTATTACCTTTGTACAAATACCATGGTTCACACTTTTCCCTAAGTAGGAGCTGATCTTGCTGGGGGGAGCTTGACTGAACTGAAAAAATAACACAATTTTTAAAAAGTTCTAAATATTTTACATACCTTCTCAAGGGATTTTTTTTCCCCTCTATTTTTCTTTAGTATTGACATTTCTGGGCCCGATGGCCATCTGTAGAGCCTTTTTTTTTTTTTTCCAGCTGACTGTGGAGTGTCCTTGATTAAAGCAGAGGAAAATAAAATAATAAATAATAAAAATAAATAAATAAACGAATGAAAGGACACAGCAGTGTCTGCATGGCTTTGTCTGTGCATTGTCCACTGGGGAGAGATTTTTCATCTCATGCATCATTCACACTTTGCTGAAGGAATTCTGAAAGTTTGGGCATATCTCTTTCGTCTCCTCTGGATGTGTTTTAAATGAGAACAGCTGCTGCAGCTGAATTTTCAGACTCATCCTATTGGAGTGTGTTAGATCTGTCCTGAGAATGCCTCCTCAAGTGAATGTGTCAGAGGACTTTATTTAATAGAGTCCTCTCCATGTCCTGGCCAGACAGAGCTGTGCCTCATCTCCCCAGCTCTTCTGCACCATCAGAACCAGGCCAGCTGGGGCTTCACAGTAATACTGCTCTGAGTGCAGCATTACTGTGAAGAGCAGTACATTGGGGGTCTTGAAGGTTTTAAAAAATAATAATAGTAAATTTATAAAAAAAAAAAAATAAAAAAAAAAAAGAAAAGATACCTATGAAAAATAAGCACCTTCAAGCTTGGCAAGAATGAGATGTAGATTTTTTCCAAACCTACTATTGGACTTGCTTACTTGTTCAGCCCACACATCAGTCTTTTTTGGGCTTGCCTGGCCATCCTGGAGTATATATATGGGGTATATATATGGTTTATATATACATCTGCACATCACTGTCCGGTGCAGTGCAGGGCACTTGATCCAGCCCCAGAGGAGGTGCCCTGGCTGTTGGGAGCTGTGTAACATGGACCTCTCCCAGTCAAAGACACTCCAGCTTTCACAGGTGATGAGCACACACAAGCCCAATGGTTATTATTCTTTAGGTACTCAGGTCTGATACTCACATTAGGAGAACAGGTACCTTAGGCTTCATTTTTAGGGAAAGGAGGCAAGTGGGCACTTCCAGAAGGCTATTAGCAGCACCAAAGATCTGAATTCACAATTGAGGTACTTGCCCGTCTCAGTTGAGAGCTCCAGGGAAGCCTAAAGGCTGCTCTGTTTTTATTTCAGTGCTTGAGAGCCTGCTTGTGTTGGGATGATCTGGGACTACTCAAGTAATTGCATAACTGCACAGTCCATTGCCTTGCAACATAGACACAGGCTTCCAAGTCTGTGAGTGGCATTTGAAAATATGATCTGTAGACATTTTCTGAGATGGCATTATTGTCTGAAAACTTGAACAAAATATCTTTGGCTGGCTTTGAGTTAGGGCAGCATGGAAAAATAAACTTTTTTCTTTTTTTTTCCATTATGAAAATAATAAAAATTGTGTGTGCTTGTTTCTGAGACGCCTACAGGCAGAATGATTGAGGTCTGAGTAGGACTGCAGTTTGGCAAGGGGATAACATGCATTCAGGAATGAGGTGGGGCCTTATTCCAGAGAAGTTTGGGGTTGGTTTGTCCAAGTGACAGCTCTGTACTGCTAAGTAAACTGAGGGCTCGATCCTACTTCAGTGCTAGGGAAGCTCCTTGGGCTGAAAGTCACCTATAGCCTGATCTTGATGTGTCTCTGTCTCCTTGCACCACACAAAAATCTCTAAAACAGAGGTCCTTCTCTGTATTGGAGATTAATTTCTGTTGGGAAGTGCTCTCCCAGGACATGAGGACTGGACTAAGTCTTAAAAGCCCACCCGAGGACTGGTGTTTTGCACACAGGTAGGGATGCCCCCATGCCCCTGATAATCTTGTCTTGCTTATGCTGTTTCTGTTCTCTCTCCAAAACTGGGCAAAACACCAATGCTCTTTAAAAGATTTCTCAGTGTCAGCTCCCCAGTGCAGTCGGAGGGATTGAGCTGTGCCCATGCACAGAGGTGGCCCTTGCAAAGTCTTCCAGATGCGAGCAAAGAGCCTTGCACAGACTTTTTATGCAGGATTTGATCTGCTCTTACTGATGCCACCACAGTTTGCCCCCAAATGAGTGCCTGCAAAGTCCACTAAGCATCTTTAGCCGTGGGAGAAAGAGTGTCAAGATGTAGTAAAGAGTGTTGGGCCACACTGGCAGCTTCTTTGAGCACTTCCCAATTTTCAGCACTTGCTGTAGCAGCCTCAAGGTTGCCTGACCATTTTGCCTCGATTTTGTTGGATTTGTTTTCCGGCTCTTCCAGACCACGCTGAATTGTATCCTGTAACCATCTCTCCTTCTCAGTTGAAAATTTAACAGGCGAGATTAATTTAATGGGCATCGAGGAGTGCACAGCGTGTAGCAGAACTTCATACAGATCCATTAAATGTCAGCGAGACCAATTTGCTATTCTGGGGAAAAGCCTGGGCAATCAAAGCAGATGGTGACTCAGGCAGCGGACAAAAAAATGAAAGCAGTGGTTCTGACACAGGCATTCAGCTATCTATGAAAAGTAATGATTGCAGTGCCTGCAGACAGCTGTTTTTAACTATTACTTAATTAGAAGAATAATTACTTCAGGCCCTCAGATATGCACACAGAACTCCTTGTTGACTTTGAGAACCACTCCAAACTTCCTCTGACGAGGCGTACGCTGAGTTTATGCTGTGAGAGATACTCCAAAGTGAAAACTGGCTGGTGGGAGCTGAAGTGATACCATGAAGACTCTTCAGAGCAAGTATCAGGAGCAGCCCTGCTGTCTTGGGTCCCTCCTGACCTGCTCTGGCTCATTATTAGCCCAGGGATAATGAAGGTCCTGGCCCAGCTTCAGCCCTGTTCAGCAGCACGCCCAGCAGCTGTCCCTCTTGGAAGTGGTAACAGTGCCACCTAAAGGAGAGCAGCCCAAAGTGACAGATCCTGGAGGGTAAATCCTTCTGGACATAAAAAAAATAAAAAATAAAATAAAATAACAACAACAAAACACGATTTCATATCTCTGGTATGCTAGGACACTTGATAGGACACTGGTCCTAGCAGGACAAGGAAAACTTTTTTGCCCATTCAAATATTTGTATTTTTAAGAGTGATGTTTCTGTCCTGTGAATAGACAATACACCAACCAGTGTCATGTAACTACACCATCACTTCCCAAGGAAATACATTCTTCTACCCCCCCCCACCCCCCAATAAAATAAAATAAAATAAAATAAAATAAAATAAAATAAAATAAAATAAAATAAAATAAAATAAAATAAAATAAAATAAAATAAAATAAAATAAAATAAAATAAAATAAAATAAAATAAAATAAAATCTGCACTAGTTGTCATAGCAGTGGCTGTGAAAAAGCCACTGAGGGCAGAGGGAGAAGCCAAGAGCTTCCCTGCACTTTTTTCCTTCTGTTTTTCAGGGGACAAGCCGAGCAGGCCATGCTGTCCTGGAGCAGTGTAGGATATCCACAATAGTCTGAGGCTTGCTGCTGGCTTAGCTAGGAAGTTGGCAAGCAATAATTCTGGTCTGTCCACAGCTCCACCTGCCCCAAGACACCTGTGTCCACTAGTGAAAAGCTCTTTGCAGTGATAGGATAGCAGCATTTCATGTCTTATCTAAATGAACCCTTCGAGACCGCAGTGTCTGAGGTTGGTGCCTGTGCATGGGGTGGTACGAGCTTCCAGCTGGGCTTGCTTGAGCATCAGCTTTTAACATTTTAAAACTCATCTGCAGAGTTTGTACCTGCTCTGTTGAGGCAGGGGAATGAGCTTGCTGCGCTCCCTTCCTGCCCCTCCAAATGCCGTTGCTCTTGCAGCCCACTGCTGCTTCTCTGGGGGTGAGCTACTCACTCCTGCTCCTTGCCCCACAAGACTGGATCTTAGAAAACCATGGTATTAGGGCATGGTTGGCACAGCAGGTTTCTGCCTCTTCTTTTATCAGTTGCCCAGTTCTCTGTTGCTCAGCCATCTATCTATAAGGAACAAGCCTGGAGCAGGGAAACCCAGCCAGCTCAGGGGGAGGGGGAGCACCTCAGTGGCAGAGATTATCCAATTGCTGCATTTTCAATGATGAAAGAGCTTGTGCAAGTGAGTCCACATTGTGGAAGAAGTCTTGCCATGGACTCTTTACACTCCAGGAGCACATGGATAAAATGTAGGAAAAACGAGAACACACTGCCAAGGCCCACTCCTGGCTTGCTCACTGCCAGCCTGGGAGCCCTCATCAGGACATTTTTTTTCTCTCTTCTCACAGTACCTAATATCCCCAATCCTATTCTCCACTCCAGCCAGCTCACACCCCTTCCCTGGGTACGTGCCTGCATCCAAAACATGGTACCCTGGGTATCCAGGGTGGTGGAGGGCTCCTCCATGGGGTGGGTCTGTTGCATGGGGTGCAGCACAGCCCTCCCACTCTGCCCTACAAATAGGTACAGCAGAACTTGTTTCTGACTTTGCTTATCCTTCTCGTTCATTATCATAGAATCACAGAACGGTTTGGGTTTGAAGGGTCCTTAAAGCCCACCCAGTCCCAACCCCCTGCCATGGGCAGGGACACCTCCCACCAGACCGGGTTGCCCAAAGCCCCATCCAGCCTGGCCTTGAGCACCTCCAGAGATGGGGCACCGACAATTTATGCAGCCTGAGGACTCATTTGTTACCCATACCACCCTCTGTCCCAACTGTGGAGTGATGATTTTCCTCATAGGCTGTCCTTTAGTTGTTCCACCCCATTTTTGGAGTGCTTCACAAATATTTATTTTTTTTCTCCACACTGCCCTCATGCAATGGCAGTTCCCTGGTGTCCCCATTTAGCAGCTGGTCACGGGGAAATTAAAACACCTCTTAGATCCTGTGCTAGGGGAGAGCTGGGGTTTTGCTGGCAGACCCAGAGGGTGCAGTGCGGCAAGCCTCCAGCTCTGCAGTCCCAGCAGCAGAGTACTGAGCACGGGCGAGTGCTGCGCAAGCAGAAAATGAGGGACAGGCTCTGGCACAAAGGTGGACAGCCTGAATGAAGTGATTTTCCTACAGACTCTGTGTCAGGGCAGGAGCATCATCCACTTAGCCAAGGGATAAGGAGGGGAAGCATATTCATCTTCTTTAAGATTTCTATTCCTGCAGCATCTTGCCTTTTCACTGCCCTCAATACCAAATCTTGTGCATTTCTACATAAAATCAGTTTAGAAAGCCTTAAATGAAGACAAAGCTTCTTTCTAATTTTTTTTTTCTCCCAAGTAAACAAAGTATTCTGTTTGTCTTACAATAAAATGTTTTTGATTTATATCCCTAAACTGTTAGACTTTGGTGAGTCCAAAATGGATTATTTTTTTCCTGGGACACAGAATGAAAAGATTTATTCTGACTGCCTCCAGCAGAAGCCAGGAAAAAACGAACTTGATCAATAGAGGAAATCCATCCAAACTGTAATAGTAGTGAGGGAGAAGAGGAGTGACACTTTTCTAAGGATTAGTTTTGGGTCAAATTCTAACATATTTTGCCAATGTTTGGAAATTGTTACCTCTGCAAGCCAGAAAGTCGGTGCTTCTGACAAGGGCTAGTTTTTTACCACTGTGACACCACCAGGCACAAAATATAAGTATTTTTTCCTTGAACTCTCTCTCAGAGACAGTCGTGAAAATAAACAATTTCCAGCTCAGCCTGAGATAAATACTTGACATGCTAGCCCAAATTACTGGTTTGGAGACAATGGCAAGAACCGCTGAGCAGCTTATATGTGGTGCAACCAATTTTGCTTCTAACACAAGAGGTCATTGGCGTTTGAACAGTGAGCCTTGTTTTGAGATAACCTACAATTAGACTATGTTCGTATGCCTTGGTTGGAGAAACATTTTGTTAGTGATAGGTAGCTATTCTGAATTTCAAGGTAAAAGATGAAATAGCCCTGGTCATTCTAATGCTCCCGTTGAAGAGGATTTAAATCTCTATTAAAAATTAAAGATCTCCCTATCTACACGTTGTCCTCAAAGAGAAATGCATTTAAGCTGGATGCCAAACGTCAGATAAAGGTGAACTTATTTTCCATTATGACTATATTAGTGATCTCCATGTAAAGAGCCATCTTTGACAACCTTGATCTTATATTGCATGCAGAGGAAAAGAACAGAATGAGGGTCAAGAGTGGATCTTGTGAAGACGGCAGCCTCCAGGTAGGGCGGTTGGCTTCTGGTGGGCTTCAGAGGCTTAATGGTGCAGTAGGAGTTATGTGAACAGCAATAGTGAGTAATAGGCTTCAGTGGTAATGCAGCTTTTGCTCATGCAAGAGGCAGAGCTAAACCCAAATCGCAATGTTTTCACCTTCTTAAGTTCAGCAAAGAAGTCAGTGGAAGCATGTCTCTGTTGTAAACCCCATGCATGTTAAATACCTCTTTCACAGCCAGCCAAAATTTCATTCTCTAAGATTCGTAGTTGCTTTTCCACTTCACACTGAAGGGTCTATTTTTAGGCAAGGATCCTGTCTGCAAGAAATGATGCTTGTACCATCAGCTGAGGTTACACGGACACCATGAGTCACAGCACCTGATCACTTTCCAAGCTCTTTTTTAGGCTTGGCCTTTGTTTCATAACAGAGAGCTTATTATCTTTGTGTGTTCTTTTTTTTGTCTGGGTCCGAGGACAATATGAGGATCTCTTTCCTGCTTGGTCCTAGCACCACAGCCACTCAGCTCCATCAGTTGTCCAGGGGTGCTTGTGCTTATCAGAGAAAAGCCCTGAAGGCATTGTTGTCCATCCAAGTAGGATGGACAAGCCTGACCAGCTTCCAGTAGGAAGCTGGTCAGGCTTTGTTGGAGCTGTTGCTTCAAGCTGTCAAAACCAAAATCTTCCAAAGGATTTTTTCCTGTTTCATCAGAATAAAAATAAAAATAAAAATAAAAACAATAGTCAATGATTCTGGCATCTGTAGACTTTGACACCTTTGAATCAGTACGTTGTGTCAGAAATGTATTAACTTTAATGCATTAATGTATTAACATTATTGTTTGTGGGTTTGGTTTTGGTGTTGTCTTTTTTTTAATTTCCTTTGGCTGGTTCATTGGTTGATCTCCACAGACACCATATCAAGATTTCAAGTAAGAATGTGGCAGAGCAAAGACTTTTCAATTGGTTATAGATCAATAAGTGCAAAATCCGCATATATATATACAGAAACATTTAGCAACTGAAGGTCTGTAGATACTTTTCAGGGATTTTGGTGGGGCTGGACAAAGTTTCCACTAAAGAAGAGCGGATAAAGAATCCATGACTCTTATTAGCAATATGGAGGAGACTGCTGAGGTAGGAGGGATCCCATCCTCTCTTCAGGAGTAAAAAAGCTGAGCCTCCCTTCAGAGGTGAATCTTTTAGCACAGCTCTTGTTTTATGCACGTATTCAGAAGATTTCAGTGTGTAATGGGACCAAATGTCAGCCTGTAAAGCTGCTGTGAAATGGCAGGCCGTGCCCCCATTACCCTTTCAAAAGTAATTTCAAAACCAAATTTTTGAACAGAAGCCTAAGGGAGGTGACAGTCAGCCTCGAGAGGGAGCAAATGCCACGTTACTCATCCAGAAGAAGCAGTGACCACCAAGTTACCTGACACCTGTTTACGTGCCGTTGTTTATTCTCAAGATCCCTTCTGGGACCTTCCCAATCCCTGTCACCCAAGGGGACAACCTCTGGCACCACCAGAGAGTTAAGCTTGGTGCTGCGCCTTGCTTGGAGCTGTCCTGGGTAGCATCCTAGCGAGTCTCCTGCCCTCAGATAGGAGACCAGCTACACACACTGAAAAAAAGAAAGTGTGGGTAGGGCCATGTACCATCATACACATATGGATTGTATTATCTTTGTGCTTTTTCTTTCTGTCTGGCTCTGCTCCCAACAGGGATTGCTTTGGGTGGACACCTTCACCAGCCCTTGGGTGCTGCACAGCAGCATTGTCTCCTCTACCTTCTCCCTGCTTGTATTTTTAGACCTGTAGCAGAGAAGGTTTTGTTCAGTGGCTTTATATTATCTCAGTGTTGATGTGGCATGGCTCCATTTATTCAGATGTCTAATGGTTATGTATATAGGCATCATAATAATGGCAATAATGGGCAGTGTAATACATAGTTTGTTTATGAGACATTACTGTTTTTACAGCCTACTGTAAAGAGGAATAATTTATTATCTGTAACAAATATCAGCTAAACCAGCTATCTGCCTTGATTTGTTTTTGGCCATCACGGTTCATCATGGGCTCATGAAGGGAAAGTCCTGCCTTATTTATTTGATCTCCTTCCATAGCAGTGCCGCATGTGCAGGAGATGAAGGGAAGGCAGTGAATGTAATCTTTCTGTGTTTTAGCAAGGCCTTCAATGCCATCCCTCGCAGCATCTGTCTGGACAAACTGTCCAGCTGTGAGATGGACAGGTTCATGCTATGCTGGTAATGAGCTGGCTGGGTGGCAGAGCTCAAAGGGATGTGGTGAGTGGGCTACACCTGGCTGGCAGCTGGTCACCCACGGTGCTCCCCAATGCTCTCTTCTTGGGCTGGTCCTGTTCAGTTCTTTTATCACTGATCTGGATGCAGGAGAGGAAAGCTTCCTTAGCCAGTTCATTGACGATATTAAACTGGGAGGTGCTGTCCCTCTCTGGAGGAATGAGGGGCCTCGCAGAGGGATCTGGAGCACTGGGCAATCATCATTGGCATGAAGATAAATGAGGGGAAGTGTGGGGTGGGTGCTGCACCTGGGACGGAGCAGTGCCAGGCACAGGCACAGGCTGGGAGATGAGACTGGGGAGCAGCTCAGCAGGAGGGGACCTGGGAGTGCTGGTGGCAGCAGGCTCAGTGTGAGCCAGCATGAGTTTTCAGTGGGCATGCAGGGATAGGGCTTCGGGCAGTGGTGCCTGACAGTATGAGGTGTAGAAGAGAGCACAAGGAGCACAGTTTCCCTCCTACGGACAGGGATATTCCACTGCTTGTCTTCGTTTACCCCAGACCAGTGACGTCCCACCACGCTGTGGGCCAGCCCTCGGCGATGTACCCTACAGAACAGTGCATGCTGCAGGTTTGAGCAGTACTACACGTCCTGGGCAGCATCTCTGGGCTGACGGCTCCCTCCAGGGCAAGCAGGCTGTACAACTATTCTTATTATCCCACTCTGATCTCATCTGCAAGGCAACGAGAAGCTACATTTCTGCCTTTTTATGATTGCTTAGTACATTGTGAAAAGGGACCTCGGTATATAAAGGTATGGATAGTGTAGAGAATTCTGTTTGGAGAGGCATAAACAAGAGCTATGTTGTGTAATTGCACAGACTGAATACTACTGCTAAAATAAGACAGGAGGCTGAGGGCTGAGATCAACCTAAGAGTTAAACTATTTACCTAAAAGCATTGTCCGAATGCTTCTTGAACAGCATCAGGTAAATTCCCTGTAAAGGAACATAGCATACTCAAAGCAGTGGCTAAACACATGATTGTGATTAATTTTAAAATAAACACGGAACAGTTGAGTATACGCCATATATTTGTGTAGGTGCCACGCATTATGTTTATAATGTTTGAAGTTCTCTCCCATGGACTTACTGTTGCATGCAAAACAGAATTTCACCTGTCTTTAGTTAAAACAAAGCATTGGAAGTTACTAGGTCTATGTATTAAAAAATGTTCTGTCTTCTCTCACCTCCCCTCAAAGGTATTTTTAAATGTCATTTGCAGAAAGACTTCAGAAATTATTTACTGTCTTCCCTCACCACTGCATATTCCTAAGTTAGAAACTTCTGCTGATTTAATTCTCTGTCTCTCCAAAATTACTGCTGCAGTCCCAGGAGGTGAGAGTGTAAATATCATAAGTCTTCTTCTGTAGATCCATCAGCAGACACATTTTGTGCTGATGCACAACAGGGACTGTGCAGCAGCAAAGTGGAATTTTCCCTGTTGCTGAAAATTCCTGGCAGATGTGAGGTTGCTTCAATGTAAACTAAGGCTCAAAAATCTGGGCAGACTATAAGCACAATTACCAACTTGAAGCCCTTCAAGACTATGTGCCACATCTCAAAAAGATTTTGTACAGATATGGTATCAGAAAAGGAGCGCTTTCTTTATTAGTGAAACTGATTTGATCTTTAATTTTGCAGGTGCAATTTCATATCCCCATTGCATCCCACATGGACTGTGGTTACAAATTTTAGCAGATAGGTAGCCACATATTCGACTCACAGATTACAAGCTAGCTACTCTTTCAATTAATTAAATGGCATACTTGTATTCCCATCGATTCCTTCTTGGTGAGTGACAAAGCAAACCCAGGCTGAAACCAACTCTGCCTGGAGTTTTCTTTCTGTATGATCCTGACTCACCTCTCTGCAGAACAAAACCCAGGACTTTATCCCTTCATCCACATCATCCTGAGACAGGATAACTACAGGGAGAGCCTGGCTCCCCTGGCTCAGAGAGGTTATTTGGACCTGGCCATAGTATGGAGTGATTTAGACTATTTAAATGAAATGCATCGTAATGCAACCAGAATTTGATGAGTAAATGCAAACACAGAATACAGGCCATGTGTACAGAACTGTGGCATGGGTATCAACTGGAAAGCAGTAACTCCAGGAGTAGTTAGGGTTTCTGATGTCAGAGGAAACCAAATGAACTCCTACTGTGAAAGTGTTAAGAAAAGTGGTCAAGACCTTTGGGTGAATAAGGAGAGACCTATCAAAGGGAGGTAAGAGCATGATACCACCTGAACATTCAACACTATGGAGATTGAAACTAGAATATGAAATTTAGCATCACACTTCTTCAGGAAACAATGAAGAAGAGAGAAGGAAACAGAGAAGAGGAATAGGCAGCTGCAAGCTGGAAAAATCCTTTGCTGTGAGAGACTGCAAAGCACAATTGATTTTGTGTGTAAAAAAGGACAAAGTGGCTTAAATCCCGTGCAGAAGTGTCTTCATAAAAAGGCACTACTGCAAACCAGAGGGCTCTTTCCTCCAGCAGAGGAAAAAAAGTGGTTTCTTTAGCAGAAACCACTGGCTAGAAGCAGAAGCTGTGCACCTCCAACATGTGAAGGAAGGAAGGCAGACGGTTTTGCCCATAGAGGCGATCAGTTATTGGAACTAAGCGCTCCGTGAACTAGAAGCCACTCCACATCTTTATGTTTGTGGTTTACTGCCAGGTGCCTTTGTAGAAGGGATGCTTTCACCAACTACAGCTGCAGAATGGTAACTGTGTAAAATACAGTGCCCTGAAATACAAAGGTCATGTTATTTGATTAAATCATCTTTTTATCCTTAAATTCTACAAAGCATATTGGCAACAGGAATATCCAGATGTGTTTACTGGAGGGGAGATACCGATTTTAAGGTCAGAAGCTTTTTTAGGGTAGATATTAAGATGAGATTTCCATGCAGAACAGCTTTTCAAATGCTGCTTCCTACAACCACATTTCACACACGACAGAAATAATTTCAGAAGATGGTGTTTGTTGACGATTTCTTGGTTGGTTGGTTGATTTTTAGTAGTGATTTGAGAAGCGTTTATTATGATTTCATCTTTAAAACAGCTATAAGTACACAGATGCTGGAGACAGAGAAATTAGTATATAAAATGCATTTTCAAAATGAGTTATAAAAATTATCTGAGTTAGGTTTTCTTCTCATAAAAAAGTCCCAAGCTCACATCTGATATATTGTATTCTCATTGTTATCAGTACATGGTGTTCCTCTCAGCAGAACACTGTGGGGAATCTTTTTTTCCCAGTAAGAGTAACCATGATCCATGTGAAGCTGCTGACGTTGCTGTCGCAGGATGTCAGCACTTGTCCCTTGCTTTGCCCAGCTTCAAAAAGGGGCAGCTTGAAGCTGTTGTTGGCTTTGGGCCAGAATAACACAGTGGTGGACAAGAGAAGAGGAGATTCACGATTTGTTGGGAAAAGAAGGGGATATTTCTCTGCAAAGTTGATTTAAGAAAGTGGCCATCTGCTTCCAGCTACTCAGAAGTTTGGAATTTAGCCTGCGGAGTGTGTATTCCTGGGCAGAGGGCAGGAGAGGAGTTTAATGAAAATAGACTTCTTTTTTTTTCTGTTCCTTGTGGTCTTGGTGGATAAATGACATTTCATATGAGGAAAAATGAATTCTTTGTCAGCAAGGACTCATTGATTGGGAACTTGTAGCAAATGCTCATTTTGTACCACTCCAGACATGAAGAACTAGAAAATGCAGTAATAAAGTATTGTTCTCTGGTACATTTTAATCCATGGCCTTACAAGCTACTGCCATAAAAATAGACGTAAGGCTACACTGGTAGAAATAACAAAACTCTGACAGAATACTACATAGATCCTCACATTCTTTTCATATGAGAAGTGAATTAAAAATTGAGTCAGCTGGCTGGGCTCTCACTCGAGAACAGAGGGCATGTAGTCTGTGTTAATTTGTTAAATTCTAGAGTAAATATTCCGTTCTTCCAGATATACACTGGTGTAATCATATAATTGCAAAACTATATTAAAAATGTTTCCTTCCATATAAGTTGCCCAAGGATCATTAAAACCTCATGGCACTGAGTAACACACAAAATGTAAAACCTTAGTGAAAGTCCAAGTGAAACTGGTATTTCAGAGACAGCTGGCATGACCTTCAGCTCTAGCTGAATCGTCTAGCTGAAATTCGTGACTGACTGCTCATATGTTCAGAAATCCCCAAATCACTATTTTATTTTGTTTTGTTTCATTTGTGTTTTTTTTGTTTGTTTGTTTGTTTGTTTTTGTTTTTTTGAAGTTAGGTAAGTGTAGAAATAACAGACCCGACCTGGAATAATAATGTGTTATATATGTGACCAACATGGTGAACAGTATTACCAACAACAGATCTGTACCACAGAAAATTTATAATACACGTCCAAGAGGGAAGATGTCAGCAGAGCAGGGATGCTGCCAACCCCGTTCCACAACTGGTTTTGGCACGGAGAAGCAGGTCCCGTGCTAGGGAGGCTCTTTCCCCAAGTTCCCCACTATCAGTTTTAACCCCAGTCTGATTCACTGCCCAAACACCTGTGTGGCCATAAGGAAGGAAGGGGAGGAAACGAGCAAATAAAGTGAGCAGGGAAGGGAGGAGAGGATGGAATCACCTTCTTTGACAGAAGCACTCCTTTTAAATGGTTTCAAGTGCTCACAGAAGTGCAATGAGACTATCACTCTGGGCTTTGAAAGAGAATTTGAGACTAGGTGAAACTGTTTCCAAATTATCCTGCTTGCTCCTGCTTTCAGACTTAGAAAAATTAACAATGGTGATAATACCTTTAGCAATTAGATTGAGTGCTTTGAGGCCCACACTTGAAAAATAAACTCAGTCTCCTCAGTTGCCTGCAATTCTGACAGTGTACTCCACTTTTCTCTTGTAGATACAAAAAACCTGTGAGAAAGCCCACCTGCATGTTCTGTCAGACAGTATATAACTAGCAGTGTTTGAAAGGAGAATGTGAAAAGAAGCAGGCTGCTGTAACCACATAGGCAGAGCTGGGTCTTCTTTCTCTCATCTATGTCATGAATGATAATTCATGGCATGCCACTCGACAACCTCCTGAGCCTCCTGTTCAAATGCATTACTGGAATAGCTTTGTTCTACCCGTCCCTGGCACTGCCTTAGACAAAACCCTGGCCCCTGCTGAATGCCATGCCAGGCTTCTCCTCACGTCATCCTTCGGAGGTGCTCGTTGTCAGTGTCATGATCGCCTCTCAGCACTGACTGCAGGGAATGCCAGGAGGTGGCAGTTGCTGATAGCCTGACTTGTCCCCTACAGCTGAGACATCACAGAAGTTGTGGTGTCTCACTTATGCATGAGGTCATCTGAATCCGAACTTCACTTCTCTCCTTATCTCCTCACTCTGGCAGTCTCCTGTTCCCTGTCTCCCTTCCCTGCTGCACAGCCTTTCTCTGCAGTGCAGTCTTCAGAATTATTTTTCTTTCCTCTGTTCATCTTCTGTTTCAATCCCTGCTTTGCTTGCTTTTTCAAGGGAAACAGGTTTTCAGCTTCTGGTTTTCACCTCTCCTGTGAAGACAGGCTGAGGGAGCTGGGGATGTTCGGCTTGCAGAAGAGAAGACCCCAGGGAGAACTTTCAGAGGCCTTCCAGTACCTACAGGGGCCTACAGGATAGCTGGGGAGGGACTCTTTGTCAGGGGGTGTAGTGATAGGACAAGGGTTAATGGCTTTAAACTAAAAGAGGGTAGGTTTAGATTAGAGATTAGGAAAAAAAAATCTTCCCTCAGAGGGCGTTGAGGCCCTGGCACAGGCTGCCCAGAGAAGCTGTGGATGCCCCATCCCTGGAGGTGCTCAAGGCCAGGCTGGATGGGGCTTTGGGCAACCTGGTGTGGTGGGAGGTGTCCCTGCCCATGGCAGGGGATTGGAACCGGGTGGGCTTTAAGGTCCCTTCCAACCCAAACCATCCTGTGGTTCTGTGATTCCCCACCTCAGCCTTCTCTCCCCATTATCTCTCTCCATATCCCGATGTTGTTGTCTTCAGTATTCTTGGTTCTCATTTCTAAATGTTGTCTTCTTCAGCTTTCTCCTAGTTTCCTATGGAGTTATGGCAGTTTACTGCCATAACCACTGATGATGTCCTACCAACCTATTTCCAGAGCTGACAGTCCTCTTGAAAAAAACAAACAAACAAATAAACAAACAAACAAAAAAACACCACCAACAACAACAAAAACCTTTCTCTTGAGGTCCTCTGTGCTATCTTTTCCAGATCTTGTCCTCAGACTGTTTTCTATTCAGCTTAAGTTAAATATTTGTTTGACATATTTCTCGTGGTATGTTTCTCAGCAGGCATTTTCAGTGCTTCATAAAAGATGGATAATACACAGTTCACTTAAGGATTCTCCTGCTCAGTGACACACATAGTAGTGTTACTACCATTATCTCCCTTCAGATACAGTAAATGTAACAGAAATTCTTCTCAATACTTTTGCTCTGTTTTTCGTTCTCTTGTCTTACTCCATGAATCTCCATCTTCGCAGCAAAATGTGCTTGCCAAGTGAACGAATTAAGGATTTCACTGTGGAAATCCAGGGAAAGCACTATGTATCTCCTAGGAAGGGCAGCCAACCTCCATGAAGCAGGGAGTCATCAGGTCCTAAGAGTTAAGAACCCAAAGCTGCTTATGTATGTTTCTCATCTTAGAAAAAAAAAATTATTGTCACAGCACCAGCAGCAAAGAAATGCTGTCTCTACACAGCACTACACAATCTTAAGGTCTTGCTTGTCATATGCAAGTAAAAAAGCCGATACTGGAGTCAGTACAGTTGCAATCTGGAGTGAAAATTTGGCTTTTGGGGTTTGATATTTTGGCCTCACTGTGTTACTTAAACTCCCATAAGCATAACAGAGATAGCAACAGTGGTAAAAATTACCCTAAAACTGAAACTTGAAGTGCTTGGTGACCAGAGTTAGTATCCAAACATCAAACCCAGTCTGGTGAGTGAATCTGGAACCTAGGGAAGGAGGGCAAGAGGGTGAGGAAAGGGTCAGGCATTGATCCTTGCTTGTTTTCCCCAGCACTCTGCTCCTTGCTTGTGTTGTCCCCTAAGGTTTCCAGGGAATTTGGAATCATATCCATTTGCTATCCACTGAATTTGGTGTGATTTGAATCTTTATATTACAGTGCCCAGTAGAACAAGGGTCTGCCTCTAGCTAAAGCCTCTGGCCCCTGCCATAACATGAGTAGCGCATGTTAATTATAAAGATAACCATGTTGCTAATTAGAGGAACACTGAGAAGGTGTACCTGCTTGCCTGGAGCTGTTGTTGTGGCAATGATTTTATCACAGGCTTTGTGCTAATGTGACTGCATATTTGGAAAGTTATGTTTGCAATTAAGATTTCATTGCCTGTGTCACTGTTTGCACCCATGGTGCGCATCATTATAGGCTGCCTACAGACTTTTTATGTACTTTATTTAATGCTCTGTCTCACATGTAAAGACTTGTAACAAAGACCAGTCCCTGTCAAACACCTCATCAATCTCAGCTGTGTTTTTGGCCAGAAGAAAGCTGAGTGTAGGGCAGAGATGCCTTTGGCAATGGAGGAGGCTAGTTGACTATGCTTAGGCATTGGGATGGGACTGGGAGCCCTAGGGTTTAATCCTTCCAGTGATAGAAGTTCCCTCCATGATGCTGGCAAATAGCCCTGGCAATGCTGTGAGAGCCCCATTTGCTTTGTACATATGGGAACTGGGAGGATGAATTCACTCATATATGCTGGGCTTCTCAGCATGAAAATAAATACAGAGTACACACAAAACTAAATATAAAATTTGTTCATATGCACAGTTCTGTAGGCTCTCTTATTGTTATAAAAAAAAAAAAGGATGCATTCACATTTATTTATAACTATACGTACAGTTCTGTGCTATTTATATAAGTACATATATACAGGCACATATACATACACAAAGTTAGGGGGTACATGCATTATAGGTTTACAGTCAATTGTCCACAATATCTTTAAGTTTCCTACGTTAGGTATGTGCCTGTGTGCATTGCAGTACTATGCCAACCCTCTGAATCATCAGTAATATATACTGTAGAACATGTTGAAAGAGAGTAGGAAAAAATATATTGTATGTATACTATTTATGTGTGCAATGTATTGTCATTATTTAAAGTACAAGACATATACACAGAACTCACAGTAACATCTTTCAAATTTTCTGATTATCGTTAAATATCTCATTGTTAGAAGAAGTCTACAGATTAGTTTGTGAATGGAGAAAAGGAAAAAAAAAGGATGAAGAAGAAGAAAATAAATTGATTTGAACCTGATCTTGGAAGGAATTGGGGTCTACTTCTGACTAGGATAGAAAATTCGTAGTAATAAATTATCTCACAGGATTTCCATTGTTTATTTTCTGTTGGGTATAAAACAAGCAGGCTCTTTACTGATGTTTTTATAGTAGTCATTTGGTAACTAATCTTGGGCTAAACAGCTAAACTTCAGATTTAAATCTCTGTTGAGATGATATTTTAAGGCATTGGGGACTGGAAACATTTAGAACTCTGATTAAGTGATTTATTGCTTATCCTCCACTTAATAGAGCCTATGGACTGATATATAAAGACCATTATGGAATTTAAATGAATATGTGCTCCATTTGGGGATCTTAGTAAATTATACAAAAATAGCTAATTAAACCCTACCTCTCCCAATTTAATTTGGATAGCTGCAAAATACTGTAATTGGTTGAACAGTAAATAGAAATTGTATTATGTCTGTTTTAGAGGAAAGCATTGATTCTGTTAGTGTAGAAAAAAAAAAATTATACCCATGAGACCTTTTTACAATTAAAATAGGTTATTTATAGGCAAGGAGCTCCCCTGGGCCATTTAAGAAAATGTAGATGTCCTCCTTGGGCTTTAATTACCCAGGAGCTTTACCCTGTGAGATGCTAACATTTTTTTTTCCACCAAAGTCAGTAAGTGCTGGATTACTCACTGCCTTGTAAAACATATCCCATTAAGTAACTTGTTGAGTGCTACTTTTTTGATATTGTCAAATGTAATTTTAACATCCCCATTACTAATTCTGTAGATAACAAGGAACACCTCTCTTTGCGGAGTTTATCTGAATTTTCATAGAATCACAGAATCATCTAGGTTGGAAAAGACCTTCCAGATCATCAAATCCTACTATCAGCCTGACCTACTAGGTCCCGTCACTAAACCAGGTCCCTTAGTGCCACAATTTCTGTTTCCAATGAGGAATCAGAGCAATAGCTTATACGTAAGGTGGGTTTTAACTAACAGCCCGGGTTTCCCCAGGCCCTGTTTGTCTCTGTCTTATCCACAGACCTCTCCTCACTTGTGCTAGGTCATCAAATACAGCCCCTTCCCATTGCAAGCAAACAAGTTCAATAATCTCTTCCCTAAAATGATAAATTTTAGCTTAAAAGTAGTTATCTTTTCCTCTGTACCTGAAGGAAGGCATCTTCAGAACCTCTTGTAACTCAAAGACCTGTATTTCCAAGTTCACATCCTTTTATTCTTATGTACATGTGCTTTGACCTTAAAGTACTTCTCCATCTCCTCGTGTTCATCTCCATGGTGTATTTGTAGAAAACGATCATATTTAAGCTTTCCCACTGTTTTCTTAGGCAGAAGCAGATAGTGTGCTTGGCTCCCCACCGTGGTACAAGCTGTATGTTTCCCAGGTCAGATGTGATAGCCCCAAAATTTGGGTGAGCAGGGCTGTGTTTAGTCCTAGATAACCTCTCACTGGGGCTTTCCATAAAGCATTTAAACTTCCCTCTTCTCTCTTTCCTACAGCCTATGCTTATATTCCCTTTATTAAGAGCTGTATCATAGACATAGTTCACAGTCATCCTATGACTGAATAAGTAACACAGTCCTTTCCTTTTGCTGTTACTTCCAGTTGATGAGTCTCCATCTTCCATTCAAAATTCCTGTTAATTTTGCCTAAGATTATGACCTTGGACTTCACGGTGTTTTATTTTTCTTCTTGTGTCCATTACCCTCACCCTAAATATCATCCAGCTTGACAAGCATGGTGTTTTGACTCTCCCTTTGAAAGATACATACTATTGTTTTGCTGTGGTGGTTAAATGGCTTCCAGTCAGGATTTAGACTGAAAAAGATCCAAATCACAGACATGGAAAAAAAAAAAAGTTCCTACAGTGAGGATGAAATGATTTCACTCTATGGAAAGTCTCTTTTTACCTCTACTCTGTAGCTGTTCAGTAGCCAGCCAAATTAATTTCCATGTGCTGTAAAGGAAAATTAGATCTTGGACACTGAGTGAGTTTTAAAATTTATTTTTCACATTTACTTTTCCATGATGTTCTGAAACTTCATTTAAAGCCCTGGCTAAGCCAAGGAAAAGCAGGAATGACAAACTAAAGCAAACTGGGAAGTTACCTGAGCACTTAAATGTGATTTAATGCAAAGTTTCACTGTACATTCTTGCTATTAGTTCCTACTATTTTCCTGATCACTTCATGTATCACCAGTCACAGTAGAAAGAAAATTAAGCAAAAAATGCCCACCCAGCGAGGCAATGATGTGAGTCATGGTAGCGTTGCAGCCTTCCCATAAGAAGACAGAGCTGCTTCATTCTCTGAATCATAGGATCATTAAGGTTGGACAAGACCTCCAAGATCACCTGGTCCAACCATCCCCTACCACCAATGTCACCACTAAGCCATGTCCCCAAGCACCACGTCCAACCTCTCCTTGAACACCCCCAGGGACGGTGACTCCACCACCTCCCTGGGCAACCCGTCCCAGTGCCTGACTGCTCTTTCTGAGCAGAAATGTCTCCTCATTGCCAACCTGAACCTCCCCTGGCACAGCTTGAGGCCATTCCCTCTGGTCCTGTCACTGGTTACCTGTGAGCAGAGGCCGACCCCCAGCTCCCCACAGCTTCCTTTCAGGTACCTGCAGAAAGCAATGAGGTCTCCCCTGAGCCTCCTCTTCCCCAGACCAAACCCCCCCAGCTCCCTCAGCTGCTCCTCACAGGCCTTGTGCTGCAGGCCCCCCACCAGCCCCGTAGCCCTGCTCTGGACATGCTCCAGGGCATCACTGCCCAGCCTCAGTGTTTCTATCCCGCTTATGCAACCGATCGCGAATATCCACCTTTTCCCTTGGGGGAGGAAATAAGTAGATAGATATATAGATAAATAAATAAATAAATAAGCCCCTGAGCGTTACAAAACTCCCCGCGCTCATTGCAGTCCCCGGCAGCGCCGCAGAGCTCCGGCGGGCAGCGGCCGTCCTCGGGATTTAAAGCAGCGCCTGAGGGACGAGTCCTTGCTTCGGGGGCGGGTGTGGGGTGGGGATATGGGGTCGCAGGGGACGGGCACGGAGCAAGGCGAGCCGCGGGCGGCGGAGGCAGAGCCGGGCGGGATGCGCCGAGCCCCGGGGGCGTCTGGCTGGGGTGCGGAGCAGGAGGGAGATCGGCATGAGGAAGACCCGCCTTTCGCCGGGAGCCCGGGCTCCCCGTCGGACCGCAGCGCTGCCAACTTGCCCGATCTTCCCCAAATCGCCTCCCCCGGCCCTGCCCGCGGGCCCCGCAGCGCTCCCGGGGCGCCCCCAAAGCCGGAGCATCGCCCCCAAGCCGGGGGACGGCTCCTGTCGCCATGGGCCACTGCTGCTCCGCCGGCTTTCCTTGCTCCCGGGGCCAGGACGGGACGGTAACCGTGTCCTCTTCTTCCCCTTGAGGGGTCGGTGGGGAGGGGGCGATGCTCGCCCTAAAGGGGGCTGCGGGGTTTGGGGGCAGCGCCTGGCCCCGCGCTCCCAGGGGAGGCTCGGGGGGGATGGCGCAGAGAGGAGGGTTGGGTGAGGATGGGTCCCGCCGGTTGGGTTTTTGTTTTGGGGGGCTTTTCGGCCGGTTTTCGTAACCCTGTGGAGCACGAGTGAGGAAAGAAACTTGCCGAGTTTGAGTTTGAAGCCTCTGGTTTACCTCTCTGCTGCTCCTCCTTTCTGGCGTGTTGGAAATCCCATCCAGAAGTGAAAAGGGGGGGAAAAGTGCATGTTTTCGTACTCCGTTTCTTATTTATGAGGCTAAACCAAGCAAATTCCCAGGCATCAAACGGGTCGGGTAGCAAACGCCAGCACGGAGGTAAGGGCATAGCTACAGGTAGCAGGAGAGCAGCCTGTGCGGGAGCACAACGCCAGCACACAGCTTTCAGGCGATTTTTCTGGGCATTTGCCTGGCTTTTAAGTGCCTACAGAAGACGGAGAGAATGAGCATATGCATTTAATTTGCTTAATAGAAAATATTTTGGCAGAAACACATCCCGGTGCAGTATATTTCCTTAGAGTTTGGCTTTTGAAAGTATTCACATACGCAGTCTAATTAAAGGCTGACATTGTCTCCTGCTTACCTAATAACGTGTTTAGCTTGGGGTATGCTGTTAACCAGGTTAGGGAAAAGGTATGGCTTAATATAAAACTTGTTAGAGTAGAGTCACTGGGGGATATGGAGGTGATCAGCTCTGCCTGTAAGCTTTAACGAAAGTAAATTGTGAGGGAGGATTACCTGATACCCGGCGTGATTGAAACAGCACCCTTTTGGGAAGGAAGGCAGCAGATCAGAGTGAACATCAGCCTCAATGTGAGCCAGTTATTTCTTCTACAAGTATCATCTGAGATATTTATTGATTCAAGAGAATTCCCAATGTATATGCTTTTCTTCCCATTGATAATATACGGCCTGTCCCTGGGGAACTCTAAATAAAGCACAGCAGTGACTAAGCAACACCTACAGGTCAGTCTTTTCTTTTTTTTTTTTTTTTAATATTTTGAAAGTGCTGGATACACAAAAGTCATTCTGAAGGAGCAGTTTTAATAACGAGTGCCAGAGAGCATCTGCATGCAGTTCATTTTCTAGGTGGCACTGTAGGGAAGTAGGAAATGTTTGTGGGCATACTGTGCGTATATTTGGACCTACAATAAAGCACACAGCAAGTGTGTTAATTAGCAGGGAGGAGAAGTGTGTTGATTTGGAGATGTCACCCCAAGATACTGTGCAAACTTCCTAGCAGCAGGTCAACTTCCTACCTGGGTCGGGGCAATCCTCTGATCCTCCCAGCCTGATCTGTGCCATTTGTGAAATAGACCTACTATTGCTTACCTATTGTTAAAAAGTATGTGGAGGTTTAATTAATTAGCATTTCTAATGAATTAGTATCTCTCGGGCAGTTTTCAGGGGAAACTCAAAGGCAAACCTCAGTTCTGCTTCCCTATCCCACAGTTATCCCTGGTCCAAAGCAAAACCTCGACCTTGCTGATGTCTCCTTAGCATCTCCTGATGTCCTCCTGTCTAGCTGTCATTGGGGCTCCATGCAACTGAAGGGTTCCTCGCTACTTTCCTTTTAACTCTATTCAGACAGCACCAGCACCTTGCACATCCTCAGGCATCCTTTACAAAATGATTTTCCCAGTTCTCTCAGCTATCCCTAAATCCTGCATGTTTTCTTCTGAATTACGCTGCTAAGTTATGGCCACTGTCACTTAACTGGACAAATTCCTCCTCCCTGCCTACCTGCCAGTTTTCCTGGAGCAGCTTGGATGCTGCACCAATGGAAGTCCTAGCTCAGTCTGTCCCCAGTGAGTTTTGAATTGAATCAAGAATACACAAGCACCACCTTCAGTGCTGGTTTTATTTGCTGAAATGTAGTCCATTGCTGAGTCTTTCACAGGAGAAATATTGGGAGGTCTGTATACTTTAAAGCTTATGATAGGAAAAAGAGTTGTTACTGAGGCTTTTATTCAACCAAGCATTAGTTTAAGCACAGAGCAAACACACCATTCTACCTGTTCTGTTCTATTTTTCTTGCTGGCTGAGGAGCTGGGACATATTCCAGACACAAGACTTAACCGTTGTGTTATAGAGTGAAATATGAGGAATAAGTTTTTCTTCATCTCCATCATGAGCGTGATTTTATTTTATGAAAAGTATTTCAGTGTCAGAGTCATTTCTTGGGATGCAGCCAATGGAAGACCTTTCTCATAGGTCTTCCAAGCAATAATTAAATCCATCATTCATTAAAAGTACCCCAAAAATAAAAGCAGCATTTTGCTTTGTGCAAAAATCAGTCTTGCTTTCACATTTTTAGGGAAAAAAATCCTGAGTCAGATCACGTCGATATTTTCTTGCCTGCCATTTAACTGCTGCAGTGAAAAAATTAATATTTGCACAAACTTCTGAGAGTGTCTGTGGCCTTTTCAGCCATTGGAAACAGCTGTTTCAGTAGAGTGGTAGGTGAGACTTTTTAAACCTAAGTTGGATTTGGCCCTCAGTCGCTCTGAGTGGCTCGGCTCCTACTTTGGAGCTCTGTAAAGATGCCGAGCCTGTTAGGCACAAAGCTCGTGGAAGGGCAGAAAGGGTCCTGTCTGCTCTGCCTTCTCTTTCAAATACTCTCTTGGGAGGGATATTAGTGAAGATTGATTAATTGAATGGGATAGCCCATTAATTTTGTTTCTCGCACATTTGTTTTGTCAGACTTTACCTTGCGTGCTCGTGAATTTCCTTATTGATTTGATGTTTTGACAGCGGACCCCTGTGAATCTCTGCATTGGACCCGATAGCTTTTCCTTTTCACATCAGATCCCGTTTTGTTCTACTGTAACATTTGGTTTCCTAAGCACTGGCATTCCCATTTCCCTGGCTGTACTGGGGCACTGTGCAGAGTCCCACTGATGATAACAAGGAGAGGCTTTTTCATTGCCTATTAATGTTGCATTGACACTGGTCCCAGGAACACGTGTGGTACAAACCGATCACTTTGCAGTGACAAAGCAGGTTACAGTACCAGAAAATGTCAAGGATTTGTAAGTGTACATGCAGGAAACCATGAGGCTGATACAAAGATTAGCCAAAACTACACCTTGCCTCTTGAGATAGCCCTAGTGTCTGTCCCAGTTGGGTGCCGCCCGTGCTTGAGGATGAGTTATGGGACAGCATCTTAAAGCTGGCACCATGGTGACTCTCCACTCTCTGAAGAGCATCCTCAAGGGAAGGACAAACCTTATCTAAGATAATATATAAAAAAAGAGTCTGTAGCATTTCTTATGTAGGAGCAAAATTTAAACAACTTTTTTTAACTAGGCTGTGTTTTGTTGTTGTTGTTGTTTTGTTTTGGTTTTAGCTTACTTTTTGTTTTCTCCATGTAAATACAGTAATAACAATCCCATTGAGTTCTGCTCATCTGTAGGTGCTGGCAATGATTTCTACAAGGCTCCCTTACCCTAAATTGTTTTAAATTCTGGGAGCTGGTAACCTGAGTGGATGCTTCCCATCTGCAAGTCCTGTATGCAGTACATCCCCGTGCACATGCCTTCAAGGGCACCCGTCCTGGCAGTCTGTCAAGAACACTTCCTAAAATGACTTCAGTGAGCTAACCAGACCGCATGGGCAGATGCAGTGATATTCTCCAAAAGGGGAAACATTATCTCTGCAACACTGCTGTTTTAGGAGTCTGTGCGAGGGGCTACGATTTTTAACATACCAGGCTATTTTTAGCTGGATCTTTTTATTTCTTTGTGGCTTTTTTTTTTTTTTTTTTACTACAGGAATAAATAAATAAATAATAAAAACCACTGCATTTTATTCTGAGCCTAATGCAGTCTGGAGAATCTGCAGTCCTGGCACACGATGCCCTGTGCATTAGTCAGCAGTGTATGGAGCTGCTTGGAGAAGCCCAGCGCTGCTCGTCTGGCTTCTTCTCATACCTGAGTAAGAAAGGCATCCACGTAGCCAGGTGCTCCTCGGGCACCCTGGACTCTCTGGTCAGCTCTGCTGATTGTTTTGTTTACAGCAAAATTTTCTGGAGAGTTGAGGTCCTTGGAACTGGCAGAAATCATCCCAAAAAGGACACTGTGTAAGGGATTACCTTGAATTCCAGATTACAATTTCCTGGTATTACCAAAACCAAAGCAGTTCTGTGTTTCTTTTAACAGCATTAAAGTTAAATGCAGGAAAAATAAAGAGAAACATTAGGCTCTTAAAACTTTTTTTCTCACTTTCATTAGATTATTATTGGTCTTGTTTGCTTATTACTGAAAGATTTACTTCCTAGGAGTCGATTTAATTCCATTTGCTACTACACTGCCTTGTCTCTTGAATGTGATTTTTCTGTGGTGCCCTTTAAAGATTCTCAGTCTTTTCTAACCTGGGACATGTTTATAGCAGCCTGATCTAGTTTCCCTAATTGCCAGGGACATGGCCAGCAGGATGGTTTCCTTTGCCTTCTTCCTAAGAGGAGTCAGGATGCTTTCTGACTTCAAGTGCCTTTACTCTTGGATCAGTAAGCTGGGATTTACTGCATTAAAACAAACTCCTATAGATTTTCCTGAGGCTTTTCTTTGTCAGTTTGCACAGAACTCATGAGATATCTACTGCCAAAGTCCTTGCATGTTGGTAATAAAACCTTAGCATTGTTAATGTAATTATGTTTTATCTTTCCTTTGTCCAGCTCATGTTTTAATTTGTTAAGTATTCAATCTCTTTTGAGACAGGTCAAGGAAAGGAACTCCTGTCCTTTCTAGACAATAAAATACCAGAAGTAAATGTGGAAATAGGCATGAGCATCAGGCCGTTAGTGGTGTCCATATGTGTAGGGCATGCCCACCATGTCTTGAATGGTGTAAGCACCGTAATCTGCTCTGCAAATTCAATAGCATGAGCATATTGCTATGGTTTTTTTATTACTATGGTAAATGCAGGCACAAGTAGATGGAAGATCTAACAGAGCTACTAATACCATCTTGTACACGCAGTCCAACAATGAATGGTTCACAGACTGAATGAATGCAAATGTCTTTTTAGACACGTAGCAGTAATTAGTGTATTCTGCGCTGTCGTGTGCACATCAGCTCGTGTATTCATCCAGAACAAAGGTATTTGTGGCTAATGAGTGGCGGCTCCTAAGCTTGATTTAAAAAATGAATGAGTTCATTATAATCCCCCCTACCCACCCCGCCACCTCAGAAGAAATGTGAGGAATCGATCTAATCTGCTTTGCTGAATGAACATGTGAAAGTGCTTACCTGGGATATACCTGGGGACTATATATATTTTTCTCTCTTTTCTTCCTTAAACAGAAAGAAAATGCCCTTGTGAAAATAAACAATTTAGGAGTGGAGATTGCAAAGATCAGGGATGAAGTTGGTAAGTAGCACAAGCAAAGTAAAAATAAAAGCATAAGTAACAATAAAAGTGAGAAAACACAGCATGATGAGAAGGGGGAGCTTGGGACCGCTGCGCACGGTGACTGGGGATGCATCGCTTACTTGTGTCCGTGTGTTTCGTAGTCCAGTTACAAACCAAAGGACAGCAAGCTCAAAACTTGAGTATTAAAATCTCTGAAGCCTCTGGCGTGTTGAAAGACAGCAAATGCAATGTGTCACATTCAGTGTGTGCATTCCCTGTGTCTCTACATGTGCCACATTTCTGTTTGGTTTCTGATCAAGGCAGGAGAGACAGAGATAGGGTAAAGACATCACAACTCTTGGAAGAGGAGGTGAGCTATTGCGCTGGGTTCAGCCAAAAAAAATGAGTTGTTTTTGGCTGAAACCTCCCAAGAACAGGTAAGATATTGGGGTCATCTACCCCACAGCAAACGGAGAGGAGACAGGACACCTGGAGGAAGGATGGTCAGGGCAGGGGACACCTCAAGTACAAGGTGCAACCACCGCTGGATCTCTGAGCAGGACCTCTCAGGTTTCCCTGCCTGTGAGACCCAGGTGCTGGGTCAGGCACTGAGCAGGGATTGTGTCATGTGGCAGGAGGCTGGCTTGAGTTGCACAGAGTGGTTCAGGCCAGCCCCGTGCAGGGGGGACGTGGCTGTAGATCCTTCCTGGCAGGCAGGATGCTTTGCCTTCGCTTTGCTCATGACAAGCCACCACAGAAGAGCTGGGCACAGCCCTTTTCTGATGCTTGACAGTTTATGCTGTGGAGATATGTTTGGGCTTCCTCACTGGTCCTGTGGGGATGTGTGCTGGAGAGGAGCCGTCTGTGTCCACCTCCTCCTGAACAAACCACCACTCCAGGAGACAATGGGATGTTGAGCAGAGGTGAGCAGGATAGCTGGAGAGCCATCAGAGGTAGTCATCTCCATACAACCCTGAGACACAAGATGTACAAATAGAAGGAATCATGGAATTCATAGAATCACAGGGTGGTTTGGGTTGGAAGGGACCTTAAAGCCCACTCAGTTCCAGCCCCCTGCCATGTGCAGGGACACCTCCCACCACACCAGGTTGCCCAAAGCCCCATCCAGCCTGGCCTTGAGCACCTCCAGGGATGGGGCATCCACAGCTTCTCTGGGCAGCCTGTGCCAGGGCTTCACCACCCTCTGAGTAAAGAATTTCCTCCTAATATCTAATCTAAACTTACCCCCTTTTAGTTTAAAACCATTCCTCTTCGTCCCACCACTCCACTTCCTGACAAAGAGTCCCTCCCCAGCTTTCCTGCAGCCCATTTTAGGTACTGGAAGGCCACTGTAAGGTCTCCCCAAAGCCTTCTTTTCTCCAGGCTGAACAACCCCAACACCCTCAGCCTGTCTTTGTACCATGCAATGGGGGAGTACATGTTTTAAGCAAGCAGAATCCTTGCACAGATTCAGTCCAGGGGAGGTTTGAGGCAGCATTGTGGTATCATAGTTTTACCTTTTCTTCTGTTTTTCAGAATACTTGGTGAAAAGTTCTCAGGTCTTTTTTGGGTAGTTTTAATTGGTTATTTTCACTGCAATGAAGTTGTGGTTCTGACTTGTCTCATTCACTTTGATAAGCAGTCTCTCGTTCATTTAAAGTTAATCAGCCCAGATGAACAGCAAGGGCGTTGGTCAGAAATTCCAGATTTCTCATGTGTACGTTCACCATGTAAGATTCACAGATGCAAATGTCTGGATGAATCAGTAAAATTAGGCTTGACTAGTCAGGGTTGGTACAGGTGGTTGGTCCAATGTTTAGTTGTTTAGGCAATAGCTGTAATTAAGAAATATTATTTAAGTGCTGAATGTGCCTTGTCTTGAAAGCACATAGTGTCTCATGGCTTCAACAGAAACTGATTGCAGGATTCCGGTGCACAAAGCAATGAAACCATGAGATATAATCCACTGTTCAGAGGAGTCAGAGTGCATTTTTAAAGAAATTTTGTTTGGTAGATAAAATCACTGCTTAAGTAATAATAGTGATGGAGCTTGTGTATGAGGATCCATCTCACCTGACTTCAGATAGGGCAAAGTTGGATGTCTACTGTAGGTTGGTCCTCAAGGTTCCCCACAAAGTTAATGAAGAGAGAAGAATTGAGGGTGATCCAGCTCTGGCAGGTTAATGTCCAGGAGTGTCTCTCTAATCACAATTATTCACCTAATTTCAAATATTTGCATATGAGCTAAGTGTCAAAGCCCATTTTAGGCGTCAGACTCTGAGGTCACATATGGGAGACAAGTGCTGTTTGAGACACCCCAAGGAATCTCAGACATCCACATGCGTAAAACACAGCCTATAGAGCCCTGTACCCTTCTGGACCCAGGCAAGATGTTTAGGTTCAGATAACACCATCCACCTTTACCTCTAGCACAGCTGTAAAGTAACACACCTCATCTGAAACCAGCACACAATGAAATAAGAAAGTGTTCCTCCCTTCTCAGCCCGGGGAGGAATGTGTGCGTCTACGGCTATATAAACACTGAGGGACTTGTTATTTTATGCAATAAGATTTCCTCACGTATTTTGCTAGAAATAACAAGGCTAGAAAAACACTACAAGCAATTGTTCTATACTCTAGATACCCATCTTTATAAATTATAAATATAAGTACTTTTCAGCTGCAGCACTGAGACTCCTGGAATAAAGAGGTTTTGAACACCTTCTGTTTCCCCTCAAAGTAATGGAAATTAAATGCCAGAATTACGTGTTCCTTTGCTGTCAGACAAATGACATGTGAAGTGAGTGGAGAGCAGTCTGGAGATGCATAAATGCCTGGATGAATGGAAGATGATCAGACGCTGAGTTTAAAACCTCTACTCTCTGAATCTGCAAGAGTTTGAAAGCCCGTGCACCAGCTCCCTCTGGATGTGCCTCCTGATCAGAGGAGACAGCCTAAGCGAGGGCTCTGTGATTTGTCGTGACCCTGTGGCTAAGGGTCAGAAGTAAGAATACAGCCTGCATGGTTTGCTATCACTTTCGGATGAAGAGCCCATTTCTCATGTCAGAAGTAGCCAGTCCCGGTACGCATGACATCAGCCCCCCAGTTCCCATGGGGCTTACCCTGCGGAAGGCAAAGAGGCTGGGCTGCAGCTCAGGCTGGCTTTGTGCAGGAGGATCAGTCCATTAGTGACATCTCCCTTTCCCTCACCTTCCCAGCCTGGCCTGAAATGGGTTTTGCTCATCTGTTGTGCAGTGTAATGAGGCAGGGAAACGACCAGCTCGGGGAGCAGGGAGGCAATGGCAGCTGCTCTCGTGTAACCCAGCACGGCTGCAATCCTGGGAAATGCCATTTTCTGTTAGAGTCATTTCCAGCGTGTAAGCAGCAATTGAAATACCTACAGAGAAGGAGAAAGAAAACCAGGCTGTTAACTCTTCTCAACAGCAGCTGATAGCAGTTGCATCCTGCTTGTCTTGTGCCTTTTCTTCCACGCTGGTATTGAATAGATACAACTTTTCTTACTGATTTTTTTCTTCCACGAAAGGAACTCAGTTTTACAGTATCTGTATCCAGATGTCTGAAAGCAAAATTCACCATTTTCCAGCAAAATTAGAAGAACTTCTGTTCAGGCCTCAGTTTGATTCAGTCTGATTAAAAGCTGGCTCTGGCATGGCAGGCTCTCCCATGCCATTATCTGCTCCCAAGACAGATAAGAGAGGCACAGACCTTGTGTTTGTCTGCATGAGTGTCTCCCTCTGCTCCTCCTGTCCCAGCAGACCCAGACCCAGGGGACCATCTCCTGTCTAAGAAGGTTCAGTCTTTCCACCTCATGCACAAGGTCTAGATCTGGGAGACAGTGGTAGGGAACATTCCTTATGGTTAAAGGTGTTTTATACTCAGCATAGGGCAAATTTCCTGGGACGTTGCCTCATTACCTGTCTCCATTAGCATTTTGGGGTAAATGACACACCGACACACTTTTCCCACTCTGCTCTTCTGTTTTGCATCTACATCAGGGTTTGATTTGCAAGGCGTGAACACTTTTGTGTTTCAGGTTACGCAAAGCGTTTCAGGTTCTGGAAAGCGTTTCAGATTGACTTTCTTTTGGTTGGAACATGCCACTTCATTGCCTGCTCTCTGTGCACTGGGTAATCTCATTAGAGAGGCTGCAGAGAGACAGGTTTCATTACAGCTCCAATTTAAAGCCTGAGTAAGTTTCAATTATTCTGAATCCAGAACTGCAAGCTTTATCCTTTGTCCTCCAGCTCCGTGGTAGCTTAGCACACCAAGGAAAACTGCTAACGCAAAAGAAAGAGAGAGGGTGTACAGCTAAAACCCAAATGGCCAAGGGACAGGCCATTTCAGCTAATAACTACATACATTACAGCTGTTCCAGTTCAGGTATGAGGCAGGTGGGAAAGATTTCTACATACCATTTTGCTGCTGTGCTAAGCTCACTGGTTCAGCCTCACTTCTCTCCCTTTCTATAAGGAGTAGGGGGAGCCTGACAGGGGCACAGCTTCCATTTTACTGCTCCGGAAAATGTCAGGGTCAGAACAGGACCACAGCAGTGATATCTGTCTAGACATACTGAAGAAGTTTGAGTGTTGCCGGCCACTAAGTGGGGAAGCAGAGCTGAAAAGAAGATGAGAAATAGCTGTGTGGGAAAGGGGATGGTTAGCTTGGGTGCCCAAAGTAGCTTGCATGGATACAGCTAATATGAGCTGTGGTCGCAGTAGTAAGCAACTTTGACAAATGATTGCTATCCTGTAAAAGTGAGCTTAATCATAGAATATCCTGAGTTGGAACGGACCTAAGAGGACCATTGAGTCCAACTCCTGGCTCCACACAGGACCACCTGAAAACCAAACCCTGTGTCTGAGAGCACTGTCCAAATGTTTCTTGAACTCCAGCAGGCTCAGTGCTGTGACCACTGCCCTGGGCAGCCTGTCCCAGTGCCTGCCCACCCTCTGGGTGCAGACCCTTTCCCTAACCCCCAGCCTGACCCTCCCCTGTCCCAGCTCCATGCCGTTCCCTCGGGTCCTGTCGCTGTCCCCAGAGAGCAGAGCTCAGCGCCTGCCCCTCCGCTCCCCTCGTGAGGGAGCTGCAGGCCGCCATGAGGCCTCCCCTCAGCCTGCTCTGCTCGGGGCTGAGCAAACCAAGGGACTGCAGCCGCTCCTCATACGTCTTCCCCTCTGGACCCTTCATCACCACTGCAACCCTCTTTGGACACTCTCTAATAGTTTTATGCCCTTTTTATACAGTGGTGCCCAGAACGACACAAAGTACTGGAGGTGAGGCTGCGCCATTGCAGAGTAAAGCTTAGTCTGATGCCATAGAAAGGGGGTGATAGCATATTTCAAAGCTTAACATTTTTCTAAACCAGCTATGGGTCTAGATCATAAAAAAAGGTCTAGCAGTGCTATTTAAAACATGTCTTTATCCCTAGTGTTGTTCTGAATGTTATGATTATGATTATTTTATTCACTTCTTACCTGTTGGATCTTTGCAAATGAGCAGATTTGCTCTCTAAATGCAGTCCATCTGACCTTGCCCAACTTGTATCAAGCCTTCTGTATCTGAATTGGTTACAACCATTCAGTGGCAAAGTAAGAAGCTGAGGATCACTCTGTAGGACTGCTATCCTGGGACTCAGAGAACGATATAGGGGAGGGAAAAAATGGGGAAACAGACTGAACATGCCTGGCATGATGGAACTGTTGGAGTTGCACCTCCTGAAACAAGTTATAGATGCTCTTGTGAGTTTAGAGACATGGTCACTGGGTTAGCTTAAGAGTAAAAAATTCACACTTCCTAATTGCCTTTCCTGGGTGCTCTCTGATTCCATGGAGCACACAAGATAGCGGTTTGAATATAAAAATGTTTACAAGTGTGCATTAATGGTTTTAAGAGGTTCTTGATGGAGCTGGTGTAAGAGACAGGCCTATGGAGTGAGAAACTTCTAACACATGGAAAATGGGACGCATGAGATACATCTTTCAGTCAAGTGACCAATGATATTCCCCAGATAATGTGCACAAAATGCTCCAAGAACCCAGGGATTTTCTGCTTGGCCAATCCCTTGGCCAAGGCCATGTCTTGAGAGGATGAGATAAGGAAAATCTTGTACCACAGATGAAAGGCTTTGTGTCAAGTGATTGTCTCACATGACATTTCTGGCATCCAAGACAAAGTAGAAGCCCAAGAGACTTGATTTACAAACCCAAGACTGTGCTGGCCAGGAGATCACATCCCTGCAGAGGGATGGAAGTCCATGGAGTTCCCTGCTTTTTATGATTATCATTATTATTTGTAACCAGATCCCAGCTTTACAAGGGATTTTGAAGGACTCTGCCAGTGCCTCTGTTTAAATAAATGCTTGTGTGTATGTGTGTTGGAGGGAGGGAGGCAGAGAAGGGTCTGTGGGAGGCAGAGACGGATCTGTGAGAGCCTGTTTATGGCTGGTGAACCACTGTGCTCAGCGCTGCACAGAGCCGGTGCCACCACTCGCTGACTGCATGATCTGGTGTCCTCAGCCCTCAACACGGCGAGATGGAAGAAACTACAGAGCGAGAAGGAGGAGCTGGAGAGGCGCTTCGAGGAGGAGGCGAGGAAGCTTCTCTGGCAGCAGCGGGAGGAGCTGCAGGTGCTGGAGCAGCGGCTGCGGGAGGAGTACAGCGCCACGATGGAGAGCCTGCAGGAGCAGCACAGGCTGCAGCTGGAGCGGGTCAAGTCCCAGCATCAGCACCAGGTCAGTGCCAACCTGTTCCCCACACATACTTGCTCCCCATTCCACTTATTTTAGCCAATTCATATGAAACCAATGGTTGAAGAGTCTGCTATACGCAAAGGTAAGGCCAGCAGAGCCCTGCCCCTTGTTATTTCAAATACAGGTAGTGGTATAGTGAAGTGGTGGGACCCATGTAACACATAGCCTAAATATCAAGCAGGTGAGGCATTCCAGCTTTTCTTCCTGCTTTGCTTCCTATATGTAGGAAGCTCCCACGTACAGCTACTGTAATTGTATTTTTACTAGGAGAAGGCTTTATGTCCACACGTTCTGTGGGCACAGGGTGGCTCCAGTGTGCATTTTGGGGCCAAGGCTCCATGGTTGCAGCTCTCACCCTGTCCATGGCCAAGGAGCGCAGACAGCAGGCGCAGAGCACAGGCATGCTCCATGCTGTTCCCCCCACCAAGGATGGTGACAGACCTTGCTCTGGGCTTGGAAGCAAACCATCTGCATCAGATGAGCATGTGCCCAAGCTAATTTAGTGGGTTTAAGAGGTAGAGGCTGGTGCACCACTGTGCTGCTGTAGCTGAAGCTCCTCCAAGAACCAGAAGAAGGGGCTACCCTGCACTGAGCTCAGTGGAGGGGAAAGCATCAATCTGGAGCACTGCAGAGACTGCAGCCCAGGGCCTTTAAGCTCAAGCATTTGTTAAAAAGGGAGATGACACCATTTACTCCCTGTACTTGATGTACTGTAAAACTCCTGGGATGGGAGCACAAATAGAAACTGAGATGATGACAGTTTTATGTCACTGGTGCCGTGGCTGCCTGGTGCTAGATTTACTGCCTAATGCCAATGGTACAGCAGGGCTGGGCACAGCACGGTCACACAGACACACAGACAGACACACAGACAGACACACAGCATCCCAGCCCGTGTCCCTGCTGCCCCAGGTGCCACCACGAAGGCAGAGGGGACAGGAGCGCTGCGTACAGCTGGGCTCTGTGCAGCAGAGCTGTGTTACAGCCTCCTTTGTAGCTTTCCCTCACAAAGGAGCTGTCAGCAAAACCTCCTCTCCTCAGAGCTCCCACCCCAAGATGCTGGCTGGGTTCTTCTTTGTTTGCTCTGCCATCAATGGACTCATAATCTTTGACAGCTGATTCCAGCAAATGTCTTTTTTTGAGGGTGTTTCTTCTTTCTCCTGTGTAAGGATTTGGGTTGGTTCCTCTGTGGGGGAGACTGAAGCACTCTCTCTGGGTTTTATCCATTTTAATTGCTGTGCCTGTTAGTTGCTATTGATTTGCAGAGCTTGTAGAGTGCAACACAAAGGCTTTGTGTAACTGGGCTCTTCTGTCCTGGACGAACTGCCTTTTTCTGTTAGTGCATTGATTTTTAAAGATGTGTAAGAAGATGCTTTAAAATAGTTCCTTGTGCCCTAAACGAGAGTTTTCAAAATCTTTCTTTATAAGTGTGTAGCATCTGTGCTGAGCCATGTCTCTTGGTTCTCGTTTCAGTTTATGAAGGATGGTTTTCTTGCAAACCCCTCAAATTTTCTGCTTTAGTTTCTGGTATGAAGGAGGAGTGGTGTTCCCATAAGATTCATTTTTTTTTTGTCCCTTCACTGTGTCAGTGTGCCTGTTGGTCTTTACAGAGATACTAGCTCTAGCTGCAAGCCTTGCCCCTCCTGGCTCATGAGGCATTAGCATTTATGAATGAAATTGTTCTGCTAGCTGATTTTTTGCCTTTGCTTCTCTTTGAAGTGCTCCGTCAAGCTCCAGAACCACAAGGATGCATGGTGATTTATTTTTTTTCCCCTCAGGCTGATCACTGTACGTGTGGGTTACATGAGTCACAGCAGGACCTGTCTATCAGTATGCTCATTTTTCTAATCTTCCCATCTATTGTGGTCCTATTAATCACCACACTGAAGCAATGGAATCACATTTTTCCCTCTGAGGGGTAAATGTTGTCCCTCCTCCAGTCCTTTGGTTAGCTCCACAACTGTTTGTTCCCAGAATTACAGGAGATATTGCAAACATTTCTCTCCACTGCTTTGAAACCACTGTTGTGGATACCCTGGTATCTCTGTCTTTTCAACCCGTGGTTCCTCCAGCATCTCATGATGAGTTTTAATAGTTTTTTCCTCCTAATTCATACTCAGCTGTACACCTCTGTCTGGTTGGAAAGGTTGACAGGGCTGGTTGGAAAGCTGCTCACCTGCAGCACTTCTTGGCCTTGCTGCCCTTGAAGAGGTTAAGAAGAATTCTGCTAGCCTAGGAACCACATTGCCTGAGAAATAAGGATCCTTAACAGCTGCAGACCCAGGGGTTTTGTAATCCGTGGTTCTTCATCCCCTGCTCCACTCACAGAGCTGACCCTCTGGAGAGGAGAAGCCCCTGGCTCTGGGCATAGCAAAAAACACACAAGACTGCTCTAGGGACAAGAGTGCTTCCGTACTGATCACTGACCAGGTGTGCCAATGCATCCTGATACTTCTCTGTCCTTGCAACTGAGGGCAAAATTGGAAACATAAATCTGTGCTCCTGGCTGGCCAATGTTTCTCACTTGAGCTGCTCAGCTCAAACTGTCTTGTTGTCCTCACTATTGAACTTCTCCCACCAAAGCCACCTCTTGGTTTAATCCTTAAAAATCCTAGCTAAACTTCTTTCTATAGCCAGGAGACGCTGTGACACAGTGTTTCGTTGAGTTGATCAAGCCTACAGAGTGAGTTAGTGGCAGAGCTGGAGTGAGATGCAAGGGATCTGCTTCCAGGTGCCAAGCAGACTGTTTGCTATGAAAAACTGCAGGCGGGGGGTCACGCGGGAAGATTAAATGAGTCATTTGGTATGGGAGTATAAAACACACAGAAGACAGAAAAATCCCTGGAGTCCATTTGAAAACTGGAACCTATTTAATTGGCCTTAGAGATAAATAACCTGCCAAGGATGGTGGCAGAGAAAGGAGACCCCTTCACCTTCCGAGGGCATTGGAGCTGAGCATAATCGTTCCTATGGGGTGCTGCTGAGCCGAGGAGCAATTAGTGCACGAAAAAAGACTTAAGCAAGGGCAAGGTGAAGAGCGTGGCAAGGCTCATGAGGCATGCAGACATCCTAAATGAGGATGTTGTGCTTGGGGAGAAGTCAAGTGAGAGTTCATATCCCGTCAGCATCCCGCTGAGTGATCTAACCACCCCTTGCCCTGCTCTTCCATGCAACAGCTCAGCAAGATGAGCCCCACCTTGTTTTGTGAACTCCACCACCGAGTTGTCTCCCATAGTATTATGAAAATGAGTTTGTATCGTTTTAAATCTCATGTTTCATGCCTGTTTTTCGTTCTAAGAGAATGCCTTCTCCAATCTGATTGGAAATGGTGCTTCTGTCGGGTATTCTAACACATGTGTTTGATGGTTAAATGCAGGCAAATAATTTATTCCAGTCAAGATGCGCTTGGCTGAGTGTCTACCATTATTTAACATAACAGTGGACCCAAAAAAAAAAAAAAAAAGAGCTGTCTAAAGTGAAGTGGCTTTGCAATGAACAGCTGTTTCTTTGTAAAAGTAGAACAGCTTGACTCTCTGCATTGCCAGATATCACAGATAATGCCTTCAGCATCAGGAATAAGACCACTGCGATTACAAAACCTGGAAAAACAAATCCGGCCATCAATGGGTAGCTCTCAGAAATGGCTCTGGAGGTTACCTGAAACCCCAAGGAACTGGAGGTGAACTTCAAGGCTTTTCTAAAGTCATTCCCCTCTTTTCAGAGCTGGCAGTCCCATTTTGTTTCCTCTTGGACAGCTGCTGACCCCCTGTGAGTGTGGGGTCTTTCTCACACACTCAGAATTTAAAGTCCTTGGTCTTGTATGTGTATTTGTCTGTTATCACCTCTAGTCTATCAAAAATTTGAGCATGTACAATTTAACAAGAGGGCTTGAAAAAATAAAAGCACACTTTCATGAGCCACTTCATTTGCCTTTGTGGGTGTTGAACCATTGGCTTAACCTAGATCGCAGCCTCTGACTGCATTTTCTTTAGTGAGACAAATCATAACACCATAACTAGGGATCTCGCTCTGCCTTTAGCCAAGTCCTGTAACAAACAGCATCACGGAGAAGTCCCAAACCCATCGGGACACAGGAGCACAGGCTGCCCACAGCCCTCTGGCAACCGCATCCCCTGCTCCTGTGATGCTTGAGGTATGGTGTGCGGCAGTCTGTGGCAGCAGGACCACTTTCTGGCCTCAGTAGAGATCAGAAAAAAGCTTTCTGTCTTCACTGGCATCCAGGTTACTTCCACACCAACCTGAAAACTCTTGTGCCTGGATTGAAAAAGGTGCTGTCACATCTTTCATCTGTTTATTGGACATGGACTCAAAATCTGTGCTTCGGGAGGATGTTGTAATTTAGGTCCTGATGGCTTAGTGGGATGCTCGTTTTGCAGTAAAAGGATGATAGATTGCGATTCATTTTATACACTCACTGACGATAATTTCAATGTTTCTCCAGACATAAATATTTTACAACTATAAATAATTCATAGGCACTTTCCATGGGAGTTAATTCACAACCTTGCCATAAAATTCACCGCAGCAGAGAGCCGCAAAGACAAAACCAGGATTCCTCAGAACCAAGCAAGTTTCTCTGACCATCAGAGGGAGTCAGGTTATGAATATCATTTAGGTTAATAGATTGATCAGTTTTTTCAACATTTCCTTTTTTCACTTAAGGGCGTTTTATACCTTGTGCCTTCTTATGCACCTCATCCACTACTGTTAAGTTGAAAGAGCGATAACACAAGTAGCTGTGACTACACGCTACCACTCAAGGGGTCAACATGATGCTTTTGCAATGAATAAGACTGGTTTGTGTGCTGGGATCCTTTTTATGTTGCCAGCTCACTGTAGCTGCCCAGCAGTGGCTTGTCAGTGTGCCAGAGCATGTCTAACTGTGTGCCCATGTTTCTGCTCGCTGTCGTTGCAACAGGTGGCCGATATCACAGCTGCCCACGACGCTGCGGTGTTGCAGCTGGAAAACAACCACACCTTGGCCATCGCGGTGCTGCAGGACGAGCACGACTGCGAGATTCGAGGTAAACAATTTGTCTTGCATGGTGCTTTCATGCTGGGTGGCCCACAGGGTTTAAGCAGTGCATACAGCATCTGACTCGCAGCTGAGAGTGTCTGAGGGGTCTCTGGGACAAAGACCTGCATGGGTTGCTGAGCACGGAGTCCAGATTCCACCTCACTTCACCAACAGGCTTTTCTCAAGAGCCAGCGTGCCTAATCAGGAGGCTGGAGCTCATTTAACACCCCTCAATATCAGTGCTTAGATGCCTACACTGCTTCTGAAAACAGGAATCATTGTTTTCACCAACGAAAGCCCGGCCGTGCTGAGCAGAACAGAGCCACGCTGCTGCAAGTCTGCACATCAGTACTGCTGTCCTTATTTTGTCCTGTGGTTTTTCTGTGAGTTTTGATGCTGCACCAAATTTCAGTATCTAAACACATCTTTGAACATCTTACCTTGACATTTATCACTCATCTGTACAATCTGCCTTCATTTTTTTTATTCTTCTTCTTCTTTTTTTTTTTTTTCCAAAGAATCACAAGCACCTCATTTTGAATAGTTCTAGCAGGTTTTACCACCACATTCCCCAGATAGAGCAGTATTGCTTAGCTGTGCACTGTATCATTTAGATACACAATCCAGAGAGCAATATTGCAATAGTAGCTGAGAAGAGCCTGTTCCCCTCTCCTGCAGGCAGAGATGGTGTCGGTAATACCAAATATAAAATTAAAATATACCATTTCGAAAATTAAAAAAAAAAAAAGTCCTTGCTTGAGGATATTCAGGTATTCTTATCTATCTGTTTTTGTCGGTATTTTCTGATGATAAAACCTGGTTATGAAGGTGTTAGGGTCCAAAGCCTGCCCTGTGCTGCTGCTGTGGGTGCCGAGTGCCCTCCTGTGCCTGGAAGGGGCACTGCAAACGCTGCGGGCTCAGCATCATCAATGCAGATCCCCACGGTGGTTGGGGGAAAAGGCACAAAATAGGGTGTCCGTATACTAAAAGGAAGGTGCTGCTACTGGACTGAATGCCAGTTTCATGCCGTTGTGTTAGACATTAAACTTTATTCCACTTTGGTTCCGAATTCCAAATTCCAAATTCTGAATTTCAGAATTCCAAACTTCTGGTTATAAATAAGTCCAGGGTGACTTATTCTAGCTGTGAAGCCTTTAATCATGTAGTATAAATAGAGGATTTTTTTGTCTCCATGGTCTGGCAGTTTGCTCAGTAATGGAGTAAATCTCACAGGTTCTCTGTCACAGCTCCATCATTCGTATTTTTGCACCTGAGTTGCTGGCTCCCCTCTCTATCGCCCCCCCAAAAAATCCCAAACCTGTAAATATATCCAATATCAAATCCCTTGACTTGGGGACACTCACTCTGAAGTGGTAAATTGCCCGTTTTCAGACCGAGCCTTTTCAGATCAGAGCTCCTGGGAGCTGGCACTTCTCAGTGGTCCTGAAAAATCGGAATTTGGCCACCTAGAAACAGAGGTGCCTGCCATCACTGAAAGACCTGGAAATTTTGGTCCTCAGAACAATTTGCCCAAGACCATGTACTATATTGCTGCTGGTTTCCTCCTTAACCTCCGTGCCCTAAAATTGCTTCCTAAATTGTTCTTGTCTCACCAACTCTGTGCTCTCAGATCCTGGTGTGCTGGACTTCACTAAGCAATGTCATGTCTGTGTGTCTTCCGCAGAACTGGTTGCTGCCCACGAACTGGAAAAAACACAATTAAAAGAGAATTTTGAAAAGCTGCGGCTGTCACTCCAGGTTAGCAGTTTCCTTATTTCCCACCCCAAACCGATGGTGCAGAGCTAGGCAAACCTAAAGGGAGGGAAACACAGCTGGATAAAGCTAAGAAACGTCCTTTGCACCTTGCTGACTCTTGCAGCACTGAAGCCAGGAGTTTTTTTCACAATTTTCCCCTTTATGACAGGGAAAAGCTGGCTGTGGTCAGGGTGCACCCCGCACATCACATCTCTCACACCCCACTAACAGCAAGCTTAAGATCACCGCAGCTTTTCCAGCCCCTCTGATAACTCCCTGCTGCTCTCGCTCCCTGGATGAAGCAGCCCTGGGGAGAGGAGGGCAGAAGCATGTCCCCATCACTCATGCTAAGTTTGGAGATTTTGTGTGAACAAGTAAAGATGCCAGAGCAAATAATGTGAGCTCTGTTTGATTTTGTAAAGAGAGATTAATTTAATTATTTTTTTTTTAACCCCAACCAGTGTATAGCATTGCATGCAGCAATTGTCACTGCCTCCATGCAGCTTCCACAGTTTGAGGCATGTCAGCAGTTCTGATAAGCCCTGATGTAATGCTACGGCTTAGAAATTACAGACATAAAATATATAGGAGTGCTGGCCTCACAGCAACGGTGACATTTACAGGTGTGGTCTGTTAAAAAGTAGCAGGAATGCCTTCCGTGATAACAGAAATATGGTTGCTTAAAATAGCACATTGTTCCTGTGGAGAGCTTAGGGACGAAATGGCTGTCACTCAAAGCCCACACCACTAACTCCTCATCGCTTATTATCGTGCTAAAAGCCCTCGAGTAGGCTGGAGTTTTGCCTTTGAAGGTGAAGGAAGCAGGAGAGGGTATCTCTACTGCCTGGTTCGGACTCTAGGGGCTGCACAAAAGAGCTCTTCCATGCCTGCAGCATAAATGCCAGCTGCCTTAAGAAAGGGCACGGTTGTTCTTATCTATCCCGAGGTGATGGGGTGATTTAGCATCAGAGATGTTTCATGAAGCCAGCTAGCTGCAGGCACTGCAAGGATTTCGGGATTCCCTGAGGCACTGGGTTGTGGAAAACCCCGCTGCATGTTCAAGTGGCCTTATGTAAAAAAATCCCACCTAGAACTGGTTTCTGAGCCTAGTTCAGGTCCCCTGGTGGTTTCACAGTGCAGATTGATTTGTATGAGTGTTTGAGGGGTGATAACCTGGTGGTGTGGCCGTTTCTCCTCCCCTGCAGGACCAGATCGACACCCTCACCTTCCAGAACCAGTCTCTGAAGGCCAAAGCAGATCGGTTTGAAGAGGCTTTGAAGAAAAGCACTGAGGAACAGCTGAAGGTAGATGGCCACTATAATTATAGTCATCAACATACATGCTCCTACGTGTGGCACACATCACACAGTTAGCAATGGGATCCCAGCACCAGGGACTGGGGCACAGGCCCCAGCCAGGACCCCAAATCTTGAGCTCTGGGGAACAGTCAACAGTCTTAGCCGAGGTCTGAATACGCAGAACTCTACCTCAATTTTGGGCCATTTTCAATCATCTTTTGAGTTTATTTCTACCCTCCATCCTTTCACCCAAAAGATGTAGCCCAGGAGGGGACAACTCCTAAGGAAAGGAGTGCAGGTGTCTGTCTGAAGTCAGCTTGGCCAAGAGAAACAGGCAGCATCAGTCCCCTCCATCCCTGCTGCAGTATTTAATATACATGAAAGGACAAATTTTGCTGTGTCACAGTGACTGTAACTCCCAGACAGTTCACTGGAGTGAGTTACAGTCAGAAAAAATACAGAAAAGCTTAAGTCAGCAGCAGTAATGCATCAGTATCATTCAGAGCACATCGTCTGCCCGTGAGCTGAATCCCAGTGTTCCCTACATCCAAGGTTCCTGAGCAGAGAAGAGAAATATTAACAGGAATCACTGTTCTTTCTTCCACCACAGGCTTGATCCTTGCTAACAAGCACCATGAAGCAGTGCAGGCAAGGCAGAACACCAAAATTTTTACCTCCGGCCCCCTTGCCCAATATCTAGCTCTTTCTGCAATTTCATGGTTGCACTTTTTGCAAGGAAACATCTCTGCCCAGTCATAAAACACCTCATCAGTTCCCAGGCTGTGAGCAGGAATGAAGTTGCCAAATAACGTGGCATCCTATCTTTCTAGCCATGAGGCTGGTCAAAAGGAAGGTACCACTGGCTGTCTGGGATAAAAGGATGTGGTAGGAGACAGGGTGAGGGTTCAGATGGGCTGGGGAGACCCAAGTGCATCTGCTTTTCACAGCACTGAGCCTCCTAAACCATTGGGTAGACTAGGAAAACTTTACCTTATGACTGTATATAACATATATAACTTACTGGTTATTTCCTAGATTGCACGAGCTCCATATCTGCACTTAGAAAAAGATCTGAAGAGCTTAAAGCATGTTCTGGAAATGAAGAACCATCAGATTCACGAACAGGAGAAGAAGATAATGGAGCTAGAAAAACAAGTGAGTTGTCATTTTTCCTCCAGAGGAGGCATCCCAGAAGTAGAAAAGTAAAAGTTTGGTTAGAGCAGATGAATTCAGAAGGGGTGAGAAAAACACTTGGGGTTGGGGAAGATACAGGCAGAGGGGTCCGTAAATGTCTGTTATGTTTTTACTCTGCCAAACACAGCTTCTTCTACTATAACATCTCAGGTTTTCACTCAGAAATTGGGATCTTTTCCCATCCCTTTACCCACCCACGATACACTAGGAATGCTCTTGCTCTCTCCAACCCTGAGGTAACGTTGTCCTGCAGACTGCACTGTTTTCTTATCCTGTGCTTGTATGGGTCCCCGAGGAAGAACTCCCCAATTTGCCATAAATTGCACTTTTTATTGGAAAGGGGATTCATTTTGTGCAGGATAACCTGCAGTGACAGTGAGTGCAGAGCATGGTGACAGGATGAGGCATTACCTCAGCTGGGGAGCCAGGACAGCTGGTTCAGCACAGCATTCGGCAGGATTTCTTTCCATTTACGGGGAAATCGGAGAAGTCAGATGATTATTTTGCTGAACAGATGCTTGAGTAAGTGGATGTGGAGAAAAAGGTCTCCTTACAGCTGAGATTTGTTAACTGTGCCAAGCCAGCATCCGAAAACACACACAGTAGAGTTATACTGAAGAAAAAAAAATATATTAATACATATATATATATAAATATATATATAATTAATGGCCTACATAGTTTCTGGTCATTTAGTTGCTTTTGCTAATTAACCACATACAAGCTCACAGCCCTGCTCCTGCCCTTTATCACAGTGAAACACTTGGGTTACGGTGGACCAAGGGTACGGCTGCTTTCCGTTTGAAGGTTTACCTTTATAAGTGTCAGCCACCTACAGGGCTTCTCCAAAGGCTCTGGAAGATGAGGAGCCTCATGAGGGAGCAGGAATAGTTTTAAACTAAAAGAGGGTAGGTTTAGATTAGAGATTAGGAAGAAATTCCTTCCTCAGAGGGTGGTGAGGCCCTGGCACCCAGAGAAGCTGTGGATGCCCCATCCCTGGAGGTGTTCAGGGCAGGATGGATGGGCCAGAGAATCAGCATCATCCTTTACTGTTACCTGCACAGGCTGGAAATCACTGCCTAAAACTGATGCCTCCACCTCAAAGTGTGAGTTATTGCTAACCCCAGCACACAGCATTTTGATTCTTTCTAAAAGGTAGGGAAATTCAATAACCGAGCTCACACAGAGATAAGGTCGCCCTGCGATATCTTGTTTTCTCCCAAAAGTGTTGGACTCAGCAACATTCAAACTGCAGGGGGAAAAAGATAAAAAAAATAAATAATAATAAAAAAGAGAGAGAGAGAACTACGGTGATAAAGTGAAGTATGCCAAATTCAAAACTTGAGAAAGACAGGGCGTCTGAGGCCATGGTGCATGCTTAGGAACATCTTTGTGATGTTTTCATACACTGCTGGTGACATCCTCAAACTCTGTCCTTGGGCTGTCCCAGGTGCAAGCTACCTACTCCTGGGAGAGGATTCATTTCACCTAATTGCAGCTGTAAGGTGAATGTCTTGTGTAAGGCAATCATTTAAGCTGATGCTGTCAGCAGTGGAAAGAAGTGTCTCCAAAGGGCAGCCCGCTCATGCAAAGGCAGCAGCAGTCCAAGGCAGCCCTGGTGGGTAACTCCTTCCTCCCCAGACCCAGGGAGCTGTAATTCTGGCAGTGCTGGCTCCCAGGGGATGGAAGCTATGGGGGCATCACAAGGGGAGATGTTTTATTTGGGCTGGCCAAGGCTAGGACCCTCCTCCTGAGTTAGAAATAAGGGCTCATTCAGCTCTGCCTCCCCTCAGAGCTCTGCTGCTGCCCTGCCTGCTTCACCAGGATGATAAAGTCAGACCTCCAAGTCAAATTTGCGGTCAAGATGACCACCTCCATCCATCCACAGATGTTAGAAGTTGCTCTGGGGACAAATAAAGATAAAGGACAAATCTTCCTGCAGTAGGCTTTGGGATTTCTAAAAAAAAGAAAAAAAAAAAAGAAAACTTCTTTTGTTGCAGGCTGAAAAAAATTTAATCCTGGAAGAAAAAATCACTGTGCTGCAACAGCAGAATGAAGAACTCAGAGCCAGGATTGAGCAAAATACTGTCATAACAAGGTTTGTGAGATACTTGCTGTCCGTGTCAGCTTGGAAGGAGACTGCAGATTTAACTGCCCTAGGCTGGCACTTACTTCAGAAGGAGAAAAACTCAGTGTATTTCTCCTGAAAGGGTTTCTTTCTCCTGATTTGCCTGTTTTATTAACAGATCCTTTTTATATCGGGGTTTGCTTATTTAACGTAAGGCCACGTATCTATACAAAGTCATTCTCATGGTTCTGGCATGGTGCTGAGATCACAGCTGCCAGTTGTCACGAACCTCTTTGGTCAGGAGGCAGCGAGGATGGAATGAGATGACCTTTGAGGTCCCTCCAACCCGAGCCTGTATCTATAACGCACGTCACTGAAGTGGTCACCTTTCCATGACTGGGGAAAGTAAATTTTTAAGCTCTGGTGCACCAGACCAGCTAGAGACATCTATATGGGGCTGGGTGAGCTGTGCTCTGCAAGGGCTGGACTCTCTCCGTGCCTATGACAGTGGCTCAGGTGCCTCTTGGTTTGATGCTTGGCCTCCGGTTGCTGATACCTGCCTCTGGCTGGGTGAAGGACGCCCTCCCTTCCCTGAAATTTGAGGTCAGCATGCAAAGTCCTTTTTTTTATTTTTATTTTTTAATGGTTCTTTGGACTCCCCCCGCCATGGTGCAGACACTGGAGGATGCTGTGCTGTAGGATACCGGCAGTGCTGGCTGTGCCAGCTGCCTTTGTCAGTGTCCAAGACACCTCACCTCAGATGACACAGCACAAATTCCCAGCACACGAGGCTTAAAATTAAAAAGAGTTATTTCTACAGCGGGAGCTCCCCTGTGGGCTTCCTCGCGCCGTTTAGACTGTGAGCTCACGCCACAGCTGCTTCCCTAACGGGGTCATGAATAGGATCTTTCTCCTCTGCTGGGCAAATAACTTCCCAAAATATTCCAGCAACTCATATCTTACAGTCCTCTGACTCTGTGAGCTGCTGCTTTGTGGTTCCAGATTTCCAGGGGAGTGGGAGAGGAACAAACACATGCATGGTCACCTTAGCTCCCTTTCTGTAGGAAACTAGGCTAAACAAGCAGAAAACCTTTAAAAATGTTTTTAACAAGATCAGAAATACCACCCCAACTCCCTAGAGATGTCTGATGACACAAGAACAGGGAGTCAGCAGTCTGTGGCAGCTGCTGCAGGCTTCAGGCTATACCCAGGAAAGGAGCTGGGCAGAATTTAGTGTCAGGGTTGTCCCTCAAGCCCCTTGTCCTCCTGGTCCTGGAAGAGGAGCTCTGGCCAAGGGGCAGCACGGTCAGGGAGCACAAGTGCCTGCTGCCCCAGGGCGCTGGGCTCCATCCCAGCAGTGGGCTGCCTCCACCAAGGCTTGTGGGCACCTTCCCAGGTAGAAACTCTTGTGCCAGTGAGCAGAGACTTTTTTTTAAAGCAATTTTTGCTCTGCTGTCTGTATGGGAAAACCGGCCAAATCTTAAGAGCCAGGAGAACGTGGTCAGTGGCAGTGAAGGGGTCCTGAGAAAGCTGTGCCCAGCTGAGGCAGCTCAGCTGCAGCCCTGGGGGCAAGGTGGGATGGCACGGGGGGAGATGGGCAGCATCCTTTACCACCCCCATCTTCCCTCTGCCGAGCCTCACGCGTGGTCTCGCTCCCCTCCCCAGGCAATTATCGGAGGAGAATGCGAACCTCCAGGAATATGTCGAGAAAGAAGTGGAGGAGAAGAAGAGGCTGAGCAGGACGAACGAGGAGCTCCTCTGGAAGCTGCAGGGGGGAGAAGCCGTGAGCCCCGTCAAATCCCCGCCCGCATCCTCCACGGCTTTCTACCGCTGCTCGTCGGGGAACTCCTCCCCAGCCAAAGCCAAAACCGTGCGGCGATGATCCGGCAGCGGTCGTGCTGATGACTCCCCCCCCTGCCTCGTACGCGTTTCCACCCTGCTGAATTTCACCCTGCGAGGAAGCATCGCCATCCGTGGGCGCCCAGGGTTCGTGGCTAGCAAGCATGCTCCGTAGCTGCATAGCTTCACACCAGGCAGGGCACCCGTAGGGTCCCCACGTAGGAGCTCCTGGTTCTGGCACGTTGATTAGGATAGCAAAGAGGACAGCAGAAAATAATAATAATTACTAAAAAAAAAAAAAAGATAGCAAAAAGTTAGGGTAGCGGCGAGTTAGGGTAGCGAACGTTTAGCTCGATGTGTTCACATTTTAACTGTGGTTAGAGCCAGAAGTTGGAAAATACTGAATGAAGGGTTCGTCGGACTGAGCTGCTGCTGCAGTATTTCAGGGTAGTCACAAATAGGGTTCCGGCTGTGAATATCTCCGTATGTGTGTCTGTGTTTATAAACCTGTATGTACTGTACCTTTATACTTACGCATAGACGCACACACATATATATGTAGTCGAAGATGTTCCCAATTGCATTTTTTTATATTCTTGGATACTACGAAGTGCTGATCTATTTTCATTACAGTCAGCAGTTTTTCTAACTCGTGCCTAAGACTTGTGTCTAAACGAAACGCATTTCTGTTTAGCCTCCCAGGAATATTTATACCCGAACTAGAAGGAAGTTACACAGAAGTAGAAGCGCCTTCCAAGCGACCACCAAGTGGTACTCTACGTAACGTGAACACCAGCGACTTTTCAGTTCCCAGACAGTACTGCCTTGAACACCGTCACCTTCGCGTTGAGCACCCGATGAGATACGCATGCCATGCACGGCTTTTTATCTCTCAGAGTCAGTATTGTGGGTGGAGATAGGCCAGAGATGAGAAACCTGAGGTTTTCAGTCAATCTGGGAGAGGTTAGTGGTTAACGTGAGTCAGCTTTAGAGTCTCAAAACCCTCAGTGGCTTTCATCTTGACCTGTTTAGGAAACAGAAATCTCTGCTTGGAGGTTAGTGTCCTTTTTGATTTATTTCGAGTCCCGTAAGCAAGAAGGAGAAAATTGCTCCTTCAGTCCTTGACCTTTGCTGGCCAAGAGCATTAGGATGAGCTGTCGGGGCCTGCTTGGGCCTGAAGCACATAGGACTGCGTGGGCACAAATGGGGTCAAAGCCTTTTCCTTCCGTATCTCCCAATCATTTCGCACCTCCAGATTTTACCCAAAGTTACGGAGCACTTCTGAGGTTGATGGAAAAGTCTGGCTGAATGACCTTTAGCTTCTCTGCCTTGAAGCAACAAAATAAAAGCTCTCCCTGGCTGAGCATCGCCCCTGCTTGCCCATGGGGGGGCAGGAAGGGCTGCGGGGCCCTTGTGGGCTCTGACAACGAGCAGGGGGGGAATTTCCCATAGCATCAATCAAAATAATAACAATAATAATAACAAAAGGGAGAGCTGTGGGATGGTTTTATGTTCTAGACACAGCTTCGATCACCACCAACAGGCCCGTGGCCACCGCCGCGGCGCTAACGAGTAACGGTGATCCTTTTGTTGTGTGTTTTTTTTCCTCCTTTTTTAGAGAAATTTATTTTTGTAGAGGCTTTTGCATGATACTGTGATACGTTGAGCATCTTGTTAGGATAGCCCACTCCACACCGGCTGGCTGTTGAAATGCAGCACTAGATTTTTAGCGTGGCCTGCAAGTGCGGCCTGCGAGTCGAATAGCTCCGTAACACCCCGACAGCCACAAAGCCCCTCCTGGCCGGCACCGAGTTCATCACCCTCATCCTTGCTAAATGCACGGGCACCTGCAGCACCGACTGCCTCGCCGTGCCTCGCTCTGCTGATGTATTCCTGCCACAATCAGAGGATACAGCCAGAGCTGGGACCACGATGCTGAGCTTCTCCCAGCTGGACACGGCAGAGCGTATTATCACCTGAGATGGGTTGGCCAAGCCCATCCTTTTTTTTTTTTTTTTTAAAACTTCTTCGTTGTTTTCCTCTATTTCTGGTGCTTTCCTTCTCTCTTTGTTGGGTTAAGTTCATACGCAAGAGATGCTTCCAGCAGCGAATTGGGAGTGGGGCTTCAGCGGTGGGGGAAGGGGGACCGATCCCAGCTCCACCATCGTTTGTTGTCGTTGCCAACCCCTTTCCCATCGGTTTTTTGCCTCCCAATCCTGCCTGTCACTGGGATCTTCCTTGGTGTGGCCCCTGGGGGCTGCCCGATCGCTAGCAAGGCTGTGAGAAGCTCTGCCTGGCCGGGAGGGATCCAGAAAACCTTCCTTGGGGGGACACAGCGGGTGCCTCCTGCTGCTGCAAGCCCAGGAACAGAGTTACTTCCCCCAAAAAAATAATTATTCCTCTTTCCTGCTTCTCCTTATCTCTGGGGCCAGGGGCATTCCCAGGGGACGGGGACACCGAGTAACCCTGCTAGTGCCAGGCGGGTGCAAGCCCAGCTCCCAGCCTTTGCTTTTGGGGTCTGGCAACTTCCCAAGCATTGGAGCCACCGCGGCTGCTTCCCCCGTTTTGCAGGAGGGAGGGAAGGCAGGAGAGAGTTTTAGGGCAGGAGGAGGAGGCAAAATGTGCCACGAGCAAGGCTGGCCCCAACGCTGCCCTCCTTAAGCCTCCCTAACACACATCTTCCTCGTCTTCCTCGGGGAGAGGGCGCCTGCCAAGTGCCTGGCGAGGACATCCCCGCACAATACGAGCAGGGGGGAGGCAGAGCGAGGACCCCAGCCTCCTTTTTTCCCTCTTGGGAGGTGGAGCTGGGAGTTCAGGCCTGGCATCTCCCCCTGGAAGGGTCTGCGGGTGCTTGGCGTTGGTTCGGAAAATGCACGGGGGCAAAGGCTGGCGGTGGTGGCGGGGTTTGGGGGAGGAAGGCGAAGGCTAACGGGTGCAAAATCAGGTATTTTACGTCTCTGCACTGAGCGTGTTTGTGTCCCATGGACACGCCGAGGAGCCTCTGTACAGTTCCCACGCGGTAGGAGCCCTGTGGTCCGGTTTACTCTGTGGCTAACGAGTACAGGAAGAGTTTGTATTATTTGGGTCGCGCTGTACAGATAAGTGTAATATATTCCTGATAATAAACGCGAGCGCCCGCACACGGAAGGGGCAGGCGCCTGAAAACCCGGTGTGTCCTGCGGTGGTTTGTGTGTGCACAGAAGCTGGGGTGAATAAATGGCAAAGCAAAATCCCATGGGAGCGTGGTAAAGACCTCTCTGAGGTTGGTGTTTGTGGATGAAGGGTGTTTGCCCACCTTCGGCACAGTTTGGGACTTTGAGACCTGCTGAGGTTTGGGGATCAGCTCACCCGCGGATGCTGGAACAAGCTGCGAGGCAGATTTAAAAATCAGGATAAACGACAGGCACAATTTATTTGGCTACCGAGAAAAAAAAAATGTTTTAATGCTGTACCACATAATTACAAGTGAATTTCCAAATTCCGAGAGCTTCGTTGGGGGGAGAAGTATTTACAGGGTGTCAGCAGGATCAAAAGTAGGCTGCGGGCTCGCGCTGTGCTCCGGGGGCAATTTCACATCGGGGAACTTAAGGCTTCAGTCGCTACGTGAACACAGCCGAAAACCAAACCCAAACGAAACCGAATAAAAACCCCAAAACCCAAAAAGATTGAAAACTTAGATTTGTTTGCGGAACAAGCATTAAAACTATTTACCACGCCTGTAAGAAATATTCTAGGGGAAATCATTAGGAAAATAGACCATCGGACAACGGAAAGGTATATACACTTTGCTGAATAATTCAAAAAAATAAAAAATATACAGACTCTTCCATGGCTTCAGTCAGTAAAAATCACCTCGCTGAAGGAAGGGCCCTCGCTCACCACCCGTGTGGGAGCACGCCGGCTCCGGGGTGGGCAGCGCCGTGCTCCTCACCCTTCCCCTGGCACGGGAGGCTCGAAGGCAGGGCCACGAAGCGTGTCCCCGAGCAGGTTGGCCCCGTGTCCCGCAGAAAATACCCTGAGAAAAGCCCGTGAGGCTGCCGGTGCGAGCGGCTGGGCACCCTCAGCACCGTGCCCTTGGAGGTGCCCTCCTCCTGCCTGCCCCGCAGCCCCGCAGCTGGTTACCTGCCCTCTTCCTCCCCAAAAATTCAAGCCCAGCAGGCGTTGGGAGGTTATCCGAGGATTTAGAAGCAGAGAGGATTTTTCTGCAAGAGGGAATAGGCGGCCTTTAAAAGGGGATGGTGCTGAGATGCAGGGGGGCTGCGGGGCGCCCTGCACCCCTCCGAACCCTCTCCGCTGCCCGTGTGCTCGCTTACCCGCTGGGCCAGCTGATAACAAAGCTCGTTTGTAAGCGGTTTTCCGGGGGTGGAAATGCTTGTGCTAGCAGGAATTTGAGAAATCCCACTGCAATACCCAAAACGCCACCGCTCAAGCAGCTGATCGTACAGAACACCAACGCAGTGAATGCCCTCATGATACCGCCTGCTGCTCCCCGCGCCAGCAGGAGAGATGTTATCTCCCCACAGGCATGAAACAGCCTGTGAACAGGATTTTTTCCCAAACCCTGCCCCAAAACCAAGCAGCAGGGCCATGAGGGGCTCCCTTCCCCGTCCTGCTGCACCCCGAGGGGGCCGGTACGCACCGGGCGCCCAAACCGGTGGCAAAATCCACCCCGAGGGGCAAAAAGAACACAAAATGAAGCCAAAACCGAGCTGGTGATGACTTTTCAGCAACGAGAGAATTAAATTTGTAATACAATAAGCAAAAGCTAATTGTTTGGGGGGTTTTACGCCAAACTGTTAGCTCGGGGGAGCGCTGTTGTGGCAGATTTCCTTGGGGAAAGGCTGGCGGGCTCCATGTCGGAGGGCTCCTGTGCGGGGAGCAACCTGGGAGCACCCAAACAGGGTAAAATAAGGTCGGTCCTTGGGGCCAGATCCTGCCCCAGAGGAGCAGGCAGGCTGTGTTGAGGAGCAAGGCATCACTCCTCTGCTCCTCCCACCCCCTCATACAGTGAAATGCTCTGCATCTCTACACAACGTCCTTGTAAAACAAAACAAAATCGTGAGCCAACTATTTACAAAGGAAAGCTCCAAGGAGGGAAGGCCTACTGCTCACTACAGCGAGGTTATAGCAGCAGCTGCATGTCTTCAAACACACCTGGCTTCATCTGTGTTACATGCAGACATCAGCAGGGAGGCAGAGACAAAAAAACAAAAAGAAAAAAAATAAATTAAATAAAAAATAAAAACTCACCCATTCGCAAAGTCCTGGGCATCATCCTAGAAAGAGGGAGCCCAATTTTTTTTTTTCTTCCACCTTTCGGGTTGCAAAAGAGAAGTGAGGGGGGACGGAGCCACGAGGAGCCTGTGGCCACATCGTGCCAGGGCAGCACAGCTCCAAAAAGTGGCAACAAAACCTCTTGAAAGGTGGCCCAGGGTGGGCTGCAGGAGCCTGAGATGGGGAGAAAAGCCCTCGACTCCCACAGCAGATTTGCAGCAGGTGGCTCTGGGGCTGGGACGGGTAATGGCACACTGAGTGCAGGCTCTGGGGGCACAGAAGGTTTTTTCTATGAAACCTCCTCAGAAAAAAATAAAAGAAGATGAAGAAAAATGGCCCCAGCCCAGACTTTCCCTTCCTTCCAAGTGCTGCAGTTACATGCCACAAAAGCTGACGTCAAATTAAGGAATATAAATACCAGAACAGATCCCTAAGCAGACAACGAAAAAAAAAATAAGTTAACATTTATATTAAAAAAAAAATAATAATACATACAGCAAGAAATCTGCATATTTTTAAATAATTCTCTTTGGAAACACCCTTCCAGTCAGAATTCATATCGTTAATGCTGAATGTCTCAATTGCTCACAGCTGGTACCCACGGTGGAGAAAAATGTCCTTACGGTTTTGGTACAATGGGAAACTTAAATCCCCTCTGCGTTTTCCTTTTATTTTTGCCCTCCTGCCACACCTTCAGTGCTTTTCAGGAGGCTGTGGAGTGCGTCGAGTTTGCCCTTGTTTAAAATCAAAACAGATCTCCACCTCGTGGGCTTCAATTTTGATGTTCTTCTCTCCCTGCTTGAGCAAAGACTTGATACGTGCAGAAGGAAAAAAGGCTTGGCAGACGGGCAGGACCATCTGCCGGGACGAAAGCGCCCTGAAAACGCACCCCGAAAGCACAGCACAGCTTCCAGTCCATCCGACTCCATCCCACTAAGCCCCTGGTCGAGTCAAATAGAGGAGCTGTTCCTCAGCTCTCCTTCCCTTCACCACCCAGAGCTGTGCTGACAGGTCAAAAGCTGCGGAGGGCACCTAAGGCAGCATCCAGCCAGGGTAGGGCAGGGGTTCCTGCAGTGTCTGTTCAGGATTTGTTGCTCAGTACGAGCCAAAAAGTGAATTTAAATTTAATAGTGGCATTACATGGGCATGGCCCACCTTTCTAATGCTCTAACAAGCCTTTTTCGGGGCAAGGAATTCAGCTGGGGAATTATTTGGGGGAATTTGAGGGAATTCCAACCAGCCTGATGCACGGAGAGGAAAGCAGGGCCCTGCTTATTTTCCGGGCTCGATGCCGCCCCGCTGCCGGCGGTTTTTGAGGCAAAGAGGTTAAAAAAGTTAAATACAGTAAAAACTATGAAACCCAATCCTTTACAGAACGCAAATCTTGCGGGTGCTTTCTTAACCAGGCGAAAGCTGGTGTTTGGCAGGAGCCTTTTGGTTTTTTTTTGTGCGTACACAGGTGGTACAGCTCGCATCAGGCTAAGCACGACGGTGGCACTGCGGATCTGCGCCGTGTGCTATCAGGCAGTGGCTGTGGGGGAGGTCACTCCCTGGGCTACTGAAAGGTTTCATAGCAGCATTTAAGGTTAACTGGCACACAGAAGCCATGTTCGTTCTACGCACGCCGAAAAATAAAAAACAAAATTCAAAATTAAAACAGGAGGGGAAGCGCACGGCCCCGGATTAGCTGACGGCGCTGCCGGGAGCGTGCCAGAGGTGCGGCTTTTTTCCCTTGCCATCCTTTTTGACTGCGCTAGGAAGCAAGCTGCAAGCTGCAGCAGCGGGGCCGGGGATCCCCACGTCGCGCTTCCTGGTCTCTGCCTTACTGATTAACCGGGGGCAACGCTTCGGGCTCCCCCCGGCGCGGCTGCCTCCTCGGCTGCAGCGCTTCCCCAGGTGCCCGTGAGGCCAGCACGCAGTCATTTGCAGCTGTCCGAGCCAGCCTCCGTGCTTCTCTCCGCATCCGCCGTGGCTGCGTACGTGGCTTCCACGCTGTGCCATATCCCGTAGGTGAAGTAGATGATAAAGCCTGCGGGGAACGAGGGGAGAGAGCAAGGTGAGAGAACAGAAAGCTCTCCTCACGCCTACAGGCACAGGTTGCTGGTTAAGTCCAGCCGTCCTGACAGCACTCTGGCAGATCACAGCACTGCCTGCCTCAGAAAAAAACCATAAACACAGGCACCATATGTTAAAAGATGACCTATCCCTGCCCCAAAACCACCAGATGAAACAGGGCCAATTGCAGAATGAACCCCTCGCACTGTTCAGTGCTGTTTGTTCCACACAAAAGCGTTCCCTCTCCCCTTGTGTGCCTCCATCTCAGTAAAACACATCAGCAACTGATGCTCGTCCTTATCATAACCTCCCTGGGCTTTGCAGCCTCCTCCACAGGGCTGCTGGGAACACCTCGGGGCAGAGCTCAGCTTCAGGAAGCCCTTACTGGTTCACCTCTCTTCGATCCTCCAGATCTCCTTCCACTACAGGAGCTCACAAAGACTTCATGACCCTTAAAACAAAGCTGGAAACACACTGCCTACATGGCTTCAGCAGGTTACCTGGAGACTAAAAGCAAGCAGAATCCCTCCCTGGGATGCTACAATAAATTTATAGCTAACAAAATCCCATTAACTTTGACCACACGCTTTTTTTTCCTCTCTTAAACTCACCTATGAGCATCCAGACAGCAAATCGTATCCACGTGCCTAGGTCTAGCTGCATCATGAGGTAAACATTCACAAAAATACTCACAATAGGAAGAAGGGGCAAAAGAGGTACCTGAAAAAGCAAGAGGGATACATTACATCGGCTGGAGAGATTAAAGGGGAAGGAAGAACTTCACATCCCTGGCTAAATGGGCAGTGATGGCTGTCACCAACGCTTCAGCTGCCAGATCTGAGATAAAACAAGGTTAGATCAACACTCAGGGGATTACAAAAATTACTAATAAATAATAAAAAAAAATAAGTCTGAAATATTTTAAGCCTTTCCTGTTTAAGCTTCAACAAAAAACACCCCACACATTTACGGGGGCCAGCCATTCCCTTCATTAGGAAAGGGACGGCCATACAAGTTAGAAAAAAGAAGAATATTTTCCTAAATTAGGCGCTGTCAAGTCAGCAGGGACAAATGACATTGCCCTGCGGGGGTAAGGTATGTGTTCAGAGACTGCAGAGATGATCTCTGAACTATTATTGGGCATCTCCCAGAGCTCCTGGTAGACAAATCACCTATTAAAAAGAAATACGGGAAAACAACTGGGGAACAAACCAGTCAGCCTTGGATTCCTGGAGAGATTTTGGAGAAAAATCACTAAGCAGGCAGGCTGTAAACGTCGAAAAGACAACAAGGAGATAAGAAACAGCCAGTACAGATTTACCAGTGACAGGTCTAATGTTCTGCTTCGGACAGGGTAGTGCCTGAGGGCAAAAAAGGGAGTTAAAATATCCTGAGTGTCAGGAAAAAAAAAGATCTCCTCAGAAATAAGTTCAGAAAATACAGCCCAAGCAACAGCTCCTAACTTTTCTGCTCTGAGGCACTTTGTTTCCACTCGTGGGCCCATCAGCCAAAGACGAGCTGCAAACACTAACTTGAGAAACTATGGTTGGGTTAAATTTATTGAAAAACTATGCGAGTACGTGGGAGGACGGGATTAGAATTCAAGCCTGCCTTTCTAGATTGAACAGCCTGGAATCAATACGAGGAAACGTGACCTGCAGGATTATACTGAAAAAAAAAACAAAATTTTTTTTTATAAAAAGGTTTTTTTTTCAATATAAAAATGATGCTGTGCTTGGGCAGGGCAAGGGAATGGAGAGAGTTGTTCTTATTTAATTTTGTTAACGAGAGAATGGTCATCCCTTAGCATGGCCAACAGCAGGATAAATAAAAATAAAATATCAGCTCAATGTGCAGCATGGAAATCTAGGCTAAGCTACTGGGAACAGCTTGCCAGCTGTCTGGGCAGCACAGCACCGAAAATGTGACAAGAAGGGCTGGTGTCTTCTGCCAGCCACCTCCCAGAGGGCTCTTTTCAAGCTGCACCTCCTCCCAGGGCACTCACCTTAAAGGAAAGCTTGGTCTTGCTTTCGGGCTGTTTCCATATAACGAAGCTGACGAGGAGAACCAGTATCGCAGCAAGAATCCACACGGCCTTTATCAGGATGCTTGGCTCGAGGGCAGTTAGGATGCAGCTGCCCACGATAAGGAAACCTGTGAACAGACACCAAAAGCTTATGGTGATTTTTTTTTTTTAATATAAATAAATAAATAATAAAAAAAATAAAAGACGTTAAAAAAAAAAAAAGAAATAAAAAAAATTGGCAAAGCAAAATCTGAAAGCAGAGCAAACAAAACTGCAAAACAAGAAAACGAATTTCCTTTCCCTGTACGCCCCCACACACCCCATCTGTGTATTTCCCTTCAAGTCATCAATTTAACCTGTAGATCCTCAGTTATTTTAGCTGCTACAAGAGCTCGCTGCAATTCCAGGTAACTCAAAACAAGCAAGGAGTTGAGCTTTCCCAGCACGGTGAGCTCCAGGACCTACCAGCTGCCCCCGAGCAGCGCTGCCCGGTGCTTACCGATGATGAAGGTTGAGACGTTCACCACTGAGCCAGAGAATTTGGAAGGGTCGGAATTTGGGGGACACAGGATGGCTTTGAGGGAACATTTCTCCTCTTCCTCTGGCAGAAAGCCAGCCTGCGAGTCGCTGGTGCTCACAGACTCGTTGTTGTCTGTCTCCTCTGTCGTTCGAGCCATCTGGTAAGCCAAATTAGGCTGCTCGGGCTGATACCTAGGAAAAGGGAAGTGAGACAAAGAATTTATGGGCTTGGCATAGGGCAACAGAAAACTGTGGCTGCACCCCAGATCCCTATAGCCTCAGAACAGGCACACGTAATGCCTACAGACTTGTGTTTCAGGGGAAAATCTGAGGATTTTTTCACTATGTGAGCAAATACAATCAGCTGTCACCGCCTAAAGCTTGGTTGTAACATCCATGTTTTAAGCTGGCCAGCCATCTCTTCCATAAACCCCATCACCCACATCACCAAAATATTATCAGGTGATAGCAGGAGGCCTGGAGAAGGATGTGCCAGGAGAAGAGCCACGAAGAGGCTGTGGGTTTATCTGTGGCAGCCTCCAGTGTTCTGGTGTGGAGGCAGTTGAACTAACAGCTCAGCACGTATCACGCCCTGGCAGCTGCTGATCACACCACGCAGAGACATTCCTGGTGTGCTGTCCTCCTCTGGTCCAGCCTCTTGTTGCTTTGCCTGTTGCTACAAAGCAAAGAACTGTAGGGTTTTTATTGCACATGTGGACAACGCCTCATTTAACAGGGCCCTGATGTACAACGACATGAATCCATCCACAAAAAAACCCTCTTCCAGCCCCAGCTCTTTTTTTTTTTTCATTTTTTCTTTGCATGTGGCTCTCAGCTACATCTACCTAAAGGACAGGACCATTTTGCCAGGCTCCTTAAAACCATTTCTGTGGGGATACGTTGACAAAGAGATTTGTGAAAGATGAGCTGTGGGACGCAGTGACACCCTTGGGTCCAGCCGTAGCAGGGTATCAGTCACAGCACCTTCCAGCTCTGGAAACGGTCGAGGTTTTTCTTCAATAGGCAGCCAAAGCAGCTGCCCTGGCTGCTGAAAGGCTGGCTGGCAGCTCTGCAGATCTACGGTGGGGAAAATGCCACCCGATAGGCACTGCAGCGTGCAAAAGCAAACTAGGAAGACATTTACAGCCATATGGAGCCGAGAGGGCTGGGAAACCAGAGGGAAGGTTTGAAGGGCAGGGAAAATCCCCCAGCTCTGTGCACTGGGGCAGGGTGGACAGCACAGGCACCCAGCACCAGCATTAAAGTGAAGTGTCGGCCCTTCACCTGAGTTTAGTTTCATTACATTTGCTGTGAGCAGGTAAAAAGCATCCTCTGGATTTTAACTAACTCGTTGAACACTGAAGGGTATTTTTCAGCAACACGATCTTCAAAATCCAGCCCTTCTGGGTAGAGCACTGCTTGTGAGGTGCCAAACAATTCAGATGCTCCATTTTCAGCTTATGCTCGGGAAGCTGTGGGAGCTCAGCCCTCGTAAAAGACACGCACTAAGGCACTGATCCTACAAACCCATGCTCAACTTCACTGCTGCTGCCAGGCTCTGCTCCTGCTCCCTTACTTGGTGGCTGAGCACGGGAACAAGCTGCCCAGAGAGGTGTGGGGTCTCCTCTCCTGGATATTCAGAAGCTGTCAGGACACAATCCTGGGTAAAATGCTCCAGGAGACCCTGCTTGAGAAGGCAGGTGGGGCTGGACAATCCCAACCCCAACCATTCTGTGGTTCTGTGCTTCCTTCTGGGACAATCTGCAGCACTTCACTGCTGACTGAAGGGTATCCCTGCTGACTTTCTGTAGGACACAGAGCAAAGGCAAAAGCCGTGAGCAACACAGCCCCACCTGGGTTTAATGCTCAGGTGAGAGCTGAACTCCCACTCTCACGCCTTCTCGCAGAAATGACACAAGAGAGAACCTCATGTGTCTGCCCAGGAGCTGGCTCTGTCCTTCAAACTCCAAAAAGGAGCCAGATGTCCGAGAATCTTCAGCCCTGCTGCTCATGATAGCTCCTTCCTTCCCACTGCTCTCATCACAGTAGGAGCATACTGACAGGGACCCTTCCCACAACCTATTTTCTCTTGAATCCCCTTGGAAAAGCCTGAAACTCTACCCCCAGTGAGAACAGGAGTGGTGATGACCATGGGCACATCTCCTAGGACACGCATGGTCTGACAGCTTTTAAGGGGGTGTGGAGCAGGGACTAACCGAGTCCTGTGGATCCCCTTGCACCTCCAGCGAGTACAAAAGCCCACGACCTTAAAAAAATAAATCTTTCACATGCTTAGCTGGAGATCTTCAGGGTTTTACAGGGTCTGTGGAAATTAGGAGGGCATCTGACTGTCCGTGTGGTGCAAGAGAGGCTCTTGCTCCAGCCATACCTCAACACCAGGACGCAGGCTGCCACCAAGGAGTAAGCCAGGAGGGTCCCGATGGACATGAGATCCACGAGATCCTTCAGGTCGAAGAGAAAAGCCATAACAGCTGCGGGGGGAGAGGAAGGCGAGAGGGAAGGAAAAACATTAATACAGCAGAATATGCACATCCCAGGAGCATTATCAGCAGCACAGCACACGTGTGGCTGTTGCTCGGGACTTGGCAAGGGGAACACAGGGAGCTGGGGGCATCCCGAGGTGGGGGAAGGCAGGATTTGCTGGGCACCCGTGGCCTTGTCAGTCCCTGACTCTCCTGGACTGCCACAGCACACGTGGCAAGTGCTCCCCACGCCTGCAGCTTCAGCTGCATGCTTATAGCCCACAGTGGGGCGACCAGAAGATGCTGCAGACTGGGTTTTCTTATTTTCTCTGGCTCTTTGCTCCCCAGTGTGGATTCAAGGCTCCATGAAGGGAAAAATGTGAGGGAAAAAGCTGCGTGGAAAACTGCACAGGGCCCAGGCTGCCGCTGCAGGAGGCTGAGCTGTTTCACTGCAGCTTAGAGCCCATGGTGACAGTCTTTCAACAACTCGGAGGTGGCACATTCTTCCTCTAGAGGCTTCTCCCCGATTTGGAGGGCAGAAGGTGAGGGAGAAAGCAGCACCACGCCTCTGCTTGCGAGGCACGGCGAGGACGGGGGTGGCTGCGAGAGGAGGATAAGCCACTCGGCTTTGCTGTCTGGGTTAATTCCTGTGCTCTTGGGAGGCGGGCGAGGGAAGGGGAGGACAGGACTGAGAGCAGCTGCGACGAACTGATTAACAAATGCTTGTGCCATGGGCTCCATCTGCTCGTCTCCGGCTGCTCTGGCATCTTCCCCCGAGCAGCAACCCACAGCCAGGGCAGGCTGCAGGGGCTGCAGCCAAGCCAGGGATGCTGGGGCACAGCTGGCTGCCACCTGCGGGGGGTTAATTACTTCTAAAGCCGGCCGAGAAGCCGGGGAGGGGATGAAGGCAGCTCTTGGCATGAGGCAGGGTGCCTGCAACGAGCTCGGAGCAAGAGGTGCAGACGCACAGAGAGCTACTCACGTTCACCCTGCCCTTGTGCTTCCTTGGAAACCCAAGGCATGCTCTGGGAAGTCACACTGTGCACTATATCCGATTAGCAGTGAGCGTCAGGCAGGCTTATCTGCCCCCAGGATGAGCTTATGGCTCTGCTCCTCCTGTTCGTGCAAGCTTTAGGATCTCACCTGCAATGGCTCCTGATGTCACCGTTGCAATTATGGGCGTTTTCCTCTTCTCGTTGACTTTCGCCAAAAATTTAAAGAGCAGCCCATCTTCTGCCATAGCATAAATTATTCGAGGCATTGGAAACATGGAGCCGAGGAGACTAAGAGCAGAGAAAGGGGAAATAAGCTACTTACAACACCTCCTGCTGAGCCCAGGAGCACAAAACACATCAAGTTTATGGCAGTAGAAACACGGAACAGGTGGCTTTCATCCACTTCAGCTTCTCTTTCAAGAGCTCCCTCTGAACAGCCCTGTTGCTGATAGCTGGCAACAGAGGCACAGCTCCATGGTTTTGGATAACTTAGCCTTGGGGCACAGAAACAGCCTGACTTTTGAGTGTCAAAACACCTGTAATTCCTTCCAGCCTCTAAGAGTTGCTCACCTAATTGCATATGCCTGAGCTGAACTGAAACAACAGGTCTCCAGGGAGAGTCAGGCATCCTGCAGGCAACTTGCAGATGCTCCACGAGATGCTCCCTGCTCCCTGACTTAATTCTGCTCCCCACTCAGCAGGCCTGGACATCTTGCAGGCCAGGCACTGTGGAGCTGTTTCCCTGACTCACTGATCCCAGGTTTGTATTACAGAGACAGAAAGATTGTGTTTGCTGCCATGATGGGTGTTTCTGAAGTGATCCTGGTCATGTGCATCACTGAAACTTGTCACAGGTTGAAATGCTGAGCTTTTTCAAGGCGACAGCTCTGAATTTCAGCCCTGATCCCAGCTCCTCTGCTAACAAAGACCCAGAGGAAGGTGATAAAGGCAAACAAGCTGGGCCACTATTCAGCCCTGACACGCACTGTTCTGTAAAGAAGCTGGAGATAAGTGTTTGCTTTGAAAAGAACACCAAGGACAGGCCGTGCCTCACCTCGTGGAAAGTGCACACAGGGAGCCGACCGCTACTGCGTAATTGGCTCCATCCCAGCCCACGTATTTAAAGGCGTTGGGCAAAGGGCTGTTGGTATCCAGCTGGTAGTAAGGCATCATGAGCGTCAGGGCAGCTGACACGCCAAAATAAGCCACGAAGCAGATGAGCAGAGACGCCACGATGCCGATGGGAATGGCCTTCTGAGGGTTTTTTACCTCCTCACCTAGAAGAGAGAAATTGGAGCATCAGCCCAAAGTCTAGCACGAATTTTCTCCCAGTCTAACACGTAATGGCTGGAGATTTCAAAGGCTCTGTGTAGGTTCAGCTGCTGTGTGGAGCTGCACACTCCCAACGGCCTGAGGAGCCCGTCACATACCTCAGACTGGCTGCTTCCTCCCACTGCTGCTGCTCCTGTCATTCCTTCAAACATTTGTGGGTGACGTGTAAACTCAGACATAGAAACAATCAGGATTAAAAGCAGCGCCTTCCCCCAAAAAGGGTTATTTTTATCTCCAACTGCTCCTGCTATCCCACTGATAGCGCAGCCCCAAAACAGCTCAAACTCACAAGTGATGAGACAAAAATTGTCATGCAGCTGTGGGGCAAGTATTTAGGTCCGAATTTCCGTCAGCATCTCCACCAAAGCAACTGCACTGTGACCAGAGCACCCTACGGGCCCAGTTGCAGGGAAGGTCAGGTAAGGCTTTTCATTTCACATGAAAATCACAGGGGTCTTTGAAAATCCCTTTCAAAAAAGGTCTCCCTCTGGTTTTTATAGAATGTTTTGGACAATCAAGTTGGGGCAAATGTGTAAAAAAATTTAAAAAATCCTCCAAATGCAGACAGTGATTGATTAAGAAGCAGCTTTGAGGCTTCCTTGTTCTCCAGAGCTGCTCCTGTCTCAAAGCAAAAGCTTCTGAGGCTTGGCATTTCGGGAGGCAGAACCAATAAGCAGACTCTTGTACCTATAAGTCAAAGACAGATGAATGTGTTCCTCCTCCAAGGAGAGGCCCCAGGGCTAGCTGAAGTAATGGAGCCAGCATTTCTCAAACTCCTTGGAACACGAGGCAGTACTTTGTTATCTGTCTCTGTGATGGTCTCCTCCCTCTGTGCCAGCTTTGAAGCAACTCATTCCTTGCCAAACGCGAAATTAAGGTTAAGCCTTCCTTCCTCCAGGGGAATTAAATCCTTCTAAGCCAGGAGGAATGTAACAGCGCTGGTGGTTACTCTCTCAGAAGGAGATCTCTGAACCCTTGGAGATAAAAACTCCCCTTCATTTTGAGGCACTGCTTTAGGTGGAATATTCCTCCTTGGAGGCTCCCTCTTTCTCTGGCTCTCTGAATACTCCAAGCCAGTGGAGGATGACTGGAGCACCACTTCAGCTGAAGGCACTGAAGCATCCTGCTCCAGGATAACCTGATTAAAGCGTCGTCTGGAGTTAGAGGCTCAAACTCCACCAGTCACACAAGAACCTGGGTTTTACTGCATGCCTGTTGGTAAAACTGGCCGTGTTTTCTGAGCTGGTTATTAGCAGCAGTGAACAACCATGGGATTGAGCCCCAGAGGCAAAGAAGAAGGGAAAAAGCTCTTTTTATGGGTTATATGATCTAGCCACCTGCCACAGCAGCCAGAAGGCAACGTTCGTGCACCCAGGGACTTGGACGTACTCAGCAGTTTGAGGATTAGGAGCAGCTGAGTCAAAAATGTATTTTGGGCTGAGGTTCACAGGGAAAATGGATGCAGCGTCACGGATTACTCATCATCTGTGCTGTAAAACATTCCTGAAAGCCAAGCAGCCAGAAACCAGGGTCACATCTGGCAGGAAGACCTGCTCCCTCTTACCTGTCGTAGCGATACAGTCAAATCCAACGAAGGCATAAAAGCACGTGGCTGCCCCTGAGAGGACTCCTTTCAATCCATAGGGCATGAAACCTCCAACACCATACAGCATTTCTCCCTGGGTATGGCTGAAAAACACGACACGGGGTTATAGAAGGCATTCTGCCCAGGTGGCAGGAACCAAACTCACACCAACGTCCACAGCTGGAGTTCAAAGGGACACGCTCTCCTTTTCACGTGCCAGCATGCAAATTCTGAGGAAAATGCTCAGCCCTACCCACTGCTGGGCTCTGGACTGGGCTGCAGCAGCCTGGGGAACGCAGGGAATAAAAATGGTTTGTGATTTATTCACAGCACCTGTATTCATGTTGGGATAAAAATGTCTCGGCTGAGACAGGGAGAAAACAACATGACTATTAAATTTTCTTTCCTGATAACATTGTATGTGTGTAGATACATTTCAAGAAGCTTTTGAAAAAGCACAACATCTAATTCTGAAAACTGACGACAGAGAAAAATGTAAAGCATCCGCTGTTCACCTAAGATGAACTCAGACAAGGCGTGAGGAGACATCAGAGCAACACAGGGTGCCGTGACAGTCTAAAACCTACCCAGTGCTCCACCCTCAGCCTCAAAACTCCCTTCACCAAATCCTGTATGCAAATCCTGCGTGTGAGCTGAGGTACCTGCACCTCTGACAAAGCAAATCCTTTGCTGAGCCTGACCCAAAGCTCGTTACAACAGGCACCTAATGACCCCAGTGCACTCCGGATCAAAGCCTGAGATACACCTGCCTGTGTCAATATGCATATACAGAAGATCCTTCAGTTAGAGTAATTTAGGCCACTCAAAACTGAGGAAGAAGCCTTGCAAAGATGAATTAATTCAATTAATGAGAATACCAGATCTGCACATCTTATCAGGTAGAAGCGTCTGAACTCTCTTGCAGGAGCTCCACCGAGAGCTGCAAACTCGCCTGTTATTTGCAGAAATAGCACAGCCTAAATGTGGGTTGCTCTGGAAATAATGCTAAAGCGAAGCAAACCCCAGACAGACTTGACAAAAATAGCAAGAGCTATGGGTGAAAGAGCTACAGCTCCACGTTGAAGCCGTTGCACTAATTGCTACTTGCATGGGAATAGCAGGAGGGAGGGAGGGGGAACCTTTCCTACAGAAGCAATTTGTTCGCAGGGAAGAAGATCACAGCAGGCTGAATTTTCCAGAGAAGCTCAATAAGCGGCTTGTATACAAGCCAAGCTAGACCCATGCAACATTTATAAATCTCTCCGGCGTGTGCCAGCCTGTGTTTCCTTGCAGGCCAGCGTGAAGGGTTCAGAGAGTGAGCCAGGACTGAGCTGATGGATGTGGAGACATTGCAAAGCCAGGGAGCAGTCGTTCTGTGCCACACAGTCTCAAGTAAAAAAAAATAACAGCCTGGTATCACTGGCTACCCTTGCAAGCTCCTTATTTTTGGTCTTTTGTTGGAATTGAGGATTTTGGCCATGCAGCAAAATGTCATTAAAAATGGATTTGTGATACGCCTGCTGCAGTGCATTAAAATAACCTGCAACTTGCCTCCCACTTCCTCAGGTATTTGGGACGAGGTCTCCCAAAGGTACAATGGTTCTTCACGGAAACTGCCCACGAGCCCGAAGAAACGACAGAGCTACACTTGATCGTGGCTTAAAACAGGCACCAGAGCCAACCTCGTGCTCCAGGTTATCTGAAAAGCTCTTTTCTCTCAATTTTGGACTCGCTCCTGTGCAGAGCCCATGCTGGCACAGCCTAATTCCCACCAGTTTCACCCCAACAGTCACCCACATTCATGAAACACCCACCAAAACCATCTTTGCCCCCAAAGAGCTCGGTGAAGGAGGAAGCCGTCCCGTTCACCGATCCTCTGAATCGCCCCACAAACCCTCCTCTGAACCTGCTGTTGCAAATGCATCCATTTTAGGTCTAAAAAATAAAAGGTGCGACCTACTTGTCCCCCAAAATGCTGTGGTTGGTGTTGTAAATGTCCTCTTCAGTCAGCTGCCAGTTCTTAAGCGATCCTTTCACGAAGCCGGAGACCATGACAAAGCCGAGGACAAGGATGTTGATGCAGGTGAACACTTTGTTCACCAGGGCCGATTCCTTCACACCAAAAATTAAAAGCCCTGCGAAAAGAGCAAACACACAGTCGGCTACTTCAGCACCAGCAGCATGCGCAGGGGCTGGTGGAGGAGACCCAGAACAGCTCCCTTAGTGAAAATGTTAGTGCTGTACCAAATCTGAGCTCTTCCCAGCTTAAAATTTTACACATTTTCAAGACTTTTCCAAATCCTGATCAAAGCCTTAGCACATTTTTAGGAAAAAAGGAGGAGGACCTGACTGCTTTTCATACGTTTACTTCTCTGGGGTCTTGCATTCAGTGCTGCAAATTGAAGCCCGTACATATTTCCATGTTTTGACACCTAATATAAAAAAATAGTACATGAGGTTGCTACCGAGTCCCATGTTTTTCCCTCTCACTTTTCTTGGCCCAAGGCACTGAAAATTGGCAAATTATCAAAGGGGGAATAAAAGTAGTGGAGTAAGAGAACGAAATCCTTGTGTAATAGGATTTGTGGGGGGAAGGATTAGACTTCCATACCTGATTGAGGATAACAAGTCATCTTTTCTTGCCTTCCTTATATAAAATTTGATCAAAGGCTTTAAAGGTGGCTCAAAAACATCAACAATGCTCCCCTCAAAGCTTGTAAACAGGAGATGCCCAGCGTTAAACCCCCCCCGCCAGGTTTTTACCTGTTAGGATGATGATTATCACCACGGCGAAGATGTCTGGGTACTTGGCCAGCACTCCCGGCGCATCCATGGTCATGTATTTCCTGCAGAACTCCTCAATGTGCTGCCCGATGATCTCGTCGAACGTCGCGCTCCAGGCTCTGGCCACGCTGGAGGTTCCTGGGAGAAGAAAAAAGAGGACAAGGGTCACCTTTTGCAGCTGTCACACGCCCCAAACGTGGGGCACTTTACACAGCTTTTGGCCACGGCAGCTCTCAAAGGCTGCCTCTGAAGGCAGCCTTGCATTGGGAGCTCATGTGCTAGCAGAATTTCCTCTGCAGACCCAGCTCATTGCTTCACAGGGTGAAGGTCCCCATCGTGGTTTTTTTTTCCCCTCTGGAGCAGTCCAAACCTCATCCTGTACTCAAAGCACCTGCTCTGATATAAACAAAGGCCATCAGCCGTCTCAGACTGATGCTCTGACAAGATAAAATCCCTTAACAAAGTGTTTTGGCTTCCTCATCATCTTAAAAAACCCTCAAAGGTGCTCCACACTCCATCACAAATGTTCTGCTTTCCTTCAAGACAATTCAAGGGAAAAAGCTGTTTCTTTACTGCTGGTTTCTTTTTTTTTTTTTTAGTCTTGGCTGCAACGTTTCGTGTTCCAGGACGGGAACAACCAGCTCCTGCACGCTTTGTCTTTGATGCCAGCTGCTCGGAAGCCAGCTCCCCATCGCTATCAGTTCATCCTGAACTCTCTGTAACCAGTGGGCTTGAGGAGTGGGGGGAATCTGATGTTCTTCCAACGGTGCAGGCACCTGGATAATATCTTTATTGTTGCTGAGGAGCTTGGCACAAAGGCATGAGGCCTGTATCCAGCAGGGCTGTACCCAGGGCACCACGATCCTGGGACCCCAAGATTTCATTTTTTCCCCACATTACTTTCTGAGTGGGTGTCTGAAAGCCTCAGTGACAACATCAGCTTGGCTGAGTCCTTTATAAATTTCAGCTCCCACCACCTTGGCTGGCTCTGGTGGCACTGCTCAGGATTTTTTGCTACGCAAATGAAAAAAAAATTGGCTTTCTGCCCCCTCTCAGCCCCCAGCTCTGAACTGCAGCGTGTGCCTGCCAAGAGAGCTTTCTGTCCCACGCCCCTGATGCTGACGGGAGTTGTCCTTGCTCACAAGATGGGCAATTAGCACAAGGGAAAAAGTTGCATAAGATACAGAAGAGAGACCTCGTACAGCTCGCATCCTGCTCGGGCTGATTTTTCTTAGCCACCCTTCCCAAATTGCGAGGAAGCCAGTTGCAAGCATTTATTTTTGCTGCAAGAGCTGAATTCAAAGTAACCAAGCTGTGTCAGAGCTCCTTCACGGACAACACCTACGTAGTTTTTAATGAGTTCTCTACCCTCTGCTAACACAACCAGCAGCCAACTCAAAACCACAGGCCGAGGCAGCGGTTCAAAAGCCATTTTGAGAGGACAAAAAATACATCAGTCTCAGCTCATACTGGGAGCGTAATGCTGGGTGTACAATCTTTTCACGGTGAAATTGCAGAATCAGGTTTTGGGACCGTGCCGAGGTTCTTCCATGGCTATGTAAGCCAGTTCTGCGGTCCAGTATCATGGTAGGAAGGCCACCGTGTAGATAACAAGACAATGAGCATGAAGAAGACTGTGTGTCATTAACCTTCAGGATGAGGTGATAAATCACCACGAAATCCGTGCCATTTTTCTACATGTAGCCTCAACAGAGTCCATTTTAGAAGTCTGGAGGAAATTATATTCTTACTTTGTTTAAAAACTATTTTTATCTCCTCACTGGAATGAACCTGATTCATAAAAGAACCCCAGGACTCCGATTTCCGAAGGAGACGAGGTTAATTAACTCTGGCTTTTCAACCTCTCAGTTGTTATTAAAAAGAAAATAAAAGAGAGAGGAAAAGGAGGAAGAGTTTTCAGGGAGCACACAGACCAGAGCCAGCACAAGCAGCTGTTAGATCACTTCATTGCTCTTGATCTGATCTTACACTTCCCAGCTCCATGGGAACTGATCTCCAAGGTAACAGTTGCACATCCCATAAAATGCAACTTAAAAATAAATAAATTAAAAAAAAAATAACTTCCTTTAATCACTTAGCATAACACTGGGTTTCATTTTCATTCGTTGAGTCTTCACTCTCAGCTGGCAAGTTGGTTGCAGCCTTAATTATGGGCACGATGACGGATCCTTTCTTGGCAAAGTGTGCTCTGTTTTAGTGCATCCACGGGGCTGCACGCCGCGTGCTCAGAGCGTGCTGCGAGGCCTCCCTTAATGGGAGCAAAGGGCTTAGGAGGGATTTGGTTTGGACCTCTCAGAGGCTGCGAAACTGCAGCTCAGCCTAGGTTAAATCCTGCCACCACTCGTGAGAGAGAATTCTGATCTCCAGCTACTTTGAACGGGTCTCAAAGGGACCAGAAATTAATTCCTGATCAGGCAGGAGCACAGAAATTCTGTCTCAGCAGCCAGGGCATGCCAAGCGGGTGATGTGGGAGTTCAGAGGAAGGAGCTGCTGCAATAATTTGGCTTCAGGACAAAGCCCAGGGTGCAACACTCACCTTGTAGGGTGACAGCAGCCACTGCCGCCCTGCTGAAGAACCCTCAAACCTTCAGTGGGTTTTAAAAAGAAAGCACTAAAGGGACCAAAAAGGTTTAAAGCTAAGGTCTCATCGCACGCCCCCCGTACTCACCGATGACGTAGGAGAGGATTAAATTCCACCCCGTGATGAAGGCCCACAGCTCGCCCACGGTCACGTAGCTGTACAGATAAGCTGATCCCGTCTTGGGAACCCGGGCACCGAACTCTCCGTAGCAGAGCCCGGCCAGCACAGAAGCCAAGGCGGCGATGAGGAAGGAGATGACGATGGCAGGCCCCGCGTTTTCCCTTGCCACAGCCCCAGCCAGGACGTAGACGCCTGCCCCCAAGGTGCTGCCGACGCCCAGGGCCACCAAATCAAAAGTGTTGAGGCACCGCGAGAGCCGGCTGTCCTCTCGAGTGCAGTCCACGTTTTTCCGGCGAAGGAGCTGGTTCCCAAAATGCAGAATTTTCTGGCACTCCATCCTCGTGTCCGGGCCTGCGAGAAAAAAAAAAATCATAGTTATTTATACTTTTAAAGTCTCGGGGGGTGAACTAAGAGCAAAACTCGGGAGCGTTGCATCCCCGAATAAGGCTCCACACGTGCTGCTGGCCCTGGAGGGAAATGTGAGCACGTGCAGCAGTAAAACAGAGCCACATTTCCCTCTGGGAGCTCCAGCTCCTGCCAGCAGGCAGTAGCACGGGCTGGCAGCTGCCCCCGGGCTGGAAGAGATACAACTTGGGATAAAGGACACGCAGAGCCGAGCTTTATTTAATTCGGTCGCACCGAGGCAAGGCTCAAGCTGGTTTTTATTTGCATCAGCTGCGTGCAGCTCCCTCGGCCTCTCAGCTCACAGCCTGCCACCCTGCCTCCATCCCAGCATCAGCACCCGCAGCCTGCTGGCAGTCGAGTGCATTCAGGCCACTACCAAACAATGCTTCAGTTCTGCCATCACATCATCGATTTCAAAATGAAGAAACTCCTCATTTTCCCCACTCCCTCTCCCTCAGCCTGACGCCTGCCTCCCCTACCATCCCGATTTGCTTTCAGGCTTTGGTGCAAAGCCTCTGCTCCACAAACCTGCTGCCTAAGAACGATCATGGACCATTTATTTTCTGCACGGGCTTTTCATTTATTCATTAAAAAAAATAGCTGGCGAATTATCTCCAGCTCGTATATAAATCCAAGAATCCCACTTAAAATATATTTTGAAATAACTTAATTCTGAAGCTTCCTGGGGCACACCTGCGGGTATTTTTTCCAGCTGCGTTGTGGTTATCAAGAGCAAAAGCAGAAGGGCTTCCAACGGATAACCTGGTTAGAGGAGGAACTGTTTCATTAGGACAGGCCTAGAAATTAAGGTTGGTGGCCATCCTGAGCCTCTCCTGCCCGTTCCTGTGGCTTTTCAAGCAGCGGGTGACAAAAGCAAGGTTTTGCTTCCAATTACACCCCCTGGGACTCGGCAAAGTGCCTTTCAGTAAGGACAAGCAGTGATTTTGCTCCTCGTCCCACAGCACAGCACCTCCCTGGATGCCGCGGAGGGGCCCGCACGCCCTTGCCCCAAACCTTCCCCCTGCTCTCATTTGTTATCTTTGCGATTGCATCAAAGGGGGACTGCGGCGGAGCTGATTTTCCCCTCCTTAGAAGTCGGGCCCGCCTGTGATCTCGCTTTTTGAAGGCTTCTTGCCTTTGAAGTACGGAAATGTGTGCAGGGCTGCCTGCTCTCGCTCCCACTCCTACCCGCACTTGAAAGGAGGAGCCTTTATTTCGGCGTGTGGGCAGCGCTCCCGTGGTGTAACGCAGCCCTAATCGCCTCAAACAATGCGAGTTGCTCTAGAGACGCTGCCAAACGGCACATAACCACCTCCCCGTCGAGGAAACTTGACCTGAATGAACCGAAATGAGCTCTGTGTGCCCTCACATGCCCGATTCTCACCCTGCTCAGGGCACCGAGGTGTTAGAGAAATCCTCTGGGACCCTGGGCATGAGCTCCTGGAAGGGGAGGAAGAGCCCCTTGGAGGGGCTCTGGGCATCACTCACCTGCTGCTAGGACAGCTCCTGGGACAAGCTTTTGTAGGGCCGCCCCTCCTCCTGCACGGAGCCCACGCTAAAGCTATGGGGCCAAAGCAGCACTGAGAGCTTTATGAAATGCCAACCCTTCCTCCCATCCTCTCATCACTTAAAACCACCCCAGGACGCAAGGAGCTGGCCTGATTTCTGCAGCTCACCTCAGCTCCTGCCCTTTATACACCCTCCAGTTATTCTGGGAAGCGTGGAGAGGCAGCTTGTGCCACCCCAGGTGGCTTCACCCCAAATCCTGGGCACCCGGGGGCTTCAGCAGGAGCTGAGGGAAGGCTGAGCCACCTCGATAACCTAGCAGGGAGGCTCCCGGGGCAGGGTTCACATCCTCCAGTGAGATCCTGCCGGAGCCAGCAGCAGAGCTCCCACCAACATCAATAGGGCCCAATTCCCCCCGTTCCTCCAGGTCCTTGTCCTTTATTTACAGCTCAGCGCGTGTTTGTTCTGCGTCCAAATTCTCCTGCCTCGGCCGCATTGTGTTGTGAAGTCAAATAAGATATTCTTTCTCTTCTGATCTAATTGTTCATTAACCTGTTATATCAGGCTTGTGGATTTCCTTCCCCGTCGACAACATTTCCAAAAGGGCCGAAGTTCTTCAAAAACAAGCCGGTAAGAAAACAAGCAGCCTTGCATCTGGCTACAAGCAGCAAACCAGAACAAACATCTGGCCGGCCGAACATGAAACGCCACGCGTAAAAATAAGCTGACACGGCAGCCCTTTTACATAAGCAGCGCTACCACTTCCGAAACAGCCACGGTTTGTTTCAGCTGCTGGAAACCCCTCCTTATCTGCCTCAAGGCCCTGCTGCTCCCGAGAATTTGCTTCTCACAAGCCAGCTCCGACACGCAGAAGAGCGTGAAATTAATGAAGTGCTCTGGCACCTCTACAGAGGAAGCACGAGCAGAAAACCCTGCTCAACCTCATCCCTTATATGCTTATGTTCATCAAAACCTTCGCTGCCAATGCCCCTCCTTAACTGCAAAGTGGCATCCCACGGTCGGTTTTGTTTTTCCTTGGCATCCTTTTGGTCTTCAGCGAATGTCTCCTCATGCAGCTACAGCATCACCGCTACCGAGCTGCAGAACAAACAGCGGGTGCTTATGACACGTTGGCATGTCTGGAAAACAATGCGGAATGGGTTTGGCCCTGTTTTTATATTAAACACACACCATGTTTCTCAACATCCCCGTGGTGATGACTTTTTGATGGTAACAAACCCCTTCGGGTGCCCTTTCCAAAGGGCTGGCTTTGGTTCGTCCATCCCTGAGGTAGCACCATCCACAGAGAAAGAAGAGATTTTTCTTCTTCAGAAAAAGAAGAGATGGAAAACCTCTGTTCCTACTCTTTCTAGTAGCACGACGGATATTTTCGGGTGTCAGATTGAACTGCAGACTCCTAGAGGCAAAGAGGTTTTAGGGGACCTCACCAGAACCACCGACTGCCTCCTGAAACCTCGTTGGAAACACACAAAGGAAAGCAAACAAGAAGTGAGGCAGCCACCTCAGGTGCAAAGCAAAACCTTATTTCCCTGCACTAAAGGATTAAGAGTGTCAGGTAATGCGCTTTGGAAGGACCTCTCTTGGAAAACCTACAGGTGCTTTGTGAAGCTACCTTGCAACGAGTGACAGAGCAGAGAGAAGACAGCTACAAGAGACGCTGAGCTCTCCACACAGACTCCTGCCACGAGAGAAGAGGCTTCACAGCTGATGAAAACCAAGGCAGGACCATGCAGCAGCGTTACGTGGAGCTGGAAGACATCCCAGCACGGCAGCAGCGATGGCTGGGAGCCCGAGCCAAAAGCCAGTGAAAGGAACTGGAAACCTTTGCATCAGTTGCACCGTGCAGAAAAGGATGCCACCCTCTTTTTTTTCTGATAACCAGGCAAGATTCATCCGTGTGCTGTCGCATTGTTCCCTTGATTCCCATAATTCTGTATTTTTTACGTGTCTAAGTATGTATTTATGTCCATACACCCTGCAGAAACGCAGATTACATCGGCACGTAGGGATGTGGCCACTGAGCGTTATATTCCTTGCCAAATCCTGTCATGAAAAGGGGGATCACCCAGCAGCAAGGCATTTATGGCTCAGAGCGAAGCCATGCAGTTAAATATAAACCACTCGCTACACACAGCTCGGCCGCACACGCAGCAGTGGGTGTGCAGTGTGTACAAACACGCTCTTGACTACCTGCCCAGAGACACGCTGCCCTCAAAACGGGGCCCGTGTTACTTTCCTCTTTTCAACACGGCCATTTGCATGGCAGGAGGAATGTGCTGCCCGGGAACCAGCCCTCTGCCCCTCGTGGCTTCTGTTCTTCCAGCTCCTGAATGTCAGGAGTAGCTCAGAGATTTCTCTCACTGCTCTGCAGGCGTCTCACAGCCCTGGAAGATTCACCCCACTGCAAAAGGAGCAGCGAGGTGCCCTCTGTGATCCCTACACCATCCATTTACTCACCATCAGCTCCTGGAGGGGAACAGCCAGTGCCACTGGAAGGGCAGAGCGTGCTGCTGCTCCACTTCTGCCTCGGGGTGCTGCTGCTCGCCAGCCTGTCTTGTGAACCAGCACAGCTGCTGGCCACAACAAGAAACAAGTTCATTTCCCATCCCATAAGGGCTTCCAAGACGGCAATCATCCTCTTCCCAAGTCCAGACAAAACCTCCTAACTGCAAACTGTTTGCGAGCCAGGGATTTCCCCCAAACCTCAGAGCAGACAGACTTCAATGTTCTGCTTCAATGCCTGCCTAAAACTTGAGCCGGGTTATTTGTGGTTATGCTTCAGAACATATTTTAAAACAAAGAATGATTTTTGACCAAAATAAAAGGAGGGAGGGTGTGACAAAGGGTGTCACACCTCTCCCGCTACGGGAATCCCTATTTTCTGATGAAAAGCATTTAAATTGAAATTATCTCCCACCAGCTCGACCCGTCTTCCCAAATAGTTCCTCAGCAGGGCTTCAAATTACATTTTGTGAGAAAAGGGCTTGATTTAACTCCCCCAATTTGTCACAAAACCTGAGGGGATCTCCACTGATAATTAGATGTGCCCAAGCACAGCCTGAGATGGATTGCCAGGGATCGAGTCCGAATGACAAACGGCCTGGAGTCTGCCAGGGGTTCAGCCTTGACAGCAAGCAGGAAAAAAAAAAAAAAAAAGGAATTATGCTCTGGGAAACAATACTAAATAAGCAAGTTTCTGTCTTCTTACATCCAGATAAAAGGGAGACAGAGCTCTGCTCAGCCGAAACGTCCGGCTGTGCCACGCAGCGAGCTGCAGGAGCGGCCTTTAGACAATGATCCTTGGGAGACGGTGGGAAGTGTCCGTGAGGAGATAAGGAAGCAAGCTAGACCGAGACAGAAGTTGGTTTGTTATTAAAACAGCGGTGGGGAAACGACCAAATCAGAAATCCAGAGCCCCAACGCTTCTGCAGAAGAACGAACGGCATCCTGTAGCGAGGTGGGTGGATGGATGGAGGGAGCCTTCCCCAAACGCTGCCGTTTAATCAACGAGAAGGGCACAGCACGCAGGGATTTTCAGGCACACCAATTTTGGGATGTCCCTGAGAGGTGAGGATGGCAGCCAGCACTTTGCTACCCTCGGGTAACCGTGTCTGCAAACCTCAAATAATGCTGCAGAGCCTACACCGCCCCTCAGGGCTTGGGCGATCTAAATAAAGTAATTAGACTAATTAATTAATTAATCCGGGAGTTTTCCCAGGTAAAGCACGAGGCAGGCACCTGGCCACACTTCTCATCTGCCATCAGACCACCCCAACCTGGTGAAAGCTGCTACCTGTGCTTGCAACGCGCTACTCCAGTTGCATCATCATCTATCATCATCTTCCCACCTTCCTCCCCTGCCCAGGCAGCTCCTTCCCGCAGGATTCCCGGCCACCTGGAGCAGCCTGGTGGTTCGGAACAGCAGCAGGGCACGGTTTGGTGCTTTCTGCCAACACCACGAGCAGTTGCCATGGCAGCTTCGCCCACGTACTTGCCCGCTCGCTGTTAAAGCTTCATGTTGCACCAGTCGCTCGCTTTCCTTCCAGTATCCGCCCCGATCCTGCCCAGCTCGGCGCTCCTCCAGTCCCTTAGACCAGTAAAATCCAGCATTCAGTGGGACAGGAGCACCTGAGTAATAAAAAAAAAAAGGCAGACGAGGTGGGATTACTGCTCTGACCGAGGGGAAATCGCACGGTCATCAGGTGCTCCTGCTGCCGCACGGGTATCGGAGGCCAGGCTTGATCTATTCCACCTAAATAAATCTTATTATCGGAGCGGGGCAGGTGGAAGGTCTGTTTGCTGTTGGTAAACACTCTTCGCTGGGCTAAAACTCACTGCTCAGCTCTCCCCTGCTCCTTGACGGCCGTGCTGCTGGAGGAAAAAAGGCAAAGCGAAAGCTTTTCTCTGCAGGCTGGCCAGATTTGCCATCGTCGAGTTCTCATTCCCCTCCAGCAGCCTGGCAGCCGACCAGAAAAATTACTAGTGGCATCCAGCCTGCTATCACATGTTACAAACCTGATTAGAGTTTCCCAGGTCTGATACCAAAAGAAATCTCTCCTGATTGCATTTTTGGGGTTGGAGGTGTGCAGAGAGGCCGAACTGCTGAACTTCAGAACCAAGGATCTCCTCGCCAGAGCGGTGATTCCTCCAACAATTGCAGTCCTCACAAATAAAGAGCCTTCTGAAGCTGCTGAGCTCTCGTGTTTTACTCTGCTGCTTGTGTTGGAGCTTTCCTGAAGCGAGAAGGCCCCAGCAGCCAAACTCCCAGCCCAATCCTTGCTGTTCCAGATCAATCTCACACGAGTTCTCATTTTCCATACCCCAGCGGGAGCCCAAATACCGATTGCTCTTCCCCTGCGTGGCACCTCCACCCTCACCCCTCGTTCAGCTGCCGAGCTCTGGGTGTTCCCCTTCCTCATGCTAAGGCCGCCAGCACCTTTTTGGCTCCTTTCTTCCTCTTTTCCCGCAGATTACAAAGCCCAAAAGGCCCCTCCTGCTGCACCTGTGGTCAGCACCAGCAGATACCCGATGCTGTGGCATGGCTGCGCTTCCAAACCGTGCCAGCTGAATTCCCCATCCCCATTTCGATCGCTCCTGCTGCTGTTCCAAGCCAAAAGGGACACCAAGCAAAAGCCTTTCTCAACCTGCGCTGCCGGTCACCCTGCTCCGTGAAATTTTGGAAGGGGAAAAGCAAACAGCACAGCCCTCAGCAGCATCCTCTGCTTGGGAATTATCTCAAACAGGTCAGCAAGCGGTGAGGAACCCGGCGCAGAGTTTAATCAGCAACCTGGAGATGAAAGGCTGCACTCTGGTTACCCAGGCCAACAAACTAATCCCCTCTGTAGTATTTTTGCTGGAGATAAATCACCTTATTTATTCTGCCAGCTGAAACAACGTGGGTGAAAGAGTGGCTTCGGCAAAGCCACCTCCTTCTATGAACACAACAGGTTTTTTTATTTTAAGGCTCTCCCCCTTTTCTTCAGCGCAGGGACACAGCTCGTGTGTCAGCTCTCAGTGAGCTCTTGCCACATCCATATCCTAAAGAGCCTCCCACAGAGGCATTCCTGAACGAAACCACTACAGCATCAGCAGCGTTTTGTTTTTGTTGTGCTTTATACTTCGTGCTTTTTTCCCCCCCTTCTTTTTTTGGCAGAAGTTCTCTCCTTCTGCTGCCCCGCAATCCACACCTACATCACTTCCCGCTGCACAGGCAGGACGGGGAAGCGGATCCTTGGGAAACAAAAAGCCCCGATCTCAGCGTGTTTCACCCATAAAGTTTAAAAAAAAAAAGGCAGTTTTACATGGCCCTGCTTTTAGAGCAAAAGGAAGTGGCACTGAACCACATCCCACAGCCACCCCGCAGCCCCAGCACACTCACCTGTGGTTTACCTGCCCCTCCACCCCGATGCCGGCTGTGGGGTGCAGACACACAAGGCAGCACCGTGCGGGTCTTCCTACGGCTGGCCCCGAGAGCTGTGGGCACAGAGGGGAATATCCCCAAAGGGGGAGGTGTAACCCAGTCCTTCTCACCACAGCCAAACGCCCGGCAGCCAGGAATAACACGGGGTCACAGCACGCACCGCTGCTTCTGCCCAGAACACCTCCTCGTTGGACAGAGCAGCTTCCAGGAATAAATAAATGAGCTGGGATTAAGCAAGCTGCGTGAATCCGCACCAGGGACAAACCCAGTTAAAGAAAAAGCTCATTGTTCCGTTTTTATTTTTTTTTTTAAGGATGTCGGAGTGGCTATAATAAACTTTTTTAGGAGGGGGTGACTACCAAACAGCCACTGGATTCAAGAAAAACACACCTTGCTCAATAAATCTGGATGGTAACTCATTGCAAGCCCTCAAAAATAGCACCCTAATTAAAATCCTCATTCCTCTAATTGATAAATTAAGCAGGCTGAAAGATCCGCAAAGAAAGACACAAATGACACGGGTCTGGAAAATGACGAGGCACAGGAGCGAGGTGCAAAACCTGTCCAGCTCAGGACAACTCTGGGGAAAGAGAACCCAAAAGTTGTTCCTCAGCCCAGAAAAAGGCAGGAGAAGGAGCTGTAAGGAAATAGGAAGCTAAATACTAACCTTACGGTCATAAATGGGGCATTTGAGTAAGCCTAGGAATCGCCTGGATTTCTCAGAGGAGTTGTGACATGGTACGGCACGCACTGAGGAGCGGGTTAGATCATCAGGAAAATGTAAGGAGGAATGCTGCTTAGCCAAGGAACCGGTAGTGTATTTTTTCACCTTATTTACCCCAATTTCTGAGCACATTTCATTTGCACCTCTGTGAAAATGACGTCTTCTGATCTGTTTTTCACTTGAGGGGAAAACTGGAAACTCCGAAATGCACCCCGAGCCAAAAACCTCGTGGCATTTCATCCTGGAAACTCCGAAACAAGGCACTTCTGTGCAAGATACGGCTCACAGGACTGCTGGGCAGCCACCTCGGTGGGCTCAGGGCAAGCCAGCAACGCTGGGACGAGGCTCCTGGGGTTTATACAAGCCATGCTGGCAGCGGGGAGGTAGGAGCCCCAGTCCCTAATCTCTGACACTCCCCAAGTGCCCAGGAACCACAGGGAGGTGTCAGTGAACCCCACGTCTTGTTTGACCAAGAGATTCAGCTCAGCCCTTTTATTTTTTTTTTCCTTTGTGGGTTTAAGCAGGCAGCGATACAGGAGCAAAGGCAGCAAGAAGGGAGTGCTCGAATACCAGAACAAACTCACCCCCAGTGCAAACAGCCACGGCTCTCCCCAAAGCCACGGGGGAATCCGAGAACCTCACAGGTTGACCGAGATCAAGGTTTAGGTGTTTGCAGTGCAGACCTTTACGTCGGCATCGCTGATATGGGCCAGGAGAAGGGAATTAAAGGTGAAAGCTAGACTGGCACAGAGCAGCCCTCACACATCCCATAACCTAAAGCAGAGACACAGAGCCCAGGTGCAACATTACCTGCCATTTGTTAGTGGATTGGCACAGAAAAAAAGATAAAAATAAAACTAGGAGTGGCAAAGATTTCAAGAGAAACACAGCTCCGAGCTGGTTCCTCTGAAAACTGGTTAGGTTGCAGGAAGAGCAATGCTCTTCTACGCTCCTTCTGCCTAGCGGATCCAGCTCCCTTCTCTCTCCTTCACGTGGACTCATGAGCACGTTGCAAATGTGCAATAACACATTTTGACCCACATTCACAGCTGAACTGCTTGAATTAGAAGCCTCGCCGGCCTCAGTTTCCGTTCCAGCCCACCCAAAACTCAGGGGGGCTCCTGAAGGCGTCTTCGCGCTGCTCAGCACAAGCCTGCAAGGAGCGAGCCTCAAAACACCCCCTGGTGAAACAGCACAAATCAACAACACAGCCCAGGGAACAGGGGTATTTTGGGGCCAGTTTCACTAAGACACACTGGTGGAGGGGCACAGGACAAGAGCCATCCCCTCCAGTACAATACAGAATACAATCTGCAGTTACACAGCCTTGGCAATTCCACAATTACTCTTTTTTTTTTGCATCAGGTACAAACCTTGCCTAAAAGACGTTTAGGCTGACTGCTGAAGGCAAGCCCACAGAGTATCTCACCAGCCAGGAAGGTTTCTCCCAGTCAGAGGTAGAGCCAGTGCAGCTGGGAAGCTGGGTGTGGGTGCGTGCCTCGCCGTGTGCCAGGCATTTCGTAAAACAAACACCCGCTCAGCGCTGAAATCCAAAGCGAAACAAGCTTCCCTGTCACGAGGTTCAAATGCACTGCTGTCAGAGCAGGCTCTGCAAACCCTTTTTGCTTTACTACTGTTTTCACATGCTGCGTCTTGCCCTCGGGAACTCAGCACAGGGACTACCCACGCCTCTCCCTCCATGGCAGAGGCAGCCAAGTGTCACCGAGTAAAGGATTCCTAAAGGCAGAGCTGTCCCACAGCACCTACAGGTGCGAACACATCTTCCCCACACGCCCTGGGCTTGGAGCAGGGGCGCTGAGAGGTTTGTGTGATGGCAGACATCGCCACGGGGTTGTTCCTCGGGGCTGCTGCTGATGTTTGTACATGGCCGCGAGTGCCACACGTGGCAGGCAAAGCCGCTTAGCTAACAGACAGCTCACTCATAAACCCACCTTCTCTCATACCCTGTCAACTCCTCAGAGCTGCAGTGGTCTTCTTGTCCTCAGCACCGATGGTAATTACACCCTGCTCCAAAACGAAGACTCCTGAAGAGCCCTAACCCTTCTTTCCAGCCTGTGTTGCATATAAAAACCCTCCTCAGTTGGTTTTTCCCCCCCTCCCTGCCCTGTCTGCCACAAACGTTCGGACATGAATATGCAAAAGACGAAGAAACCCATCTGTTAGCCCAAGCGGCTGACAAACAAAATGGGCACAAGCCCCTTCCCTAAGCCCAGGTGGGAGCAGCGGTGACCAGGGCGGGCTGAAGGACAGCAGACAGCAGGAACTCGTGGGCTGCAGCCTCGGTTTGAGCACCAGGAGCACAAAACAGGCTTCTGAGTGAATTCCCAGCCTCTTTTGTAATTTTTAAGGAAAGGAAAGCGCTGCATGCTGGGGCTGCAGCGGTCCCAGGTGAGGGATGGCCATGGTGGTCCGAGGCTCGCTCCTGCTCAGCGCTGAGGCCTGCACCTCCTGGAGAAGCATGTCCTCTGCCACCCCGCTCGTTTTGTGGGGTGAAGAGACGTGGGTTGAGCGGGGCCGGGCGGGTTTCACCCCTTGAAGGTGGGCAGGGTGGCGGCGATGCCCGCCTGGGTGGGTGCCAGGTGCCACCAAGGGCGGCCGGGCACCGTCCCCCTGCCACCACAGGGCAGCCAGGGCTGGGGGTCCCGGCGTGTTGGGGGGCACGGAGAGGGGATGGGACACCCCGAAAGCTGAACAAGGGCTGAAGGGGACCGAGGAGGGGGCTGAAGGGGGCTGAGGAGGGGACGCAGCCCCCGATTGCATCATGCAAAATGGATGCCCCGCGCGTGGCGCGGCCCCGTCCCCATCCCCGTCCTTCTTTCTCCTCGTCCCTCTGCCCGTCCCCGTCCCCTTCCAGCTCTCTCCACTCACCCACGACCCCCTGGCCGGCGGCGGGCTCAGTTGGGAGGCGAGGCGGAGCGGCGGGCGGCAGCGGCGGCGGGCATCGTGGCCATGGCAGCGCCGCGCTCCCCGCCGGCAAAAGGGGCCGCGCCGAGCTCCGCCTATGAATGCGGGAGGGGGGAGAGGGCGAGGCCGCCGGGACGGGGCCTTTTCGGGCTGCCCGGACCCCCCCGGGGATGGGGAAGGCGATGGGGTGGGTTTTAGGGAGGGCCGGTGCCGGAGCCGCCGCCCCCGCTGAGCCCCAGGCTCCGCCGCCCCCTGCCCACCATCTCGCTGCTTTCCCGCCCGCCGCCATGGCGGGCCCGGCCCGGGAGCTGAGGGGGGGAAGGAGCAAAAGGGGACTTTGAGCCATGGGGAGAAGGGTGATCGGGCAGATAGCGAGGCAGGGAAAAGGGAAAGAGAGGGAGGTGAAGGCCTCGCTGGGCCGGCTGAGGAAATATAGCCGGAACGGCGCGGGGAAGGAGGGTTTGGATGAGGGCATCTCCTCAGGCTGGGGGGAGGTTGCCCCCAGAAGCAGGTTATGAGAAGAGTTTGGGTCCGTAGTGCAGGGGAACGAAAGCTTGTGTTGGAAACCTGCTTACTCTTTTTCCTCTTGAATCCATTGGAAGTGAGAACTGAGGGGCTGTGCTGCAGTGAACTGCCCAGCCGTGGTGTTTGCCCCGCTCAGATCACCAACAGCACACCACAGAGACAAAATCATAGGATCATTAAGGTTGGACAAGACCTCCAAGATCATCTGGTCCAACCATCCCCTACCACCAATGTCACCCACTGAGCCATGTCCCCAAGCACCACGTCCAACCTCTCCTTGAACACCCCCAGGGACGGTGACTCCACCACCTCCCTGGGCAACCCGTCCCAGTGCCTGACTGCTCTTTCTGAGCAGAAATGTCTCCTCATTGCCAACCTGAACCTCCCCTGGCACAGCTTGAGGCCATTCCCTCTGGTCCTATTACTAGTTAGCTGTGAGAAGAGGCCGACCCCAGCTCCCCACACCCTCCTTTCAGGTAGTAGAGAGCAATGAGGTCCTCCCTGAGCCTCCTCTTCTCCAGAGGAAACAACCCCAGTGCCCTCAGCCGCTCCTCACAGGACTCATGTGCCAAATCCTTAGATATAGATGGATGCAGGCAGAGCCCATGGTATGAAATATCATGCCCCGAACCAGGGGAATAGGCTGTTGGTGAAATCCCCACAGCTGCCCCTACAAATAGGACAAACAAGCAGTCCACGGGAGCTGTAGGTATCAGGAGAGGGCAGCATGGGGTCTCTGCTGGGCTTGGCTCAGTGTTCATAAAATCTGTGGTGTGACCCCTATGGGAAAGTTTTCCAGTGGGTTGCAAGATGGGACAGCATCTGAACACAAATCTTGAAGAAACTCTCCAAAATAAAGTGGAAATATAGAAAGGTGTAGCGAGTATAGAAAAGAAATACAAATTAGCAGTGCAGAACAGCTGGCTGAGCTGTTCAAGGCTAGGAAACGGTCTGGAGATTACAATGAATCTCAACAGTGTTGCAAGCCTGATACATAGTTAAACCAAAAAAAAAAAAAAAAGGGAAAAAAAGAAAAAAGAAACACAGCCAGCCATACCTTTCTTCTAGAGCATCTTGATGGTAATATTGTATGCAGGACATAGAAAGTAATTACAAAGCCGTAGTGAATAGAGCTGAAACCTCAGCTGGAATACTATGCTTATTTTGACATTTAACAATAAGAACCAAATAGAGTTGCTTGGGGGAATACCAAAATAGAAGTCTGATAAAAAAAAACACTTATTAATGAAAAGCTGAAGGAATTGTTTATGTGTTTTTTTTATTTATTTATTTTTTTCGCAGAACAAAGGCAGAATAGTAGAAGAGTCCTTCAGCGAATAAGCAGGCATAAACAACAAAGAAATTGCTTAATGGCACTTATGACAGATCCACACTCATTAGTGATTACAGAGGAAGGCTGGAGCATTTCTGGGGTAAGCATTCAGAGAAAGCCCTTGAACGATATTTCAGTGCAGCAGTCCACTTCTACCTGTCACTGTCCTAAAGCTCTGGTTCATCTCCTGTGCATATTAAAAGATGTGGCTATTTAAATACGGATAATAGTGGTCTCAGATTAGGGCCCCTAAACCAATATGTTCTGGAAAAAGAAACTCTCTTTTATGCCAAGGAGGTACCCAAGAATGCCAGATACAAATAGCATGCCAAAAAGAAAAATAGTAATACTCATTCTGTATTTCTCTTCTATTTGCTATAATTAAGATATTCTGTATCGAAAGATTATCCATTGTACCTTAATAATGCATTGTTCGTTGTTTTTGTTTCTGTTTTTTTTTTTTTTTTTATTAAGTAGCTGGTCAGCCCATTGTAGTTCATTTTAATCTACGGCACCGAGGAATTATTCACAGCATTGTCTTCTGCCCTAGACATCATTGGCATCAACACCCAGGTGAGTAAACTCCAGCCAAAGGGCAGGCTGCAGACCTGGCACAGATCGATCATGTATCATGGGTAGGTTGGACATCCTGGCTACTTAAAGAAGAAGTCCTGTCTGCTGATGTGGCTGCAAAGATAACAGGTGAACAAAACCAAAGAGGATCTGAAGCTGTGAGCAAGAAGCTTGGTGGCAAGATGGGCAGTTTTCATGGGTTATGTGAACTTTGTGCGATCTGAAAGGAATGGAAGAGGAAGGGAAGAAGGGAAAGATTATTCATTCTGCTGTTCAGGTTCCTTGGAGAAGATGTGGCAACATCAGGAGTTGAGCAAGTGGAACTGTCTACATCCAAGCTAGTCTCCAGGCTTTGTAACCAATAGACAAGGAGAAGCCTAAGATATATCAGCTGATATATCCTCAAGCCCAGGAGTCTCTGGTTCACTCCCCAACACTACTGCTGGGGGGTACACCTACAGCAATGAGCTTAAATGTTGGTATCTGCATTATAGATATCCACAATTAATTGAAATTGGTCCCATTCCGGCACTTAGATGTGTGAAATTAGGGGAAGATGAATACCAACACAGGGCCTGACTACCCCAACAGCGCAGTAGAACAGGCAATGGGGTGGATGTCATACTGTGACTAAGCAGTTGGAAGCTTCCTGCAGAATATACGTAGCCAAAAGTGAACCTGCAAGAGAATGTGTACCAGGGAAAAAATAAATAAAAGAAAAGAAAAATAAGACTGGAGAGGTAGATGGGAATTTTACAAGCTTTGGTTCTGCAAAGGCCAGGCACCACCTCAGGCTGGACTCTCAGAGCATCATGGAAGTGGGAAACCCTCATGGCTACAGTGACTGAACACCTTCCCTTCCATGAGCACACACAAATTATCCAACTGCACGGTGCCAGAGCAAGGAACTAGGACCTGCTTTCCAGTAAAAGGCACTGCAACCTCCAAAGATACATGTATGTACAGTGTGTGCCCTAGAGGAAAAACATCCGAGGCAAGAGGAAGGTCTGGAAGCTGCACCCACTTTGCATGCTCAGGAGCTGAAACAAGGCTCTCCTGCTTTTCAAGAGCGGTGTGCCAGGCTGGATTTTCCTTTTCCCAAATTAGTTCAGTGTGCCAGAAGGAAATAATGGAACAGACACTGCCTTGAAAAGAACCAAAATGCTGGTGGTATCATTACTCTGGGTGAGGTGGTAACTCCCAGTTCCCACATCTGAATCTTCCTGGGTGCTGGTAAATGCTGTCTCATAAATGCTTCTTTTGCTATGCTTTGGTCCTGCAAGGTACCACCCAGTTGGCCAAATATTTGCCACCTATGGCAGACGCCTTTCTCCCAATGACTTCACGGTGCTGGTTACAGAGAAGACACACTGCAGCCACCGAGTTAGCCCTTGGGCTGTAGGGTGGGATTCCACTCTGGGACTTCCCAGTCCCATCTGGGGATGTGTGCTATGTTTGAGAGAATTGATGCTCAGCCCATATATTTTACTTTCTCTTGTGTTTTTAATTAACAAGTTCACTGCTGTGACCTCCTGACAGTAGGATGAGCCTTTAAGGCAGTTTTTAAATGTGCCTTACTGCAATATGCAGGATAAGTCAAATGAACCCGGATGATCTTTTAAGCTGTCTCTTCCTTCTTCTTGCTTGGCTGTGGGAGTGACTCGCTCCTTTCCAAGCCAGCAAGTCTTACAGCAATAACCTCTGGCAAATCAAAATACTGACGGATAATTACAAATGGGTATTTCCATTTCACTGGAAGGATCTTCTTTCCTACCTTGCCGAGAGTGAAACTCTCATTTTTCACCTCTTCTGGTTTATTCCGTTTCTTTCTTCTCTGCTTGGTCATTGATGAATTTAGCAGTAGCTCAGGGACCCAGGAATAAAAGGAAGTGCATCAAACAAAGCTGATGCAACAAGAGCTGGGCCAAGAGGTCACCTTTGAATCAGACAGTGGATTTTACAGTCTTCTCAGCCAAGCTTTATTCCTGCAATGCCGAAAACAAAAAGAGATGCAACTGCCAAGAATGGAGTCACTCCAGACTTACGACAGTGAAATGGCAAGGAGAAGAGTGCTCTATACATTTTCATAATTTTCCTATAAATCTAAAGGGACACCTTGGAATGCACTCAGACAAAGCTGTGGGAGGTGGTGGTGTAATGTGCGGTTTTTTTACTCATTTACTTTTATCTGTGACCACCACCCTCAATCCCTTTTCTTAAAATAACCAGAGCTAACAGAGCTAACTTCCTGTTACCGCTTTGTGTCTGTCCCATTCTTAACAAAGTTGTTCTTTCACCTGCTGAAGTGCTTGGATTACTATTCTCATTCATCTTTTCTCTCTTTTTTTTTTTTTTTTTTTACCCATTAGGATTTAATGGGTGTAGCGGACTTCCTTCAGATCCTTGTGTTTATTTGGGGGGAAGCAGGCCATGATTTTATTGGAAATCGTTAATATAATTCATGTGTTTTGTGCTCTCTGAGAGCGCTGGAGATGAAAAAGACTTTTGTACTTTCTGCTCTTGAAAGATCATTGTTTCTGGCAAAGTCGTTTAGCATTTTCCAAGCTGTGAAATGATATCACTGACAGGCAAGGCGTTGGAAAGGGTACATCCAGACATGCCAAAGGATACCGAGAAAAGCTAAGACAATTTTCTTGGGAAAACCGCAGTGTCCGTGGCATACACATGTTGTCCTCTCAGCTTTGTACGTTTACAAAAATGTTGAGGAATAGGCTTGATTGAAATGGACTTTCCATGTGTTGTGGAACAGGTGGGTTAGTTTTCATTTTGAGAGAATTTTGGTGAGTCTTTTTGTTACCTTTTTATTATTTTTTTTTAGTGAAATTTGAATTGCTCATTTAAAATCGGTAAAAAAAAATTAAATCCTCAGAAATAAACTATTCAAGACATATAAAATATACAGACATACACTCTTACCATAGACTCCTCTCGACTCCTGTCAACATCTCTAAATTATGTTGCACTTCTGCCATCTCATACACAGCAAGAACCTGCAGCTAATCACCTCCTGGAGCCAGTTTGTCTGTAGCTGAGCCCATCGGTATCTCACTCATCTGTAGGACAGGACCAGACATTAATGCATTAATAAGTGGATAATACATTTATTTTAACACCTGAAGAGATACTCCGTCTCCAGTCAACTCCACGTAAAGTACCCACTGAGTAGTTTTCAACCTGAATTTTCAATATTTTGGGATTTGGCCATTTCTACTCTGCCAGGCCTTTGTCCTCCTTCTAGTTGATGGAAACCCTCTTTCCCCAGAATTGGGGAAGAATGAAATCCTATGATAAGCAAACAAGAGCAAATTCCTACAATTCATTTCAAGTCAGGATTCAAGGGGATCCGTAAGATGTCCAGGTTTTGTCTGTTGGTTGGTTGGTTTTGTTTTGTTTGGATTTCCTTTGCCAAGAGTAGTAAAGCCAGGCAAGAGGCATCCCTAAGTTCAGTCTCGGTGAGAAAGCATTCCTCCAGATTCAAAATACTGGTTCAAGTCAACCCCAGACAGAGTTGTTGACCTTCAGGACCTCAAACGAATATGTCCAGTTACAGAAGAAAGGGAGATTCTAAATGTTGTGGGTTTTTTTCTCTTTATCTCAAGACCTAAATCAACTTCAGCCCACAATTATGCATGGGAACAATTTTGAGTTGGCCAAAACGCTGTGTTTTAGGATGAACTAAATTATTTTAATGAAAGAAAGTGCTTTGAGACCCAGTTCGCCTCCTCGTTGACACTTGGTACCCTGACAAATTTCAACTGAATTTGGAGAAGAAAAAAAATTTAATTCCTTTGTTCCCAGATCACACATCCAGGCTACATCCAAGTCTTGCAGATTGTTTTACATATTTCAGTGACTTCACTGAAAGTGCAGGTGGGAGGTTTTCCCACTCCATCTCTGCAGGTAAAACTCTCAGCTAGGAAACTGGAAGAGGATGGAAAGGGTGGTTTGGGTTTTACAGTAAGCACCAGTGTTTACAGACTGTCTGTGTGAAGGCGGAAGGTGTTGGCTGGGTGTTTTTTGCATTTCTAGACCAAACAACTAGTGATTAAGGACTTTTTTCTTCTGACTGGGAGAAACCAAAGTCCATTACACATTTGGTTTCTTACACTTTTAGTTTCCGTTCTTATGCCTTGGCTGTTGTAAAAAGTGTTGTAACACTTTTCTTCTGCCTTGACAAACTCTGGCACACCCTGCTCATATCCACACAAAATGCTGCAAAATTATCCCCTTCCTAGCCTGGTGTAGACTACATGATTCTCTCTTTGCAGCCTTTAAGTAGCTCTCTTTGCAGCCTTTAAGTAGCTCTCTTTGCAATTTCATACCAATCAGCGTCTGCTGGTCCATACTGTACAAGGTTTTTCAGGTCCCCATATTCTCTTTGATATCTACAGACTGATTTCCAGCTCTGATGCTCCGCGGTGCCACTCCACAGTACCGACGTGGCAAATTCTCAGACTAACACTTCTGAGTTTCCTTCCTTAGCGTGCAAGAAATCGCCACAGTCACCTTCTTTTCTTCTTTTTAGGTGTGTCCTTTGCATCGATGACTGAAGAGAACTTTCGAGAAGGGAGGTTGTAAGTGTACTGAGTTCACATCCTCTCCTCTAACAGACAGTGGCTGTTATATATGCCACCCCCATTTGCCTCCAGCTGTCTCTTAGGGTACAGCTATGCTGCTCAAAAGAGAAGGCATGGGAGTGAGCTCAGGTACTCAGGCCTGGGCATTCACACCATGCACTGATTAGTTCACTTCTTGGCTGTTTTGGGTCACTCCAGCCACTCCTCTTACACAAACCTACCACGGAGAGGGAGCGAGCCCAAGATGTGTAGCCATGAGCCAGTCAGCGCCAATTGGTTTCAGGCCCAAAGACTTTCCCTTTCTCATTTTATGGTATAGATACAGCTTCAGGCAGTCAGTTCTTGGAAGAGACAATTGCTGTGTACAGAAATGAAAACAACCGCATCGTACTACCAACTTTCTTGGTGCTATAGTAATAAAAATAATGAGGATAGTTCCAGGTAGGAAGTGCCTTTCTTCACAGGATGATTCAGTACCACTCACTGTTCATTAACTTGCCTAACCCAAGCAGAATAGCTGCAGCATTAAGGAAGCCCCAAAATCTGGACACGGAAAGGCCACAACTACATCTAAAGGCGTTCTTGCCTGTGACTTGGACAACTGTAAACAGTACTTGCCTAACTTACTGGAACAACTCATTTGTCTCAAGATAACAAGTCTCAGGCTCATAGAAACTCATCTGACTATCCTGTAGTTCTACATAATATTTCATTTCATCTTAGTCAAATTAATAGAGCTGTAATAAACTCCAAGATATTCAACTTTGATATCTCCCAACTTTGATCTAAGCAACTTTTGCCAACCCAATCTGGTTTTTGGTGCTAAATGCATTAAAAGAAATACCAAAATAAAACTGATCCCAAGATCCTGAAGGATCTCATTAGTAACTTTCTTCCAGGTTGGTAGTCAATGTCATCTTCCTCTCATTAGCTCTACTGCTTTTTACCCTCCTTATCACTTATTTCCTGAAACCAGTTTCCAAGGCAGTGCTACATCATTTTCTTTACTGAAGTCCAAGTAGATTAGATATGCTACATTTCTCTGGTCTATAAAGTGATTTCCTTTAATCAAATAGACTATATGGGCTCCTTTTGAAATCTCACCAGTCTTTGAGCTCTATTTTTCATTTAAATCCATACCTTTGCATACTTTTTCTTCAAACTATGTCTTTATATCTTCTCTACTGCTAAAATCTGTGTCTCTGCTACTCATCTGGTTGTGTTGTACTACCTGTAATTTTAAAAATCTGTGAAAAAAAAATCCTGATGTCCAGATTATGTGCTCACATCTTTTCACAGTTCAGGGATGGAAATGACCTGCTCTTCAGCTAGCGTACATTAAAGCCTGTGGGTTCTCTTCCAACAGTTTCATCATAGATTGTGCACATTCCTGCTCCAGTGCTGATTTTGTCCTTCTCAATACCCTTGCTGGAAACTTTGGCCATTTAGGACAAAATCTAAAGAAAAAATTGACAACTTAACACGCAACTTTGGTAAAGGCCTCTGAATTGAGAGCAGCGGTCCAAATCCTCCTCCAAAGTGGAGGCTGATTTAGCTCAGATGCCATCTGATCAAATGGCTCCCGCCTTACTGATAGTACTAAAGACCTAGTTACACCAGGAGTTAATTTGAGAAGGGCTGAAGATTCAGTTACGTACAAGAAACTCAGAATATACTAAAAGGGGAATTCCTACCAATTTAAGAAAAAAACCACTGTTGTGGTTGTTAAGGGCCCCTTTACAGGGTACATTACTGAGGCCATCCAAGATATCTCGGAAACATCTCAGTCATTTAGATCATCCCAATCTCAGAAGCTAGCTTTATGTTGCTAAATAAAATGGACTGTCCCCCATTCTCTGTCCTGAAGGGCAAGCTGCATATCACAGCCTGAATCCACACAGGAAACCCCTCTTCTTCTCCAAAACAAATCAAAAAGAAGGTGGCCACCTTCAAACATATCACTGAGAGGAGCAACCCCATGCTATCCTATGAACTGTGCCCCCTCACTGCTGGGCAGAAGGCTGTCTTGGACAAATTGAACCTGAAGCAGGAACTATGAAATACCACCCTGGCCCCTAACCATGCTTTAGGTACGAACACAGGTGTAGCCAGGGAGGCTGACACCTTCTTACAGACCTAGAACCTCACGAGCAGCTCAGGCACCATACAGGTTGCCCTATATTCAAGTCCTGGGAATGTTACTTTCTCTCATTTACCAGCCAAACGTCTTAAGGCATCTTCTTCAGCATTGTGGATTTTGTTCCCAGAGCTAAATTAACTTCCCGGCATTACATCCCTGCGTACCCTCTTGGGTCTGGCCCTTGATCTAAGTGTGAACCAAATAGTGCGTTTGATCTCGGCACCCTACTCTGTACACAGCAGCCCTACTTCCGCCTTTTTTTATTTAGTTTCTGTTTATACAAATACCAAACCTTTCAGCATTTATCTTCACAGATCTTTGCAGGTCTAACTCAGCTTGACTTCTGGCACTTGAAAGAAAGAAATCAGAAAGATATTTTTTATCCTTTTTATCCCATTCCACTGAAACACTATCAACACCTTGGTCCAAAATTACTTGGTGTAACCAGCTCTTCTATAATATGTTCACTACCAAAGCTACACCCCAAATACAACCCCTTTTTCTTGTGGGGATAAATAAATGTGTTATCACATCTCTTTATTCTTGAGTTTGCAACTGGAATATTAAACTCTTGCTTACTGTCAATTGCCAGTAATATTTATTCCTGATATTGAAGACGCATTAAAGGTTTAGAGTTTAAAAAAAAAAAACCTCTAACACCATCCTGTTTTTCTACTTTACCATACCTTTCCCAGAGGATTTTGACTCAATTCACTCAGTTTTCTTCCTTCTTGGTCTCAGTTTTCTTTATTATCTGTCACTGTATCATCATTCATCAATGCTCAAGAAAACAAACCCAATGATCCAATGCAAAGGATTATTCAGAAAGGAAGAGAGAACAGTGCAGAAAGCATTGTTATCACACGGGTTTGCCCACATCCTGAAAACCATACCCACATCTCAATGAAAATAGCAGAACCTGAATGGTTCAGGGAAGGGCAGGATGAATAAGTAATGATTTACACTTAAGGAGTGACTAAGTGGGACTAAATTGCTGAGTTCCAGAACAAGATGACAGAATAAAATTGTGCAAATAGAGCTGCGAAATTATGAGTGGGAAAATCAAAGAATCACAGAATGGTTTGGGTTGGAAGAGACCATCTTGAAATCATCTAGTTCCACCCCCCTGCCATAGGCAGGGACACCTCCCACCAGCCCAGGTTGCCCAAAGCCCCATCTAGCCTGGCCTTGAGCACCTCCAGGGATGGGGCATCCACAGCTTCTCTGGGCAGCCTGTGCCAGGGCCTCACCACCCTCTGAGGGAAGAATTTCCTCGTAATATCTAATCTAAACCTACTCTCTTTTAGTTTAAAACTATTCCGCCGTCCTATCATTATCTGATGGAGCAAAATGTTGCTCTCTATCTTTTTTATAAGCCCCCTTTAAGTATTAATAAGTTGCAATAAGGTCATCCCGGAGCCTTCTCTTCCCCAGCTCTCTCAGCCTGTCCCCATAGGTGAGGTGCTCCAGCCCTCTGACCATCCTCATGGCCCTCCTCTGGACCCGCTCTAACAGCCCCACATCTGTCTGGGGGCCCCAGCCCTGGACGCAGCACTCCAGGTGGGGCCTCACCAGGGCAGAGCAGAGGGGCACAATCCCCTCCCTCCACCCGCTGCCCACCCCTCTGTTGGTGCAGCCCAGCACGCAGTTGGCCTTCTATGGAAAAAGTGGATCCGATTAGGGAATAAAAAGAGTGTTTGCTTGTTTCCCCAAGCAAGAACTAGGAGCTGTCAAATGACACTAAGACAGGTTCAAAATTAACTGAAAGGAGTGGTCCTTCTGACATTGCCTGGTAGTTCTGTGGAACTCTTCAGCAAAAATTATTTTGGATGCAAAAATTATGCAGGGGTACTGGGCAAGTACTTGGAAGAGGGATCTGTTCAGAGCTACGGACAAACCACAGCGAGCTCAGCAAATCCCTGGAACTGAGAAGTGGAGGCTGGGAGAGTATTTCTGAGGAAAAGGGAAAATTAAAGGGCAAATAAAAATATATACGAGATGATTGATATGGTATGATATGATATGAATAAAAAAATATTAAAAGGGAAAATTAAAGGGAAAATTTATATATATATATATTATATGTATTATGTATAATGTATATTATATATATTATATATTATATATATGATATGATATGAAATGATATGATTGATATGGTATGATATGTGATATGTGATATGTGGTGTATGGTATGGTATGATGTGATGTGATATGATATGATATGATATGATATGATACGATACGACATGAATAATAAAAATATTTTACTTTCATTGTTCTTAGTTTTCACTGTGCCTCCCCTTACAGCCATTGCTGGAAGCAGGACAGCAGTCTGGGTCAGCGCGGAAGTTTTTACGTGGCAAATCCTTCCACGCCCAGACCTTGTTTTTATGGTTTTGTTCTGGCACTGCGTGCCCCCACACCCTGTCCTGCTGCTTCCCAATTTTCTATTTCCACCCTCGCATCGGTACACAGGTTTTATGACTTCTGCTTTCCCACCCCAACAAGGCAATGCCCTTCCTCTGAGAAGACCTCATGTCCGCCTTCGATGGCAGCACCCCACGCGTGGGGAAGGAACGAGGAGCTGAAGGAGGACAAGAACGAGGAGATTTCACCCCATGAGAAGTGAAACCTCAACAGGTCCCCTCAGCCCAGCTCTCAGCCCCTTCATGCAGGCTGAGCTCCTCGAAACGAGCCAGCACAGCCCCAGCCCTGCCAGGGCCCCGGAGGCCGCGGGGAGCCCCGGGCCACAGCCGCCATCCTGCGGCGCCCCCGTGCGGCCCGGCCGGGCTGCGGGGCCTGCCTCGGCCCCCTCAGCCCCAGCAGCAGGAGCCGGCCCCCAGGGGATGGCAGGGAGGGGAGAAACCGCCTAAATCCCGCGATTTTTAGTGGGTTGTTAATGCCTAAATATCTGCAGATCTTAATTTCTTGCCGCGTTGCCTAGCCAAGGTGGAATTTCCCGGTGGTCTGATGGAGAAACCTGTTAAATCCCGAACAAAGTCCTTCCAAAATCCCCTTTGCTGACATTAAAATAAAGCAAAGAGAACACCCCAGACCTTGCAAGTGTCGAAGACGTGCATTCTTTAGAGGTGTTGGTGTTATTTCTCAACCAGAAATTATGTCACATCCATGATGCAATGTAGTAAACATGTAAGGGGAAAACCATTGCCACCCAAAGCCCGTACCCCGGTGAAACGAGGTGTTTTGGTTGGCTTCAACAAGATGCAAACAGTCTGAAAACTGCTGCTGGGGCTAACGTTGTCTCCCTTGTCTTGGCCAGGTCAGATACTGAGCAGAAAGACTGCCAAATCCTCCTAACACCTCCAGCATGGACACACAGTGGGAGACCTGCTGAAATCCAGCTGCTGGCTCTTGGTGTCAGGAGACCAACCTACCTAGATGTGACCCTGAAAAATGCTCCTGAGTGAAGAGAATTCTCCTTCTTATTCAAAAATTCCCAGACGCAGCATATTACCTGAAAAAAAAGAAGCCATGACTGCAATTTTTGCTTGAACCTGCTTAATTATACCATAGGGCACAGGGAATTTGAATTTTAGCATATACCAGAGGTCTCCTACACAAAAATTGTACACACTGCAGACCCTTTTGCTCCATGAGGAGTGGGGTCACTGCCCTGCACAACTCAGATTCTTGCCCCTTGCTCCTGGTTCTCACATACCTAAGCCATAAATTACCTGGCCTTATAAATTTGCAACCTGTTCCTGGTTCCCTGATCTTTGTTCCTCTAAGCTGATCTTTCTTTTACTGCATTCCCTTATCTAGACCTCTCTGTCTTTCAGAAAACTTTCAATTTTTTGGAAAAAGGTAGCTTTTCCTGTGTCTACAGACCCACCACAAGCTGAGCCAGGTACTTTCTGTTCTCGGCCAAAACCATTTCATCTGGGGTTAACAGCTCACAGCCTTCAGCAGCCTGAACCTTCCCAGTCTACCTGCTCACCTTAGTCTGTATCTGAGCAAAGCCACCTCATGTATGTCATTGCAATTCCCATCACTGAAGGAGCATCATCCCTCCTTCCTCTTCAGTTCCTGTGATGCTTTGTGCTCCCAGAAACCCTACATCTCTTTCTGTTTCTGCCCTTACTCCACAGACTGGCAGCCAGGAATCCCTCAGTTTTGGCTGATGGTCCGTGCCTCTTCCATGAGCCAAGAAGGGGGTCTTTTTGCCTAGTTGTTTCATAGGGCCCCACATTTTCCTGGATAGAGCCACCAGCAGGTGGCCCTGCAAGGATCCTCCTGCTCCTGTAGGATATTTTGCTCTAGTAGGAGCAAAGAGGAACAGATCTGGACATCTTTCCCAGATAAATTTTGCCCACAATATTTGTTCCACTCACTGTTGGGTTTCCCTCAGCCCCCTCTCCTCTGTCTCCCTGCCCAATTCTGAAATGGTCAACTCCCACCAGGAAATGAAAAAGGAATATTTTGTGCAATCTTCAGGAAGAAAGCACTGCCCTCACAGCAAACTTGAGTAAGCAGTGAAAACACAGTGTGGGGTTGTGTACAGGTGGGGATTTCTCTTTTTCTTCCCTAATGTAACCCAATATTTCTACATATCTAACCTTTCCTGTGCAGCCTGAGGACACTGGGCATTAGTCATTCACTTCCTACTTCTAGGTTTGTTGTATGACTTTATTTCAATGCTCAGGTCTTGGATGTAGTCCCCTGAAATGCCATGGTGGTTGGCTGTTAGTGTTATTTTTCCAGAGGAGTTACCATTTCCCACCCCAACCGTGGTGCCATCTAGAAATCCCCCAGCCTTTCCCTCCTGTTAATAGTTTAATGCTTTCCTCCACAGCACAGTATCATCCTACAGTCTCTCAACAAACAACATTTGCCTTTCTGGCAGCAAAAGCCGTCATTACATTGCTCAGACCTTTGCCCTTTCCTCTTGGACCCTTGCTGTCTCTGAAATGAAGGAACTTGGTGTTCACTCTCTGTCTTCCTCCATTGTTTTTCTTTTCTCATGTTCCAGCAAAGGGAAATTCAGTCAGAAAATACCTAACCACCTTACACGATGTTTTTATCCAAAACAAGTCTGGTGTTAGCAGCCTTTGGAAGCCAAAGCAGCGTTGTGTGACAACAAGACTCAATCAAAATCAGCTGCTGGGAAAGCCTGTGCCTCTGGGGGCCACCGCCTGGCCCTTGGCCTTGCCCTGAAGCTGGGCTCACTGAGCCTGACGAGAACATCCCTGTCCCTCAGCAAGCAACATGATGACACCACGGTTGTGGATGATGTCCTGGGACCATTGAGGACTCGTGGCACGAGGAGGAGCCGTGCCCTGGGGGACCACACGTCGCGAGATGTAGGAGAAGCAGCTGGGAGACCAGCAGCAGCTCGGCAGCCCTGGGTCTGGAGGGCTACGTGATGAAAATTAGACCAAACCTGCAGCGTTATAGGGGCATTAATAGTCACAGAGAGCCAGCTTTTGCCCTTCAAGGGAGACAGGAGGCCAGGAGCACTGGAGCTATTAATTGAGTCACCGAGCAGTCATTTGTACATTTAAATAGCAGAAAGCCAAGTATGTTCTGCAGTCACTCCGAGCAAAGGACAGTGACAGGACACGCTCCTTTCAAAGCCTGGGGCTGTGTGACACACAGCTCTGCAAGCACAGCTCTTTCTGCCTGCCTCTCGCCAGGCTGCCTTAAAGAGACAGCTCTCCACGTCTCATTTTTATTATTTTTCTTCCCAAGCCAAACATAGTAACAAGCCATAATCAAGAAGAGATTGTAACGCGTAGCTTCCAGCATAATTAAACAACTTCGCTGATTAAAAACGTCCTCTTCATTCCTGAGGTGAACACATTGTGCCCTGTGCTGAAATATCTCCTCTGGTTAAATCCATCCTCTGGCTCTGCCCGCAGCCACCCTGCAAACCTGCTTCTGCCCTTAGAGCTACATCACAAGGAGCTTCAGGTGATCCCTTTGGTTTCTCCACCTGAATGAGATTTGCATCTCATTTTTTTTTCAACATCTCTGTCATGTGCACCCCCCGGGTATTGCTAGAGGAAGACAAGGCACATATTTTCCAGTAGATCCATCTGGTAGGACAAGCATATCGCAGCTATCTTCCATTCCCTTCTCTTTGCCTTAGCTGGGGTAGTCCAGCTGGTGCCGAAGTGGCTTGCTTTGTAGGCTCGTCCCCTTCTGCTGTGTATTCCCAGGTCACAGAAGTAGGAAAAATGCAGAATGAGGGGGCCTTGGGTCAAGTTCTTACCCCAAATGCACGGTCAGCTTTCCCAGTGTTACACCTGATGGCTGTTTGCTACATGTGCTCCTTCAAAGACCCGTGAGGACAGTTTCCATCAGTCCCCACAGTAAGAGAAAGAAAAGACATTTGGCCTGATGGAACATCTGGGCTGCTGAACACAAATCCAGCAGCAGCTGGAGAACATAATGTCTCCCAGAGAGAGCGCTGAATGGGAACATGCTGGGTTTTATGGCCTTGCCAGAGACCTGCTGAAGCTATGGCATCAAGTGTAGTTGCTCTGTTCTAATCTCTGACTTGTTTCAGTCTCCTCTCTCCTCAGTACCCATCCTTTATGTTGAAATCCAGTACGTACGGTTTCCCAAATAGTTTCCTGTGCATAGACATCCCCAAATATAACAAATTTATATTCTCTTAGGTACTCATCTTCTGAGCTCGCATTTCACACCCTTCCCTGGTAGATTAACTCATGTAGCTTCTGTGTGTTGCTGCACGTCTTCTGCTATCACCAGCCTCTCTTTCTTTGTGTTAATAAAACTGTGTCTGCCGCCATGCAGATTTGGGCATCCAATTTAAAATAAAGAAATACGCAGCTCGGTTTGGAGCTGATCACCCTCGTGTGCTGTGGAGCTGCTGGCAGCCTCCATCAGTGCTGCCAAGTGCTGCAGACGCTGCAGGTTCTGCATCTCCTTCCAAGAGACGAGCGTCGCCTCTGTTTGCTGTGCTTGCCACAGAGCCTGCAGCTCCCTGTGCTGTTCCTTTTCCTTGGACGGCTTTTCCTCTCGCACTGGGGGTATTTTCCATTTTATTTCACATGTGGCATCACGTGCTGTTCAGTAAACTCACAGAGCTAAGACAGCTGCCAGCCTCTGCTCCCTTCAGCATTAGCTGGTGAGCTTTTTAGCACTGCGTAAGAGGAGCAGCAAGCCCTGAGTAGCTCTGTCGAGACCCTCTAAAGCACTGTTATTGCTGAGGAATGCGTAATCAAGAGCCTCCTCTTATTATTATTCTCAGCATATTTCTGGGATTCCTTCCCCCTGTGCATTAAGCCATGCTTGCACCCTCCTGCCAGAGGGTGTTGGAGCACGAGCTTTTGATTTATTGGCGGGCGGAGAGGGCTTTTTGCTGGGATTTTTTCCCAGAAGTGCTGCAGTTCCCCAGGCTGGACTACTAAAAGCTGATGAGAAACACGCTGCGGAGACCAGACCAAGATGGGCAGCTTGTGTTTAAAGGAGAAAACACTGCATGGTGACAGCGGGGAAACAACAGTGGAAACTTAGAAATAGAGTGCTCTGTGAAGAGCCTCCGCAGGAACCCAGCTCTAACAATGCCTGCAAGGTCTGGGTGCTCCTGCTGCCAGATCTTGGCTCCAGAACCACCCATTGCAAGGCTGGAGATGATTAGGCCAAGTGGAAAATAAGATTCAAGCAGTTTAGGCAAGGATCAGGCTGACAAACAACTCCCAGAACAGCCCTGCTCTGTATTTGATGGGCCAAGGGCTGAAAATATGTTTTCCATCAACCTGACAACTTTGAAAAAGCAAAATCCTAGAATGCTGATGCTGGCAACCTGAATTCATATTTTATCCCCTTTCAGGAGAGACAGGATTTTTTATTTTTTATTTTTTCCCAGTGTCAGGTTGATTCTCCTGAAAAAGCTTTCACAGCCCTGCACGCACCAGCACCAAGGGGTGAATTCACCAGCAGGTTTCAAGATTAAATGCTACGGGATTTATTTTATTTTATTTTATTTTATTTTATTTTATTTTATTTTATTTTATTTTATTTTATTTTATTTTATTTTATTTTATTTTATTTTATTTTATTTTATTTTATTATTTTTATATTTTGCTGTGGGAGAGATCACTGGGTGTCAGCGAGGCTGTAACTCGACGCCAATTTGATGCCAGGGAAAGCAATTACAGCAGATACGCAAGCCAAGAGCACCAAGAAGCAGCAGGAGACATCGCAGGGTCCAGCTAATCCCCTAGGCAACTTCAGCCATGTTATTACTTGACGCCGACCATTAAAGAAACATCAGCATTAACCTGCTTCTGCGGCAGCTTTTCCAAACAAGCTGAGAGCAGGCTGCACTGACAGTAAGGCAGAACCAAACAAGCTTTTTGTGCTGTGCAGCGGTAGCTGCCTTATTTCAGTGGCTGAGGGGATGAAGGACGTAAGAGCAATTAGATAATACATTTACCTCTTGGGAGAGGAGGGGATACATCAGAAGAAAAGCCAGATTTCATCCCGAGGCAGGACAGCCTGTTCCACAGCTACAATAGGGACAGGTACTCCTGAGAAGATGTACAAACCTCTTCTGGCTCTGTTCAAGCCCTGCCCTTTTGGCAGGAGATTGTATGTACCAAAGAGATCCCTGCAGCCAGGGTCAATATCCACAGCACTGGCATGGTTCGAGATGGTGTCTACATGGGAGGACATCTGCTGGGTTTAAAGCTTTATAAATACCACAGCTAAGCTGTAATTTAAGCAGAGAACCAGGCTTATGGTAGAGGCTTAATGAGAATCCCAGCTCAAGCTGGGAAGCTGAAGGCAAGGCATGGCTCGCCAACAGACCCTGTGTGGCTTTGGTTTCTGCAGAGTTACCTCACAGCACACTGTGCATCTCTGAGCTGTAATGGGATGTGAGTTGTCATCACAGGACTTAAAAGAGTGATACCCATGCAAACAGCCAAGCCTGGCAGGCTCAATGACACCCAGATCCTCCTCCCTGCTCCTTTCCCCACTTGCCACCCAGGAGATTTGGTAACAATTAGGAAAAGCATCTTTCCTTGTAGGTTATTTACTATAACCTACCTGGTTTCCCTCAGTACAAACCCAGCACAATGAAGCTCGGAAGAGGAGACAGGTTCATGGCAACCAACTTCCTTCAGCACCAACGAGCCCTTGTCACGACATGGAAGAGGAGCTCTTCTGCTGAGAAAGGACATGGTGAGCCTGGATGGCTGGGTTATGAAATGCAACGCCACAGAGAGGAAAGCAATTCTGTCATTTGACTGTTTTTTAACTGCTTTTGAGATTTCACCACAGGCTTCCCCGTAGCTCTCGAAGCTGACCACAAAGAGCTCCTCCTGTTGGGATGTCCCATCGGGCTGTCCCCGGGAGTGCCATGAATCCAGATGTGTGCCATGAGGCTGTAACTTGTGTTCCTCAAGGCCCAGGGTGAAATTTTTGCCTCAGCAGGTGCCCTCTGAAGCAACCCGTTGCCTGAAGCCAGGGGCCAGCATCTGGCTGAAGAGTTGGCTGCTGGCTCATTCGGACTGCATTTACCAGCCACAACCCCAAAAGTTGGCTGGGATCTGCTCAGCGAAGCAAGCTGATCAAATGTGATCCAAGGAGCACTGCCCTTCAGGACATCGAGCAAGTCTCAGCTGGGAACACAAAGATCATCACATCGGACTGGTGTCGCGCTGCTCCGAGCCAGCCACGCTGGGTGGGTATTTTTTCCTAATATTGGTTTTAATCACATCAAGCCTGCCTTTTCAAGACACGGCATGCTAGAAGAGAGCTGACTTTTCACAAAATGCAACATAACCACATCGCTTTTTGAGTCTTCCCTGTTCTCAGAGCACATTGAGACAGTGATGGAGACTGTAAGGGCCTGCCTAGGGGGAACTGATTACACGTACGAGGTGTTACTGACTCATCATGGCCTACTGTGACAGGAAAGGCTCTCTTACAAATGCATTTACTGCAGCTTATCACAACTTTGTGAGCTATATATATATGTGTACTCATCAGGAATAGGAACATAACCAGAACAGGAAAAATATGAGGGATGATTTGGAGGCCTCCTGAATACCATCAGTCTTTGGTGCTGGTTTGTACCTTCACGCACAAGGCGAAGAAAGATCCCATGTGTCTTAGTTTCTATCTGGAAGCTCTATAGTCCCCTCCTCTGCTCTCCTCTGCTCACCACACCTTGCCTTGCTTCACCTCACCTCCTTGTGTTGTAGGAAACAGGACCAGGCCAGGCCCTGACCCATCTGCTGTCCTCCCCCGTGACCCTAAGGAGGGAGCACACCGACACACCTACCTTCGTGGCCATTCAGAATAGGGAAAATCCTCGGGTAATCCCCTACTCTGTAATGTCATTGAGTGGGAAATGAGCCAGCACAGACATATCCACCCCCGCCCCAGCCTTCACCATGAGGAGCGGAGGCACCAGCAACCTGATGGTTCTTGAAAAGTCAATATTCTCATTCCTTGGGTATCCACTCATTGCAATTTGCTTGGCAGGGACATTTCCCCTTATGGGAATCTCTCTCCCAACAGACATGGTGTGAACAACTCCTATGGTTATGCCTTTTTCACCCAGTGACCTTGCACCACAGTACCAACTCCTGTGCCCAAGCAAAACAGGATTGGGACAATTCTGACAAACACGAAAGAAAATTGGTCACATTTCTTCTTCATCTGGTCAGTGAATCATTTAGCACTGGCATCCCAGATCTCAAAATTTAAACTCGAATGAGTTCCAAATTGCAACCCGTAGAAGGAGGCGTTTTCCCCTCTCCATTCCAGGACTCTCCCAGTAGACTACAAAGGGTTCAGCAAATAGAATAATGTGTCTTCTGTGCTGGGTATAATGAAATTATATTCACCACAGTCCCTACTGGGAGTTTTTGAACTGCAGGTTTATTTCTTAAACAGACACCAAAGGATTTATTGCCAGAACAAATAATTAAAGAGAGAATGGAGAACGTTGTTTAATAGACGTAAGTATCTCAATGGAGATAAAAAGACAAATTTTACTCATCATTTTCTAGGGATTGTATCACAGATACCTATATGGTTATAGGGCAAATTTATGTGATGTGATTTTTTTGAAAAGTTACGCGTGCTTATCCATATCAGCATTTCCTTGAACCGCTCCAAACTAGAATAATCACTCCATTAAAATAATTATCACTTAGAAATGCCGCATTAAAGAAAGGTAATAGCATGTGAGCTGTCAGCCTGTAGGATATGTGTATGATTGAGCTTAGTGGATCCATTTTCCAATTACAATGAAGCCTATGCTAGAAGCAACCCTTCTTAGGCAGACGCTGATTTTAAAAGACCATCCAAAAATAGCTCTATTATTCACTTTTTCTAAGAAGATTCTCTCCAGAAATTCACTAGTCTCCAGGGTGGTGACTCTACCCAGGCTTTGGTGAGCCCTGCTTGATATTTTTGGTATATCAGAGCTTGGATTCTCATTTTGAAAGAAACTTGACAACATTAGGAAAGTAAATTAAGCACAATGAGATGGGGAATGACTCCATAATACGAACAAATGTAACTGCAGTCAGGAAATCTTTCCCCTTAAGGAATAACATTCATACCAAGAATGCAAAACAAATCAGCTCATGCAAAAGTGGAGCAATCAGCTCATTCTGCAGCATACAGATAAGTCCAGTCCCATAAACTAAGGCTACATCCTCACGGCTTTAAGCACTTCTGCGTGAGGAAGGAGAACCATCCACAAGAGACAAGGAGGGTCTCAGACCTCTCGCTAGGAAACACTGAGCTCAGTAGGAGTTAACTCAGCACGTCATCCAGTTCATGGCTGAAATAGGGCAGAGTACACCTGTACACACAAGTGGAAAGTCCGTCCTTCCTTCCTTCTTTCCTTCCTTCCTTCCTTCCTTCCTTCCTTCCTTCCTTCCTTCCTTCCTTCCTTCCTTCCTTCCTTCCTTCCTTCCTTCCTTCCTTCCTTCCTTCCCTCCTTCCTTTAAGCTCAGATAAACATAATACTTAGCAATATTCACAGACACAGAAAATCCAGCTTCAGCTATCTGCTCTCCTCCCATCAAAATGTGTTTCTGTCATTGCCTTCAGCACAGGACCTCGTGTTCAATCACAGCCGCTACCCTTCAGGTGTGTTAATCAAGAGGAAAGCGACTCAATGCATCTTCCCGTTGTTCCCTTCTTTTCTCATTGCCCCCCGTCACAATGGAGACATCTGCAAAAATTGTTCAGAGTTGTCCAGGGACCTTGGATCCTTTCCTCCCTTTAGTTTTGCCAGGAAATATTTGTCCGATCAGGCGATTTCACATATATCATTTCATGCCTTTCATCTGCAACAGCAGCACCAAGGATTTGTTCGGACAAAGCCTTTTGTGTGCAAAGCTCCCATGGAAACTTGTCGGCTGCAGAAGATTTTAAGACAAGGCACTTCGTGAACTCTATACAGAAATAGAAGCGAAGCGCACAGAAAAGAAGAAAAAGCTCGTTCTAGATGGCTCCAAAAGAAACATTCCTATATCTTGACTCAGTTTGAAAATAATTAAGATAATCTGGAAATCAAATTCAAAGTCTAGCAGGAAAGAAAGGCTCCCACTGCTAAGAGAAACAGCCTTGCAGTAGACACTGGTGCATAGCACATAATAAGGTGTGACGGTGAGCAACGGGGTTGTTACTGGGACATTAAATTCAGCGTTAATAGACAAACCCTACATTTTCACACATTTACAATTCTGCTTGCTTTCTTTTTATCCTTTCCTGGCTTGTCTTGTTCTCCTCATACACATTGCAGACTGCTCTGCTGTCATCCTCGCCGACGTTTCAAGGACATCTCATTGAAGGTGTTGGGAAAAGCAGCCCCTCGCAGCCTTCCAGGAAGAAGCATCAGAGTCTGGCAGTGGCCGAGCTCACGGCATCCCCATCTCCAGCTGGATCCAAACCCTGAGAAGCAACATCTGGAAGCAAGATTGCAGGAAAACTTCTACAAGCTACCTCAGGCCGTTTACTGCCTGGTCCCTCCTTGGTTTTACCCTTCCACCTTGCAGTTTTGTTTAGCCTTCGTGCCCCTTGTTCCCTCCTCAGCAGCTTTCCACACGTCCTCCTCTTCTGTTGCTGTTCACATCATAAACTTGCTTAGGAAATTGCATTAAAAACATATTGCTTCTGTAAATTATCAGTGTCAGGGCCTCGCTTGGTGTCATCCATAGTAGTTCTTGAAAATTAATTGCTCTAAAGCCACTTAAGGCCCTGGAGGATATGAATCATTCTCATAGTGTAAGTTCTTTGAGATAGGGACTACACCAGCAGTAGTAAAAAATATGTCTAAATAGATGAAAACATGTTGGTAGAGGTTATATACAGCTTGAATGTTTAGGAGGAAAGAGAAAACTTTTGGGCCTTGAAATACAAGACACATGGCTAGGAAAATAATCAGTCGTGGCCCCTGATAATGGAGTGTGGAAATGGAGTGTGTGATTTGGGATTTTGAAAGGCTTGCAGAAGAAGGTAGAAGCAAAGGGAAGCATCTCTGTGGCTGACAAGCAGAGAGAGGCCAACGCAAGTGTCGGAGGGAGGGGAAGGACAGCTGCTCTCGTGTGGGCTGGGTGGTGGCTGCGGCACCGCGCGATCCTTCACGAGCTGATGGGTTTGTCATCTGCTGCTTTTGCTGCTCAAGACATACCACTCGCGAAGCAGAAACGCAGTATGGCACAGAGTAAAAGCCATTATTCAGTTTTAATCTGCTGGAACATCAGTGTTTGGCAACTGCGAAGGAAAAAGAGATCAAGAAAAATATACTGTAGGCTGCATCAGATACCTGTGACACTACTCATTGTTTCTCCATTTAAAAACAGCAACCCAAGTGCAGGATTCAGATTTTTTTTGGTCTGCTCATAAGTCTTTTCCCTGATGAGGAGTTTTGCTTTTCCATCTTAGTCCTCTTCTGGGTGAATCCTGCCTGTGTGCCAGACCAGCACCAGCCGCTGTTGGTATCAGGAGGGACTGAACCAAGGGCTCTCGTCGTTCCCTTGCTCTCCATCACCGTTCTCTCTCTTGCTTTGTTTCTTTTTATGGTTCAAAAAAGAAAAATCACACAATCAATGATATGCCAACACGAGATTCACTTTACTACCCACCCTCTGGAATTGCAATGAAATTGCAAAATCAGCCTTCAACAATATTTGATTGATGGCCTTTGAAGGCTGGATAAAAAAGTCAATAAAGTCTCATTTCTTACGAATGTCTTCTCTGCTGCTTTTTCATATTTGCCCTGTGGGATATTTGGCAATTTTTCACACAGCACATAACCGAGTTGACTTATCACACGCAGTTCTTTAAAATAACACTGGAGGAATTTGAGGATTTTACTTAACACAATATGGTGAAGAAATACATCTCAGTTCTGTTTGCATTAGTGATAATCCCCTAACGTCCCAACGGGTCTGCTCGGCTGCAGCTGGTAATTTAGCTCGAGTTATTTAGGCAATAATGAAGGTTTTTAATCATGGAATTGTATTTGGAATTCTTTTTGGAGAAAATCATCCTTTAAGACCCTCTATCAAGATGAGCAGTGCCCGGAGTTAGAGAAATGTCTCACGAAGGGACTGAGAGGGTTCCCAGGTCATCTGGCGCTGGCGATTGACACCGGTGCCTCCGGTGGAGTCACAGTTTGAGAGGAGGGAGCAACTCAAGCCACAATTATCCAGCCTTTTGTGGTCAGCAAAGACATGAAAGGCCCCGAGGATGGCCTTTACCATCTCTATGGGACACTACAAAGCCCCTCGCTTCTCCCTGGGCTTCTCTTCTGGAGGGAAGCCAGGAGCTCGGCGGGCAGCTTTATGGCACTGCCTCTGCCTGTGCAGCAGCGGCCACGTCCTCAGCCCTGGCTGCGTCTCTGTTCTGGGCTCGTTTGAGGGATTGACTGCTGTTTACAGTAATAAATAATGAGCAAGAGGCAGCCTGCAGGGCAGCCGGCGCAGAAGCAGTCTCTGCCCTGCCTTTGAACAGCATGTGGAATCACAGCCTCCTGGCCCTCCCTCCCGGAGCGGGTGTTAGCCCAGCTAAAGTAATTATCCTAATTGCTCGCTTTAAATACTCCAGGTGCTGATCATAGGTGTGTCTGACACATGGAAACACGACATGAAAAGAGAGATGAAGCAGCTACTGTTATAATGAACGTCGGTAATCCAAGCATGAAACCCCCATCACCGCAGCAATCCACGAGGAAGATGGACCTACAGCAGCAGCAGCCCCAACAAGGGACAGGTCTTTGTCGAGGACCCTCCCAAAGAAAGCCCACGTGTCCAGACGTGTCCAGACGAGGACTTCCAGGGTCCATGTGCTGAATGGAGCTGGATATAACGCAAGGGGCTCCCTGCACTCAATGGTGAGGAGAGCTGGGGGAAAAAGCAGGGCAAACGTGGTGATCCAGAGCAGTCCTACAGCCCTCAGTTTCCCCGTTGCATTTCTACAAGGGAGCAGAAGTAGGGCTCATTAGCCCAGCCTTGTTTATACCCATCTGAATCCAGACTCGGTGCCTTGCTGCTGGAGGCCGAGCACTGTGCACGTATCTTGCGGGGAGCCCCTGTCTGGGGCAAACTTTAGGAGTTCCTAATTAAAGCTCAGGTTTGTGTGACTTCAGCCCTGCCAGCTCGTTCGTGCTTCTCTCCGTACCGTGTCACCGAGATCCAGCAGTGTAACAATAGGGACCCTAATCTGAATTTTACTCATTATGAAAATTTCGGGACATCGTGTATCTCCAGGAATATATCGCTCCGTGTGACTGGCAATGGCCTGATATGAGTCAGTCTCTGAATCACAGGAGATAAAACTAGAAACCGAAGTAAACTGTTCTCATGTTTTTCAACCATGTCGAATCATTTTTCTGACAAATCACATGAATTTATTCTTTTATTTCATCATTTTCCCTCTACCAGCTCTTATTAGACCCAACTGGAGCACATCCTGCCCCAGGTGTGGCTGCCGGTGCCTTCCCCTCATCCCTGGGCGCTGTGGCTCAGCGGTGCAGAGCAGAAGACCTGCGTGCAGGACCAGAAGGAGGAGACCCCACAGCCTCTCTGGGCAGCCTGTGCCAGGGCTCTGTCACCCGTCCAGCACAGCAGTGCTGCCTGGTGCTCAGAGGGAGCCTCCTGGGTGCCCGGCTGTGCCCATGGGCTCCTGTCCTGGCACTGGGCACCACTGAGCAGAGCCTGGCTCCGGCCTCTCTGCACCCAGCGGGAGGCACGGCCTCTGCGGCCTCACCTCAGGGAGCCCCGGTGAAACGGGGACGGTGCAGGCAAGAGCACAAAACCCAAGCAAGAACCAAGTGCTGTGTGGGAGCTGGAATTTCCACCTTGCAGGGAATTCCCCGGTTTTGCAACGGGCTTTTAGTCTACGCTGGAGCGAAACCAGCAAGTTTTGGCAATTCCTCCGAAACCCGACTTTGGAAAGGCAAGCAGATCCTTTGATGCCTGTCAGAGTGTTTGTTGTCATTTCAACAACCGACAGGTTTTTTTTACATTAAATGGATTTCCAAACAACGCGCTGCCTCACAAAACGCTAAGCCAAGCATTTTGCTTTGGAAGGGCTGAAGCAAAGCATTTTATTGCTTTTGTGCAACTCTTCCTTCCTGACTTCCAGGATCTTATTCAGTTTTATTTTAGCTTATTTTTTTTTTCATTTAGTTGTTCCCTTAAAAAAATTCCCTTGATGGGGAAATCATCCTTTTCCTGGAAAAAAGAGTGGCCCATCAGCTGCGTTGCTACGGCTAAGAAATATAAGCAATTTTATTGCCTCTGCGGCCACAAGCCCACCCACAGCATGCCTTGAATGCCTGAAAAACAGCTCCATGAAACTTAAAAATCCCTTTTTCCTTTCTCCTAGGCTTTCCTGAGCACTGAAGCGAGATGAGGTGGTTTGCAAGGCAGAAGATGTGCCTCATTCAGTCACGGTTCATCCCGGCTGGGCACCAAGCAGCCTTCGTGCACCTGCCCCAGCTCCCCTGCCAAGGGGAAGGTGGCAAGGGACCGCAGCAGCCAGTCAGGCTGGGATGGCCTCAAAATTTACTAATGACAGAATTCAGCCTCCGAGCAGCTGCCTTTGACAGGCAGCTAAGTCCTGGGGATGAGCAAGCCCCGATGGCTCCAACAGAGCCCTGCCAGAGGAAGAGCATTCCTTCAGCCACGTAAATCAAAGCTCTCGCCTTCTTTCTTGCCCAGGTTTGTTATTTCTCCTAAGCCAAACCCATCTGGATTCCTGAAAGCCGTTCTTCTGACCCGCATAAAGAGGGTTTTTTATCTTTAAGAGGATGGTGATGGGCTCCCTTCTCTGTACACCCATGGTTTCCCCCTTTGTGCCTGCACTAACTGCCTCTGCTCGTTTCATCATTCATTTAATATCCGCCGCCCCTTTGCTGCTACCTGAAGTACGCTTCAAAGCTCCTAAACACGAACTGGGTGCACACAAATTTCGATGCAAATCAAAGCAGAGAGGAATTTCAGAAAGCCATCAAAAAGCGGAAGAGAAAAGCCTCCCGAAATGTCATCCCTCCCGGCAGGCAACCACGATGCCCCGTGGTTTCTCCAGTGCCTGACCTCAGGCTGCTCCCAGAGCTTTGGATGAGCCAAGTCATGGTTAAAGCCTTCTGTGAAGTAGGAGAACCAAGGAAAGTGAAATAGATTTTTTATTATTATTATTTTTATTCATAGTTCATCAGCTCGGCGCAAAGGTTCTTTTTTCTCCTGTTGGTCTTGGAGTTGCTTCACGTGTCTCCAAACCCTTTAGCTTGGTTTTACTCTTGACTCTGCCCATCCAGCGCTCAGCATCCTTCTATTTCTAGTGCCTCGGGCTCTGATGTGTGGCCATGTAGGGAATCCTTTAGGGGCCATTCCTGACACACATCCAAGCCATCACAGCTGTCCCTCTCCACTCTTCACTCACAGGGCAGGTCCTTGCCTTAGCTGTTTCCCTCATCACATCATCTTTTATTTTCTGCAGCCCTGGTCCTTGGAGCTCTTTCCAGGCTGCTCACTTCCACGTTCCCCATCTCTGCCTTTCCTCCTGCACCCTGCCCCGTCGAGCAGCCTTGCCTCACGTGTGGGGGTTCCCGGCTTCAGCAAAACTTTGGGACCATCTCCCGGTCCTTGCGAAGTTTCTCCTGGTGTTTCTCCTGGTGCCCGTTTCACAGCCTTGTGTGTTCTCCAGAGCCCTCAAGGTTTCCAGATGAATCCTGGAACGTTTTTCATCTCTCTTGGTTGGAGAGAGGAGCATCTGCAGGGTGGACTATTCATGGCAGGGGGGTGGAACTGGGTGGTCTTCAAGGCCCCTTCCACCCAAACCATTCTGTGATCCTGTGCTTCAGGCTTTGCCTCTTCCCGTTTTCATCTTGACATGATGTCTACTTTTACACATGTTCTCCTTCCAAACTTTTTGTTCTTTTGCCCCCACCTCATCAGGTACTCACTCTAGACCTTTCTCCATTAGCGACAGGAGGTCAGGAAGAGCTGAGCTGGGAAAACCACGATGTACCTGACCAGCACGGCTCCTTTGTGTGCCGTGGCAGAGCCGTGACCACCTCGTGCCTCCATCCAAGCCCCAGCCACATTCCAGGAGCCTGCACATCACCGCCAGCTCCATTTCCACAGGCTCACCAGCCCAGGGGCTTCGGGGGGCTGCTGGAGGCACACAGCTGGTTCCCATCACGGGGTGAATGCCTTACGCAGGCTTCTTGATGAGGAGCAGTGTGGGCTCGCAGGTAATTCTAAAATCCAATTTCGGCATCGGCTGAGCGAGTAGGAAAGGCTGTCAGGGAGCTGAAAGGCTGGGGAAGCGCTCTGACGCTCAGAAATGTCAGGGATTAATCGGGGGAAACCTGCACGCGGGACGCTTGCTTCCGAGTAATCCTTTTAATGAAAACTGGTTATATAAAGTAATCCCAGCCCTTCCTCCGCCCCTGACCCCGGTCACAATTAAAAGACAGGCAGAGGGAGCGAATGCAAGCCAGCGAGCACTCTGCGCATCGCTAATGCGTCATCCTCCTTTAGGGACTGACCGGGCAATCCCGCTCCCGGCTCCCCGTGCCACCTGCTGCGATGATTAACGGGGAGGAGAAACCCGTTGGCCCAAAGCTAAGCCCGTTACAGTAAATGGGAGCTGCTCATCGATTTCCCCCGGCCCTTCCTCCGGCAGCAGCGCGGCCGCCCAGGAAATATTTTTGGGCTGGGAAGGTGGGAAGGGGAGGGTGTCTCCGGGAGCTCCTTCCTGTAACAGGCCCCGTGCTGTGGGTGCAGCGGGGTGATTAAATGGGTGATTAAACTCCACCGAGTGCACGGAACAGGTTTCACCCTGCTCCACTTCTGGGGAGGGCTCAGGAAGGGAAAAAGACTCCTGGAAGAGCTGGCAGGTGAGGGGCCAGAAGGGCCCGGTGCCCAGGCGCATGGTGTGACCAGCTGTGTGCCGAGCTGGAGGTCAAAGGTCTTTTAGGGTGGCAAAGCTGGATTTTGGGACACATCTACACCAGGTTTACATGGATGTGAGCTCCTTCCTTGCAACATCAGCACGAGGCCCAGGCAGAGGGCTGGGCACACAGGGGGTAAGCAGTGGAGCTGCTGCCTCTGGCTGCACACAGCAGAGCCCCTGCTCCTGCTCACTGGGACTTCAGGCACAGTGCAGCTCCCTCCGAGGCAGTACAAACAGTGTCCAAGGTCATTTTTTTAATAAAAATGTGACTGCACATGATTAAAGTGTTCCTTGTCCCTGTAAAACCAGCAATGTTGCACAGCAAGTCCACGGTGACCGTTTTAATGCATGAGATTGGGAATTATTTTAGGGCATCTCAGGAAGATTTTTTAAAGCAAACTTGCTTGTTTCAAGGACTAGAAAAATGGGATTTACTGACAGCCATGCAAAATAGCTTATGGAATGGCAGAGGGACCAGAACCTGATCTCGCACTGAGCTGGACCCCAAATCTCCACCCCTCAGACCACTGCCCACCCTCCCAATTAATTGGAGCTGATCGGTGACATCAGAGGCTGTGGTAAGCAGGGTACGGGCAGAGGCAGATGGCTGGCTGGCGAGGCAGATGGACAGACAGCTAGTGAGAGCTGGCACGCCTCATTTCCTTTAAAATCTGGCTTCAAATTAGGTTTCTGTGCTACAGCAGCAGTGATTTCTGTGGTGACGCGAAAAGGGAGCTCTGGGGCTCGCTGCAGATCTGGGATAACTGAGAGCAAAAAGTGCCGCACGTATCTGGCAGCACGGGCCCGTGCCCAGCACTCAGACACCATCCTGGCTCCCCTTTGACACGAATCTTGGTCAACTCCTCACTCTCCTAATTGGATAATTATGCCAATTATGAGGGTGAGGGAAACATCTGAAGCTTGTAGGTGTCAGCGCGGGCTCCTGTACACTCAGAAAAGTGACCCCAGAGAGGTCACTCCGTGATTTTCCAGGAGCCAGAGCAGGGTGAGCAGCTGTTGGTCCCCCAGCTCATCCTTTGGGCCTGGTTTTTTGCCTGCTTTTCTCCCAGTGTCCGTAACCTCACGCGACCTCCATCACCTTTCAGAGCACAGCCATCACCTCCAAACCACACTTACAGACTTGTGGTGTTACAAACAGGTGAGCGCGGTGGCAAATCCTCCAAACCTCTTACCCTGTTCTCTTCAGACTTAACGACAGAGAATAAGATGATGGCAATTTTGCAAAGCCCTCTCCGTGAGAGGGAATATGTTTCAAAGCGAGTATTAATGGGTTTTTGAAGGAGGAACTCGAGTATGACTGCATCTACTGACAGATATCAGGGTGTAGGCTCAAAAGGCCGGAGCAACTAACCCCTTCTGCCCCTGCAAGCAGCGACCAAAGCATTTCAGAGGGAAACCTCCCTCACAGCTCTCACCACGCTTGGGACATCCAAAGGAACTGGGGTCAGCAGAAACCTCTACGTGAGCTACGGTGGGGATCAGGCCGGGCCCTGCTTCTCGGTGCCTTCTTCTCTGTACTGCTCCTGCCCGGTGGTGAGCCTTGGAGACAGGCCAGGTATGCTTCAAATTAGGTCTGCAGGTCTGCTTCAATGTCAGGTATGTTTGTACAGATGCAGCAGTCCCCTTTGCGTGCCAGCATCGTGTAATGTGAGCTTCGTGTACTTACAGAAGGACCCACCCCATATTTAAGAGGTTTTTTAAGACAGAGGCAAGGGGACCAGCACAAGGAGTGCAGCTAAACAGGGCAACATCAGCACAGCCTCCTTGTCCGCCTGCCCTTTTCCTGCAGGGGTGTTTTATCAGATTAGACTCGTAGTCACAACAATCTCCTTTCCCTCCTCATCCCATCCGAGTGTCGTCCTGCAGCTCGGCATGATGCAGACCCAAAGGACCCACGTGAGAAGATGCACTGGGAGAGGAGGCACAGTGAGGCTGTGAGACTGCTGGGAGAGCAGAAGCTGCTCTAAGCCGATTAAAAGGGCCTGCTTCGGTATATATTATCTGGTGAGAACTTGTTTTTGCATTTTGACGACCAAATTTCATCCTCCTCTCCCTCAGCAGGCAGTGAGCTTCATCCACCTCCTGCAGCTCCCACCACCCATCCCCGAGGGAAGACCTGGCAAGGCTGGGGGCGTCCAAAGCCACCAGGGCCCGCAGAGTTTTTGTGCCCCCGGGGTTTTATATAAATTATCTCCTCCTCTCTCCTCTCTCACACCCCCCAGTTAAGGTCTCGGAGGCACAGGGACAGAAGCACTCACGTTTAAATACAGACACACACCTACCAGCAGCCGGGAAGGCGAGCTGTGCGTTAGGTGCCGATGATGCTGTACCCTCAGAAGCTTCACCATATCAAGGCTCTTGAATTTTTTCTGTCTCTCCAACAGAAAAATGACTTCTGTCTCTGTTTTTCCACCTGAGAAAGGAGGGGAGGCTCTCCCAGGTTTGGCAGCAGCCTGCAGGGCCCAGAGGATCCCTCCAGGCTTCCCCAGGCAGCAGCCGCCTGCTAAGGAGGGTGCGAGGTTGGCTCCGCGTTGGCTTTCACTTGGCCAACTCTTGCCAAGAGGAAGAGAAGAAAGGTCTTTGCTAGACCAAAGCAGAGCCGAAGGCTGACGTCCCGCTGAGCCAGCCAACATTTTCCAGACCACATTTCCTGAAGCGAGCCATGCAAGCACGCCTCTCCGCTTGGGATCCTCCTGTACCTGTGGGGATCAGGAGCTGGCAGGACAGAGCTCCCCGAGGGCAGGGAGGCTGCTGGGCACCTTCACAGGCAGCAAGTCGCCACTCCTTCCAAACGCCTTCGTTCCCAGAGGCAATGAGGGGCTTTGTAGTGTTCAGCCTCTCTCTCTGAGGCTTCACCACTATGCGAAGGCCCTGGAGGCCCGAGCGGCCTTGATCCCATGGGTGACAGCCGCACGCCCAGTGGTGATCACTGTGATCTGCCTGCTGAAGCACCAGGATAGTGGAAAACCAGGATGATGGGGAGCTCAAAGGCTTCGGTGGCGAAGTAACAGCTTGGCAGAGGACAAAAATAAAGTCTGAGGCAGGCCTCGTGTCTGTTGGTTGAGGGAAGACCATTCCTTGGGGTGTGGGCAGTCAGGAACGAGAAGATTCATCTGACATTTCTTAGCGTAAAAGCTGTTGCCTATTTGCCTATTTGTTGCCTATTTGCTTCACAGAAGAACCCCCAGGTGCTTATTCCACTACACGGCTGCTGGGACACCCACAGGGGGCTGGGAGCATTCCCCTTGCTGGATCCTTGTTGCCTCGCTGGCATTTCACCAGGAGCCGCGCGCTGTTAATCCCACACCACCGTGTGCTGTGGTGGCCCTGGTTTTTGCCAGGTAACATCTGAAAGCCTCATGAAAGAGCCAAATATCAGCCCCTCCTGCGCCTCTTTCATAGCTATGTCTACTTGGCCATCAGCGTTGGCCATCAGTCAGGAGCTGTGAAGTATTTTCTGGTAGAAGAATCAGAATATTTCCTACCTATAAAGTCAGAGTCCTCTGGTAACAGCAGGGTACTTCGATCTTGCCCTGTGCATTTTTAGGGCATTAATTTCTGCCCTAAACAATTGCAGTTCACGTTCCTTGCCATCTGAACACGGTAACTCGCTCCTTCAAACTTGCTCCAGGAAAGCATAAAAATCACCTGAACTGACCAAAAGTTCTCCTCGGGACACAGCAAGATGATGAACTCTCAGCAGGACATGCAATACGTTGGCCTGGTACTGGCAAGGGCTCACATTTTGCTGTCGCTTGTCCATAACGGAGGTGGTAACGTGCCAGAAACATCCCCCCCCAAAAGCCGGGCTCTCATTAAAAGCTCGTGCACCGTCTGAAGGAATTAATACCCTGTTGGAAAAAAGGCTTAATGATAATCATGAGTACTCTGAAATTTCGCTCTATCCTTATAGTGATTCATCCTTTTAAGTCTTGCTCATCTTTTCTCCTCCAATTATTTCAGGTGGAAATCTCTTCAGTTGTTTTCAGGAAAAATCTTTCTATCAGATTTGAATGTGACCTCTGCTTTAAAGAGGAATTTCAATTTGATGCAAAAGCTCTCCAACCATTTTCTCTGTGCTCGTCATCACTGTAGATATTTTAATCCCTCGTTCTCTTCAGTCTAATATTTCTGCTGTCTAATCGTTTTTGTTATCATTTTCCAAACCCTAAGGAGCTTGCAGTACAAAGCACTTGCTGTGAAGCCCAGAACTGAGTTCCTGATGGATCTAGGTGATTTTAAAACGTACGAGTTGGTCAAGTACCTTGCTTCCTCCAGCTATGCTTTCCTCTACATTAAAAACCGAACTTCATTTCTCATTGCGATCCATTCAACGTGCTTGGTCAGGCACAGCCCAATTTTCCAAATTTTGTCTAAGCTTCATGTTAACAACCTTCACAATTTTCCACTTCACTGGTTGTTCCTTTATCATTTAAAAAATTAGAAAAAAATCAATCATAACTACAGAAAAACAGGAGAAAGGTGTTTTTATTTTTTTTTTTTTCCTCCAGGTTTTAGTATAGTATAATAAATTGGTCATCAAATTAGCTATTGCATTGTAAACTTCTTCACAATCACGAAGGGCACAGGGCTGTTCCTCTGAAATATGTTACTGCAGTATGAGGACTTCAATAACGTATCATGAACCATATATATTCTTGGCAGCCTCTTGAATAACAAAGGCCTTTTATTGTGCTCTGAAAATAGGCTTGATACTCACAAGTAATGGCCAAAACACGGTATCTAGAGGAATACAGCTATTTCAGAAGAAAAAAAGATAAGAATTCTTTAACACTCTTGAAAGATCTTGATATTTCCTCCGATTTAAGCACAAAGCCCCATCAGTTTCAGTGGTGCAGCTGTTAATGGCCTATACATACATTTTGATAGGACGTATAACCTAAAATCTGCTTAGGTTTATCCATTTCATTAGTACAATATTACTGAGAGGTTTAGATTGAGAAGTCTATCCGTCTTCATATTCACTTCTCCAAGTAGGGTTTGCAAAATGGATCTCATCAGAGCACTCGCTGAAGCGTGAAGCATCCAGGCTTCACCTCCCCAAAGAACAGCAGCAGCAGCTCCTGACTTTCAGCCAGCCTGGAAACCGCTGCCTTCCTTCCTATCTACCTGCAAGGGAGGAAGAAAGCTTTCTCAGAGTGCTATATACATTTTCCTCTAAATTAAGTTAAATTAAATCACTGCACCTCCTGTTGTAAACACGGGGTACTAAGGAAATGTGTTCAGACTTCAGAGATCACCCCTGGGTTAATATCAATGCTGAATATTAGTAAAGACTTTTTAAAAATGAACAGCGGTGATACTTTCTCTCTCCATCAGCAAGACAAGTCTCTCAGACTGTTGAAACAGCTGCATTTATTCTATCATTTAAGTACAAGTCGGAGTGCTTTCGTTGCTATCAGATACGATCCCTCACATGTGCTAATATTAACTTACGACCGATAGCGTGCAGGGGTGTGGGAGATGGATGCGGTCTCTTTGTGCTATTTCAGAACACGAAGGGTTCTGCTTCTTCTGCTGCTCTCATCCTCAGAGCCATCTATTACCTCCGAGAGAAAATATCATTTCTGTCGAAGAGTGAAAATCAAATGTCAGCCTCTCCAATGCATTAGCACGCTGTCCAACAGCCTGACCCTGCAAAGAAGCATCCTCTTGACTCCAATCAGCAGAGAAGAGAAGCACACACATAGCAAGGCTGGGGAATCTGGGATTAAGAACCTGCTGTTTTTTTTTGTTTTTGACTCATATGCACTACAATCCAGGAGACAAGGCATCCCAATTACTCTTAAGCAATTCTCCTCCGCAGTTTTCCACTACCCTGACACAACAGAAATGTCCTGGAATGGACTGATGGAGCTCCAAGAATTCGCATGGAAATTAAGACAGCAGTTCTGCTTGGCTTCTGCAGGACTTGCATTTTGACAAGTTCACATTTTAAATGCCAAGCAGCATGCACAGATTTGCTTGGACAAGCACGTACGTGTACATTATTCATTTCAACAAGAGGGAACTCTACATCACTATTCAAGCTTGCCAAGTATTTTAACCAGAAGCTACTGGATTTTCATATATTCACACAGTATTAAGTAGCTAGCTGCTTTTAGAAAATATGCTTACATTTAAAGCATTTTCAAAAAAAATGCATCTTAGAGTGTTTTAACTAATAAAAGGAGTCCTGCCTCAGCCCTTTCTTTTTCTTGTATTGTCACAACCATTCCCCATCTGAGCCTGCATTTCTCAAGCATCCAGCATTTTGGAAAGAAGGGAAGCTTCATTTTATGAATAAAGACGACAACACACTCCTCGTAGCTGTCTTAAGTTGATGGTTTTTAAACACTTTAATCAAATTTTGTTTCACTATAGTTGCCTATTTACCAACTTAGCAAGAAAGAAGAAAACACCCAACACCCTAGGCCACTTACTTCTTTTCCCAATGCAGAGGAAATGGAGGTGCAGGAGTTACCTTGTGCTTACCCTGAGAGCACACCCGGGGCCACACACGTTTCTGTGGTCTCACTCCAGGAACACTTCCACTTTTCGTTTAAGTATTTGGTACAGACAACTGCATCCTTTTCAGGAGGGCTGAAGAGTAGTCACTGAGCATTTGAAGAGCTCAGAATGTGAAGTCAACATGCTAGTGAATCAAAACTGAAGTGATAAATCCCACTAGGAGTTTTTACTCCCTCCCTCCTCTTTATTTTTTAAGTAAAATGGAGTCCTTATTAGCTTCCAGATTAGGAAGTATTATTAAAACTAGTTACAGACCAAGTCACAACCCTTAAAACACCACCGAGATGCACTACAATATTCTTTTATTTAGTTTACAGAGGAGTCTATCAGTACAGGTTGCAGAAAGAAAATGTTTAGTGCTATTTACAATTTGTTTTAAAACTCTGCTCTATACAAATTTAATTCTGATCAGTATGAACAATATTTTTGTAAATCTACTGCATATAAAGCATTTCATCAAAGCAGTAACAATGGGTAAAATAATCTGATTACATTTGAATGATGCCAATCATTCGAAAAAACGATTACACAGAACATCTGTAGGAGTTGTGGACACTTAAGTACAGAACACAATGTCAACCTGTGACTTTCTTTAAAGGCTAAAGCTATTTATATGGAATATTGTTCTATTATACTACACGCCAATCTATATTTAACTTCTATAGTTATGTATTTTATAAGATTTTTATTAAATATATTCTACACATATTTGTAATTTCAGCCAGGAAGAATTCCTCCCCAGTGAAAAAAATATAAAATCTTTTATTTTTTAATTTTTTTTTATTATTATTTTTACAGGTTTAGATGAAACTAGCTCATGCTTTAGTGCTGTGCAAATTTCTTTAGCATATCAATGTTTAAATTATTGATATGAAATGAAAGAATGGCATCCTTTTTTAATTACGTATGCCTTCAAAACTCAGCTTTTGATTTTAATACAATTGCAAGCACTAATACCAAATGCAGATTACGTAAAGAAATAAAACTAGTACTATGGCAGAGGTTTTTCTTTTTGCTTTTTAAACTTTAATAATTCTTTTGAAGTCTCTAATGAGTAAGCATGACACTGGACACTAAGGTACAGATGAGAAAGTGACTGAAAAACACCAATTGCCAATATTCAAATACATAAAATTGATTAGTAAATGATGTTTTCTAACATTTATGCACAATAATAAAAGCCTATGAACTACAGGAAATTACCCCTCCCATATTAAGGCTAGGAAATGCACTCTCTGCACTTGTTTGTGCTGTCTGAATTAAGCACTCACCTAACGCACGAGATAGAGTGCACGCAGTAACGAAAAAAATTAGTTTCATCAGCCCTCTACAGAGTGCTTTTAAATTACAGGCACATAGTTTTTTTTGTTTGTCATAGTGAAAATATATATAGTTAGACTCGGTTTAGTTAGTATTCTGTGCCAGTTCGGCCACCAAGGTTGACTCAGGTAGAATGGACTTAACAGTTTTTCCTTTGATTTGGCCAAAAATGAGATTTGCTTTAATTACAGATATACTATTTTCCAGTGTTGCATTGTAGGTTATTACTAGGTATCTCAAATATTGTTAAAGATTGTTGATGAGAAATATACTGTCAACCATATTTAGTGCAAATTGCATCTAGAAAGCTTGACTATAGTTAGACCCGGTTAATGGACATTTCTCTGGCAGCAAAATGATTCCTGCTATGGAAAAAAACACATTAATTTTTCTGGAGATCAAATTTGTTCAAGAACCAATGTATAATAAGATTATTCAACAAACAAAAAGCAGGAATTAAAAAAAAACAAACACAATGAAAGTGTTCATAGATCTTTCTCCTTAAAAAAAAGACTAATGAGACAGTGTTCGTGTAATATTTCAGTTCCATGGATTTACAGACAGGCTCTTCCTACAGGTGTTTGAAGCAAGGTAGGGCCTCTTCTATTCCAGCAGCATGAAAGACAAAGACTATATTACATCACACTTAGCAGGTAAAGCTAACAAGGTTTACAGGATTACACAGCAATTGCTTTCTCCAGTTTTTTCACGGTTCCTTTGACCTGCGGAACAAGAAGAAAGTTTTGCTTAGAAGCCGCTTCTAAAATGATTAGGTGGTTTTGTGCATGAATAGACTTGATTGAAGAATGTCTTACTATTTTTAGTGAAGATATTTATGTTTATCGTTATTATCCCCATGCACACATAAAATAACAAAATGATGAAAGTAAATCAAGAACATCTTTTTAACAATAAAAACAGAACTTTTAAGGTTTGAGTAATTTTTTGATATATATATATATATTTTTTTTACATAAATGCTAAAAAAGAGAAGCAATTTCTTAGTCTTCTATAAGGAACATGTACAAAAGCATTCCAATACTTGCTTCACAAGACCACAAGGACTTTTCTCTACCATGAAATACTCAAAGCCTGTAAGATATTTGACTATTTTGCCACATAATTGAGTAAGAAGTACCTCTGTTGCACAGCGTACCTTGAGAATTTGGTTCTGGCAATGTCTCTCTAGCCACCAAATGCATCACTGTTGTTTTGCCAAAAGGAAGTTTTAATGCTGCAAAAGGAGAAAGGGAGATTTACTAATACGTTACAGTAGATTTCTTTCTTCAAAACACCCAATTGAAACGAATGTTGATTGGATTAGCATCTGTTCAAAAAGTTCATACTGTTAGGTTTGAATTGCTTATTAAATAAATCTATAAAGGCATTCTGACTAAAGCTTTGCAGATTACAGTCTTAGAACCTGATAATAATCACTTGAAACGTGGTGTTCTTGGAGGTCTGAGACCCCTGTTATGAAGTTTAGCTTCCTTCTTCTGAGTAAAAGCGGAAGGCCAAGACTCAGGCGCTTTAACATGCCCTTTATTCATAAGGATAGAAAAAAACAGCTAGGTTGACCAGCAAATTGTTAGTTCTAAGACACCCAGAACATAAAACCCACTGGCTGAAAAACAGATTCTCCAAAAATATACTCAGATCCATGATGTGGATTTCTGAATGTTTGTTTTAACGAGTTCTTTATTTTAGTTACATTTCCTCATGCCTCATCCTAAGACTAAACAACTTTCTTGATTATTTTTCTGAGAAATGCAATGCAAAGATGCATTCTTTGAAGCTTGTTCCCCCATTTATAAAGGGAAAAAATGATAAATGTAACAAGAACTTAAGCCTAAGCACACAAATCATTTTGCCTCGACTAGAATTTTTCCTCTTAAATTCAATTTACAACTAATATTTTCACATATGGTGCACCAAATCATTTTAAGTGAATAAATGAATAACGAAAGTCCAATAAACCTGAAGGTAACTGAAGAGAAAATCCTTTTACTCATTTTAATCACTACAGCATACATCCAGCATTCAGTAGTAAAATACACAACGTAGTATTTCCTTACTTCTTACATTCAATACAAGTCCAGCTGCAACAATGCAACTGACTCATTTTTATGGCCTATGTCTTTGAAAAAAAAAAATCAAGTCATGATTACAGTACTGGTGTAAACATGGAGGGGTACACAGGTAAACTTCTCTCACATAGCTGTGCTGTGGGAAGAGCTGTCTAGGGGAAAAAAAAAAAAATCAGATCTGAACATCACTTAGTTTACCTGAAGGACTGCCCTGTGCCTGCAACTAGAAACTATTGATTGGTTAAAGTTTGGCAAGGATTAAGTATTTTGGGTACTCGATTCAGAGTTTTCATTGTATCACAGAAAAGAATATGTTAAGAGCCTGTTAAACTCAGTATAAAAGTCTTCTTTTCATTACAGAAACTCTTAGACCCAGGACAGACCAAGATTTTATGAACTAATCACATTAGGGACATCTTATATAATATCAAGACACTCAAGGAGACTTGATTAGTGAGCTGTGGAGATTAATTATTTACAGTAATCAAGTAAAAAGTATGCTAATATTTTAATTAATTCATTTCAGCTAATAGTTTGCATAGTTCGCGCAAGTTCTTATTAGCAATTTCCAACAGTTGCTTTCTTTGGAGCACTGTGAAAGAAAGAGAGCACCGTAACCTATGCTCGGTAACCCTTTCCTTCTATCATCTCTGCTCTTTCATCCCTTCACCTCACTTAAAGCAAAACTTTACTTAATTCCTTTCTCATCTATGTAATCCTGCTTTTATTTCAGAGTTTTTACCATCAGAATTTTCTTTTCACCCTCTTTTGGTATGTGCATGCCATGCAAGTAAAAACATTCTGCCACTACCTAACAAGACAAATAGGGCTGTCACCTCCCTAACTATTTCAGATGTATCACTTCAGGCACAACCTGCAAAGCATTTAACTGAAGGGTAAAATTTCCTGTTGGAGGCTGAACAACAAACTCTGCCCTGCTTCCTCCCCAGCCCTTCGCACAGGCAGGAGGCAAGTGGTGGCTCCAGCACCCCAGGCAGAGGCACGGCAAGCTCTGCAGAGACATCTCAATCTCCTTCCCGCTCGCAATGCCATTAGCTCAGCTGCTCCTGTAGTGACAGCCCATTCAGAAAGGTGGCAAAAGAAATGGTTTCTCTGAAATACATTTTTTCCTCTCAAAAGCCAGTCTTTCCTATTTACCTGTCATTTTTTGAGGCGTCTCCCTTTAAAAGGGTCTCAAATCTTACCCACGTGTAAGGTTACGACTAGAGCGTTACAGTATCATTTTAAATGGGATTGAAAGTGGTCTCCTCTTTAAAAAACGCAGGACAAGCTGTTTCCTTGGAAACTCTTGTTTCGCTGGTTGATAAAGCGACCTTCAGTACACAGTAAGTCCAAATTCCAGTCAATATTTCCTAATCACCCAAAGCAAATAAAGCACTGTGTGCTACAGCAGTTACACAGAGCTGCAAACAGAAAAGCCTAATGGAACTGTATGATGACAGCACAAGAAACTAAATATGTCTTGTATTTAACAAGAAAGCTTTTTTTTCCCGTTTCTTTTAAAAATAGCCAGTTCACTTGGGGTTATTGGCAGTAACTTTGAAGTCCTAAAGTCTTTTCAGGCAATCATGAATTGCCGCTGCCCTTTCAGCTGTTATCTTACTCCAGATAAATTTGTTCAAACTGAAGCCAGTGTTTTAGGATTTATTTTTTTTTATTAAAGCAATGCAGCAACAGAAAGATCTTTGAGAAATATTAGCATACATGTCTGATCCTCGGGGTAAAATCATGATGATTAAATTGCAACGCTTGAATGATTAACAGTGAACTAAAAAGCCCTGAACTCAAGTAAGTGTCCAAAATGCGGGGATCTGAGCTGATGCAAGAGTCAACAGCACGCAGCTATTATTTTTCAGCCTTACTTGTTAAACAAATATTCAAGATTGCTTCAGATTTAGACAGGTATCAGTAAAGGAAACAAGCACTGGTAGTCAAGAACAACACCTAGAGATGATTAGTAAAGAAAGTCCCACTTAGCTGTACTTGCCTGGAAAAATATATGACAAATCTCATGTCTGTACTCTCAGAGATGAACCAAAATTTATAACACTTGTCTCAACTGCTTCCTTAACTTCTACTAGCTGTGCTCATTGGCACCAGGTAATTGAAGAGATAAGAATTACATAGTTCTCTCAGCTGAATTGACGATGATCTTGTCAGTATATACAGCAGGATTAAAAATTGATTTATATGGAGAGTAAACCCATTTGAACCAGCCAACACCAGTAACATCAGAAAGAAAATCAAGGGTTGAATCATCCCAGTCATTTCTTAAGGGAAAGGCCACCGTAAGCAGTCAAAAAATACTCCTTTCAGGTTCAGTTGGACTTCAGAAACAATTCATTAGTGATCTATAATGGGCAGGGACACCTCCCACCACACCAGGTTGCCCAAAGCCCCATCCAGCCTGGCCTTGAGCACCTCCAGGGATGGGGCATCCACAGCTTCTCTGGGCAGCCTGTGCCAGGGCCTCACCACCCTCTGAGGGAAGAATTTTGTCCTTATACCTAATCTAAAACTACCCTCTTGGTTTAAAGCCATTCCCCCTTGTCCTGTCACTATCTGACTGAGCAAAAATATGCTCTCCATCTTTTTTTATAAGCCCCCTTTAAGTACTGAAAAGCTGCAATGAGGTCTCCCCAGAGCCTTCTCTTCTCCAGGTTGAACATCCCCAGCTCCCTCAGCCTGTCCCCATAGGAGAGGTGCTCCAGCTCTGACCATCTTTGTGGCCCTCTCTCCCCTGGACTCACTCTAACAGCCCCACATCCTTCTGATGCTGGGGGGGGGGGGGGGCAGCCCTGGATGCAGCACTCATGGTGCTCATGGCTGGGATTGACTGCCCCAGTGCAGCACCTTCCACTTGCACTTGTTGAACCTCATCAGTCCACACGGGCCCACTTCTCAAGGCTGCCCAGGTCCCTTTGAATAATTTGCTTTTGAAATTGCTCAAAGAGGCAACTTTGATTGATAAAGGGAAAGATTGCAACAAATTTGTGTCAGATTTCCATCCAAGATACCCACCAAGCGAGTGTAATTGCATGAAAACACTTGCCACAAGGGGGCATAATTGAATTGTATTTCCTTAGCATCCAAAGCGAAGCCATTTACTTTTGTTTTCACATAACTATGCAATTGTATCCCTGGGAGAGCACTGGACATCAAGAATGCTTCCCCTCATTCTCATTCATAGGGTGTCTTTCTTCATTGCACTACGGTTTGAAGCATTGTTTAGCCAATTACCATAATCTTTAGAAAATATTTTGAAGCACTTGAGACATTTATGTAGTAACTTGCCCTCAAATACAGTGTAAGAGAAGTGGAAAAAATATTCTATTTAGGAAGACAACAGATAAAAGCAACATTACTGCCTCTTAATGCAAGAGGAGACTTGACTCGCCAATTGGTACATCCCAGAGTTTAACTAGTCATAACAAGATGGAAAAATATGCAAGATAAAATGCAATGTCATCCTGTGCCAAAGCAAAATAGCATGCAGCAAGTCATATTGTGATCTTCAACACCAAATTAGTATTTACTGCATTGTAAAAAAAATCCCCTTTGCCTGGCTGTAACACGGATAATGGAAATTATTTTCATACCTCCTAGTGTCACATTGCCATGAAGAAACCTCCCTTGATAAATAAGCCGCAAGATATTTGGACTGCTGACTTGCTCTTCTTCCCAGTCTGAAAAGGAAGAGAATTTCCACAGTTAGGTTGTAATGCCAACATCTTTGGTTATTTCTCACCTTTACTTAAGAAGAAAACCTAGGAGAGGATTTTCTTGCATGAAACACTGCAGAGAGCATAGACTAAACATACAGAAAGACAATTCACTCCTGAAAGTTATTCTTAAATGTATTAGTTGATATTGAGCATTGGAATCCCCTAATTCTATGCCTATAAATATAAATATTACGAACTCACAGATCACATGAGCTATTTAACATACACACAAGCCCCGCATGAGATACTTTTAAGAGCAAATTGCTTCCTGTTTACACCGAGGCTTAACGCCCACTTTGCTAAAATTGCCTTGATTTCTTCCAGTCCAGGGACTCCATCCTGGAGCCACACTCATCCTCCCCAGTTCCCTGCCTAGCCCGAGCCTCTCTGCAGCCACACGCAGAGCCGAAGCGCACGTGATCGGTCGTCTGAAAGAGGATTCCCAGATCACAGAGCCCCAAGCCCAGCGTGGGCAGCTCAGTGGTGCTCGATGCCGACCAGATTGAGCCAGCTCCGTGTCCAGAGGCAGCAGTGAACTGAGCAGCCCCCGACCTGACAGCGGCTGCGGGGAGGCCGAACAGAGGAGGCTTTTACAGGGGTATTTTAAGGAACTTCTCCAAGAACAAGCTGGATATGGTTTCATGGGGAGAACGGTGATTCGGGAAAAACAAGCCTGCATTTTCCTATAATGCGTTTCCCATAACGCCTCGGCTGCAATAAATCATTTATAAGCTGAGATGATCGCTTCCCACTCCTTCGCTGCTCCCAGTCACAATGTGAAAAACAAATACATCTGCACTTTGCTTTCAGAATAAGTACCATAAAAACCTTTAAACACCGAATTTAAATGGCTTCTCTCCGGGAGTAGTCTCTTCTGCTCCGCAGCTGACCAGCTACCTGGTAACAGCTGCTCACAGACATGATTTTTGCTGCTTTTGTAGCGTTTTTATATGAAAATGAATATTCAGCAAGGGATCAGGACAGACAGACACCGACCTGCTTACTGGGAACATACAATTAGCACACGGACAGCGGCAACCGGCCCCACAAAAGGAGAAGAAGTGAAAAGGGGAGACAGGGAAGCATTTAAAACAGAAGGCACTGCCATGAAGGGCATAGAAGAGGCCCTGGAGTGAAGGAGAGCATGGGGGAGGCCGAGGAGAGCCCAGGGGCGTGAGGCTGCTGCAGCGGGCCTGGGGTAGCAGCTGGGGTAAAATTCGGCAGCCAAAGCCATCTGAATTGCAATTATCTCCACTCGTCGCCTGATGCGACTGTCTTGCACGAGCCATTTTTGCTGTGCTGGGAAGACAACCAAGGATCGGAATTACCACACTGCTAGGACAAACTATTTATTTTTTGGAAGGTATTGGTTTCTTTCTTTCTTTTTACTCTATCGCATCTGAACTCCACAGAGACTAGGGCTGTGAAGAGAAGCCAATTTACAGGACCGTAGCGATATAAAGCAACCAGAAGACAACAGACTGTGTTTTGGCACAGGTATTTCCTCACTGTTAACCTGCCAATTTGCCCATTCTTTTAATTTTTGCTTCTTGGCTCACAGTCCAAAACATTTCTGACACCTTTTCCATTTCCAAATTCCACCGATGATGACTAAAGGAAAACATATTTACCTAGGCTTTTAAAATTTTTTGTTATTTTTAAAAATATAGCAGATAACCACTGTACAAAAATTATCTTTTAACACTGTCTAGAAGAAAGGAAGGCAGGGAACAGGAAACCTACCTAGATTTGTACATGAAATTAAGTCAGCATTCCCCAATACCCGTCAGGAAATCCTTAATTAACAGTTCCATTACAAAAATTGGAGGAGAGTTTGGCCTTAAGCTTGCTAGGCATATGACTGAGGATATCTCATGAATTTTCTTCCTCATAAGATCGTGACAAGTCAAAATGACACTAAAAACAATCATATCCTCTGTTTGACATAAACTTTTGTCCTCATTGGGATTTCTCAGTGCTGTGGTACAGAAGAGTGCTCTCACTCTGCAAATAGCCTGTAGGCAAGTAACATGTGAAAACCTACATACTTTTCTCAAGTAGTTTTTTCCTGTGTCTTTTACATTGACGTTATTCTTCTTTGCATAGGCAATTAAATATTCATCAAGAAAATTCAGAGCACTCCTGTGGGACACCAGGTATTTGAACCAACGCTTCTACGTCCAGTTCTGCTTTTTGTTTTCTTTAAAGATGAGACTTTGCAGACTGGGTTTCCTCCTAGATAGAAACTCCATCTGCAACCTTCAAGCTCCTCAGGTTGCAGTAGGAGTAGACCACATTAGGAACAAACTCACATAATGGAACACTAATGTGGCAATACTTTCATCTCTGGTGCTGTTCTATCAACCTGCATCATGTCCACCAAAATCAGTGACTTTACTGGCCTTAAATCTTTACTAGCATAAAGGAGAGCTGAACCGAGCCCACAACGCACGCTCATTGCAATGCTACAACACCACCCAATGCATCTGTTTTGTTGCAGTGGAATGAAATCACCTTTATTATTACTATTGCCTTCAGTATTCAGTATTACTTGATGTTACTGAGTTCACCAAAGGTTTCCTCATCACATGCCGCAGCACAAATCAAACTCATGAAATAACCCCTTGCTTCCGAGCTTAATGCCCTGCATACGAAGAGGTAGGATGCAGATGTCAGATTGCAAGATCACATGCTCAGGAATGAACTTGGGTAAGAGAAACACAGTTCTGTCTTTACTAATTCAGACAAATGTAACCAAAGAACAGCCAATGCCAACCACTTTCCAGGCTTGCATTAAAACATGTGCAGCAGCTCCAACAAAATCCTTCATCAACCAGATTTCTTGCTGTAAAAGTGCTGAACATCTCTATCTAATACTTAGGACTACAACTTCTTCATTCATTACGTGTTTTATTAAACATGTAACACTGCATCCCACCAAAACAAACAAACAAGTCACCCAAACCCCTGTTCTTCCTGACCTCAAAGATAGCAAGTTTAAGGCCTAAAATACAGCTTATCAGCACTAACTTTATGGCATAGATTATTGTCCGTCCTACCTCTTTGAGGAACTCACCACAGGAACAGATATCGCAGTGTTGGAGTTTGTATAAATAGCAGGCTTTTTCACATCAAAATAGTAACCAGATGAAGCCCTCTACCAAAGGAAGCATTTTCTTTCATCATATATAAGGCTATGCCTGTGCTTTGGCTATTTTCCCATGAAATCATACTCAGGGAAAACAGAAGGACTTTGTTTTTGTGGAACCATTCACATATGTGAATAAACATCTTAGTTTTCAATTCCATTTTCTTGGTTTGATATTCCCGCATAACACCAAATACATTTATACAAACAGCTTCAGTCTCCCGTCTTTTAATGCCTCTTAAAATCTTCTTTTACATAACACTTTTTTCCTGGGAAAATATCATTAACACAGATCCTTTCCAAGATAAGGTAGTAAGTGAGAAGAACTTGAGGCTGAATACCATTAATGTATTCCTGTGACACGCCATGCTTTCCACTAGCTGTCCTCACATAAAAGGTTTTATATCTCCAACACTTCAAGGTCTTCCACTTATTACATATGTTACCAAAACTGACCAAGAAAAGAATCTAAAGATAGAGAGAAAGTAGTAACTTCACTCTGAGAAAGCAAGTTTTAGGAAAAAAAAACAGGAAATAGTCAAAACACCTAAAAGTCTACCCCACCTAAGACACAGGAAGAAGGCAGGATGGCAGCTGTATTTCTATATAAATCTCTGCCCACATACACAATGAGCGTACATAATCTGAATGTTGGTAACAGAGGCAGGTTTATTAGGACTTCAGCCTGAAAGCACAGGGAAGCTTTGAACTCGCCAGTAAAATGCCAGAGGCACACAATACTCACCCATCGGCCAGTTGTCGTACACGTGCTTCGCAATATCTGCAGCAGAGTCATTTGGTGAGAACAAGAACTCTTTCGTTTTCCCGCTCACCAAGATGAGGCGCAAATTTATCTGTAAAGAAAATGCATTATTAGGAAGGGAACTGAAAAAAAAAAAGACTATTTACTTTTTTTTTTTTTTTAATGTTATTATAAGCTGTCATGTTTTGGAAAAAAGAGATTTTTCTAAAGTGATCTGACAATACACTTTTAGATGGTGTTAAATATAAGGACAAATAGGTCAATAAAATCTTGTTTATGCAATCTAGGAAGATTAGATTCTTATGGCTGACATTTTTGACATTAACCACCAGAAGATTCCCATAGATAGTGATCAAATCAACTGCAACATTAAAAAGCTTTCAGCAGAGTATAAAGAAATTCCAGCCAGAAGCATAGCAACATATCATCTTGAATAAAAACGAACGTGAAGAATTAACCTTTACACACAGCACTGAAAAATACACATCTGCAAAGTCTGTGTGCTCTAGAGTCAGTCTCCTCTAGTATGATATTTATCAGCCCGGATCTCACCCACTGCTCCTCCTACAAAACACCCAAGGAACTGAACATCTTCCCTTGGTCCCAGCCACCACAGATCTCTTTCAAACCCAAAACTTTATTCCATTGCTGCCGTGATGCTACAAGTAAAACTGCTGAGATCCACATGCAATGAAGTCACAACACATCGCAGTGTATCAGCAATTTCCTTTATCTAACCATCAGCATCTTCAGCTACAACTGTCCTCCCTTCTATCTGCAAGTTACTGACTGCTTTTTTCCACATAGCATCAAAATAATCTGTATAAAGAGACACTATGACACGAGTTACAATGCAAACGAGATTAGATTCCAGTTCTCAAGCAACCAAAGGTCACACAATGTCTTTGGGTAGCCAGCGCTTCCCAATGCCCACGACAAGGAGTCTACGTACCTTGTGTTTTGGCCTACAAGCCTAAATCCCATCAATTTTTAGCAAGACTTGGGCAACCCAACTGCTTGGATGCTTTTTTTCTAGATCAGACTGGGAAAAAAATATTGTGTCCCTCATTCTAGAAAACTTCTCATTGGAATTTGGGAAATTCTTTGTGTGGGTAAAATGCAAGAGGAAAAATGTACAGTGATGACCAAATTTTCAAGACTTTTGCACGGTTGAATACCTTGGTGCTTCACATCCACATCCCAAACAGATTCCCTCTTAAATGCTTTGGCTTGGGTTCATCCCACCTATCTTTGTGAATCTAGTGGAGGCATCCAAAATTAAGGTCTCCATCATCCTGCACATTTCATCAAAGATAATGAAGAGAACGATCCCTCCAAAAAACAATTCAGCATCTACTTCAAACACAGCAAGGGCAAATCCACATGAAAGGGCTCGGTTCCCCTCCCATACCCCTGGTAACCTCCATCAGAGAACAGAAGCTGTGCCGTTAGCCCAGGGAAGATGCCAGGTGGCTGCTTTTTTTCGGAGGAAATGCTGCCACCACCATCACACAGTCCCACCACGTTATCCCTGCCCATCACGAGAAGCCTCCGAGGACTGAAGCTGCAGGAATGCTGTTTAGTCACAGAAACTCATTCAGAAAATTCGGAACTAGCCCCACTGACTCCAAAAACCCAACTGCAACTTCAAATTTTACGCCTAAATTTAGCGGCAGCCAGAGGATGCCCACTTGTTGCTTTGCTTCTATTGTCTTTCAGCTGAAATAGCTCCCCCCAGCCTCAGCAGTCCCCACCTGTGTATTTATAGCCAACACTTACGCAGATGATTTCTTTGGTCGGACTGCCCAAGAGGAGCTCTTCAAGCTTTCTCTAACGAGATATCCATTTTCCCATTCACCCCAGCTGCCTGTCTCTGCATGTTTCAGTCTTTTTTTTTCTTTCTCCATAGAGATGACTGTTTCAGAAGCGTACCCAGCGACGTCTCACCAGCTGCTTGTTCCACCACCACCAGCATCTACTGGGAACACCCCCTGTGGCTGTGTGCCAGGAGGACACACACCTCCTTCAGAGTTCACCACACCGTTAGTCTGGCTGCTTTGTACCCTGACCTACCTTCATCCATACCATTATTTAGGCTCTGAGCCTGTAACACCCTAAAGCTCCAAATTTCACCCCATTCCTACTGCTCCACATCTCCCAGAGAAAGGAAGGAGGAGTCCAGGTGGAAAGAAGTTGGCAAAACCTTACGCTGCAACCACAAAAACGGTCGGGATCTCCCTCATGTCTGGGCCTGAACCCTACAAAATCACCCAGACGTTTCTGCGTCACGCTTTTCCTTCTATAATGAGAACATTTTTTGAACTTCGCATTATCTACAGATTTTAGCAGCAGCATCCCTTGATGTTTACCTTTGCCACGGAGTCAGATGAAGCAAAAGTGATCAGAGAATTGATCCACAGCGACTCCAATTATGAGCTCCCCTGATCCAGTTCCCCCTCCTCTCAGTCAGGCCATTTATGTTCGCCCCTTTATACACTCATTTTCTCTACTAAATCCCAGTTTCTCCTATTTAACCAACAGTCTGCAATCTGGCATCGCATCGGCTGCTATGTACATACCCAGATGAAACTATAACAATTTCTATTTAGAAAATCAGTTCTTTTCATCGAAAGTCAGTCTGCCATCATCTGGCTTTCAGAAGTGCAGCGCGCTGCCTTCCCACTTCACTTTCTCTATACCTCATTATCTTTAATTATCCTTTAAGCGTCAATGCATCTCATTACAACTCCGATACACTGCCAAAAATTTCGGAGGTTTAGACTGCGTCACAAGCTGTTATTGTACTTGGGAATGGGCTGCCTGTTTAACAAACAAACAAACCAACCCCAAATATTCAGCAGCAGCGTCTGCTGTACACAGTCGAGGATAAAACGAGGAAATTTCTTCTCCAGCAGCTTGCCTTCCTCTTCCCTGTCTCCCCTCACGCTTGTGTCCCCTACTCTAACTAGCTCCTCATCCCCCCAGCTTGCTCCCTGTCGCCCAGCTGTCCCCCAGCTCTGATTTTCTGCAGGCTACCTGAGGATTTGATCTCATTTATCAGGGCGGAGCTCATCTGTGGTGGGGATTACATGTTTTGAGGATGAGAACGCTTTCCTAGGCAGCGAATGTTTCTATCACCAACCTATCAGCTCCTTAGAACTGCGGGATCTGCATCCTACAAGGAGATGATTAAAAGAAAAAGACTATTAGTAATGCCCAACGCTTATAATTATGGCAGAGCACTGATACAGAACTGAAGTTATTCTCCAGCTAGCACAACGCTAAGGAGATTCATTTCTTTTTATTCTCGCTACCGTGTTTTGAAACTGGCAGGCACACTAAAGTAAACACAGAAAGGAAAAGTATATCACAGAACTAGCCAAAACTAATGCTGCTTCCTTCAAATTTTGATTAAATCATATCTCCAGACGTTAATTAAAAATACAAAAATCAATATAAGCACCAGGAAAAAAGTGAAAAACATTAATTCCTTCCCACCCTCACAAAATGGATAATCCAGTAAGTGCTGATTTTTTTTTTGTTGCTGCAGACTATATCTAAAAGACTATCATCTTTTTATCAAATGTAAAGGCAAATATCAACATGAATGAATAATTTTACAGCATACACTACAAAGTATGTCTAAACCAGGGGAAGAATACATTCATTAAGAAACAAGAAGTCTCACCAAATATTAGAAGGAGCCCAAAATAAATCCTTAAATCAGTCCCGCAGATGTTGCATCAAGTGCAAGGAAACAGCTGCTCTAATAAAAGGTTAAAGTATTTTCTTATTTATAGTACAGCATGCCCCTGACACATTTAGTTTGCATGTTTGTCTATATATATGCATATATATAAGATAAATATATCTCTGTATTTATATTTCTTAATCTTGGCTCGAAGGAATCTTAATCTTCAGTTGAACATCACGTTACCTCAAAGGGTTTGAAACACAGAATCCCCAAACTTGCCTTTAAATTTAGAGCCTAATCTTATTTCCCCTCGAGAGCACTGCGAAGTGAATTGCTTGCAACTGCTGCACTTCTCACCCCGTACGCCTGAGAATCCCACTTCAAACAAACTAGAGGGGATCTGAAACAAACCTTCTGGCACAAGGCCACTGATGGAAGTCCATATCTAAAAGGAAAAAAAAAAGAGCATGTGCGTATAACGGAAGGAAGGAACAGACAGGTCTTGGTTTGGCAGAGAAGTTCTGACTCAGAAGCAGCCAATTTAAAAATTTCAAGTTCCAAAATGACTCTTAGGATACAGAGTAGCTCAAACCACTACACCTTATGTTAAAAGTCTGCAAGGAACTTGTGCCTGTATCATCTGAGATCATCTGCCTACAGCCCCTCTGCCTTCCTTACTGTAAGAGCCTTGGTCTGAGATACTTGTCTGATTCCCTTGGCCCTGACGAGTTTCTTCTCTACAGGTGATGTAACATGAACTGTCCTGATTTATTTTTTTATATTTTCTTTAGGACACCAAAGGGAATTCCAACCTTTTGCTACAGCAAGCTGCATAAGGCCCAGAAACTCACATCTACACCTTACAGCACCAACTGCAAAGATTATATACTACAAACTGAAATAATAGTAATAAAAATGCTTGTGCACAGAAGAATGTATTAACAAATGCTGTGCAATTGCATCTTTTGGAACAAAATTTGGGTCATGTAGATGCAGATGTAGAAGTTGTGTTTTGTGTTACTGAGTTTGTGCAACCAAGTTTGTTCATGTCACTGTGCTTCTAACTTCACAGCCCAAGTTAAAGAAATGAAAAGCCTCTTAAACATCAAGAAATGAGGGATTTACAACCATCAGGATTGTAAATAGCTCTGTTGGCTAAGTGGCTCCCATCTACTCAGTTAAACAATTTTTCTTATCAGTTTCATGCTGCAGCAGCAGGTTAAGATTCCTCCCATCTTACAATTAAAACACAGTGGAGGACAAGCATTGTATCACCGCGTGCTATACAACCCTGAGTTTAAACTAATTGCTTTTGTTCAGCTGTTTTTAAGATTGAAATACATACATGAGAATTTATCCTTTTTTTTTTTTTTTAAGCAAATGTAAGCTTTAATTAAAAATTAAGAGTGGACCTGAGGGGGGAAAAGATGAGAAAGCAGCACTCAGAAGCTTCACTTTTCAAAACCCAACACATTCACTTCCTAGCTCAAGTTCACAATTGTACAAAAGGAGTTTGCTCTCCAAAGGTGAGCCGAAATTTCTTAGTGACTACAGCCTAAAGAGTTGCCTGCTAGCTCCCTACCGTGTAGCACCACGCAGCACCCTCCACTTGCTGAATTCCACCCCATCCACTTCAGAGCTTGAACCAAGCCTGAACAGGAGCCTACGTGAAACAGCAGCGTTACACAAGCCATGTCAGGACAATCCTGCAGGTTCTAGACTCCTGTTCACTTGTAAGGTAGATACCATCTCATGTAACCCCATCCATAAATTGAGAATTTCAGTTTTTACACGCTCCAGATCCTGGCTGTCCTATTGAGTGAAACTTCCTTTCAGTTCCCAGCACAACCTTATTCTTGGCCAGGGTACATCCACTGATACCAGACCTACTTCGGGCTTCAGTTATAACAGCGGGGTTTTGTCCCCTTAGGGTTTGGGTGGTTTATTCTCCATCTGTAGATGAAGACACCTTGCTAAAACAAACAAGCAAAGTCTTTCCTCATTAGCAGGCGGGCTTGGTGTGATCACTGCCTTCAGGGCTCCGAAGTGCATCAGCAGAGGTTAAGGAAACAGGGCTTGGTTAGCCCGAAGGCTTGGCGGGCACCTCTGAGCAGCCTTCAGATACCTATGGGGAAATCACTGACGCGATGACCGTCTGAGGTACAAAACAGAAGATCAAGAGACAAGACTCTTGGGAACAACAGGTTTGCAAAGGAGATAAGGAAAAAAAAAATTGCCCTGAGGACATCGAAGCAGTGAAAGAGGTAACCTGGAGATGCTCTGGAAGCTCTGGATTGGGGATTTTCAAGACCTGAATGACAAAGCCCCAGGCGACCTCCTCTGAATTCAGTCCACATGCAGAGGTGACCTTGCTTCCAGCAGCAGGCTGGGCTGGAGACCTCTCAAGGTCCTTTCCACACTGAGTGCTTCTACAATTCACTTTCATCTGCATCTGCTTCAGCTTTGATTCATCTTCCTTAAGTATGCACGATTAGAACTGTACACAGCGTTTCAGAGAAAATCATCAAGAATTTATGAAGTGATAATAAACCTTCCTAAATCTATTGCAAATGCCTCTCCGTTTTCCACACGAAGACCACAACTGCCTCGTGTTTGCATTTCAATAACTTTGCAATACTCTTCTCCAGTCCAGACAATCCCGTGACACAGAACTTCAAATCTGCATTACACTACCTTAACGACCCGTTATGTACAGGATATTTTGATGCTAATGCAATTAATTTTGTTGCTATTAATTCAGCCTTTGAGATAACCCAATCTTTTCCATATGATGGCACGGATCCTCTCTGATGCCTCCAAGTTCTCATCCTCAGATTTCATCAGCATCTCACCATCTTCACCCAAGTCACACGCTCCATCAATCCACCTTCCCAGACTAATCCTCTCCTACACGACTTCAGCTACTCACTGAGTTCCAGACTTTTACCTCTTCTGCGTTTTCCTCATCTGAAAAACAAGCTTTCCAAAGCAAACTGGATAATGAATCTGTCATCATCTAACTTTGGTAAATACACATTGTGAATTTGAGTTGTTTTACACTTCTCTGCTCCTTCTCAGTGTCCTGCTTGAAGTGGTTATTTACCTGTCAACTTCGAAGGCTCTCCCTCCATCCGTTTACTCATTTTGCATGCAGCTATTTTATACCTTTAATGGCTTTGACTTGAAACAGCAAGCCTGCAAACTCTTCAGACAATGCTCCTTATACTGACCCCACACACGCAGCTTAATCAGCATTTACACCCTTGGAATCCAAAGCCTTGGTGTATCAGAGATGTATTTGCTCCTGTTTTGTTTATTCTTCCATTTGATATGAATACAAACTGTATCAGCTCGTGACTGTTGGATCTAATGTCACTTTGCCACGCAGTCTGCTGAAGATTTCCAGAGCTTTTTGGAAATTTTAAGAGACAGACATCTAGAATAATAATGTTTGGCTAAGAACCTGCCTGGCAGTTAGACAGACTGACAGACAGGCACACGAAGTGAGAAGAAAGTACAAGAGCAAGGAGGAGTACGAATGTGCTGCCCAGCGATGCAAGAGCTCTCCTGAAAGGAACAAGAGATCCTTGATTCTGGACTCAGCTTGAAGGGTCTCCAGGTAAAATGAACAACTATTTCTACCCTTACAATTATTACCCTGCACCTACATTAAGTTTACTTCATATCAGGGCAAAGAAAATGACATATGTTATGGGAAGTGACATAAATTGACGTAAATTGTCAATGTGGCAGAACAAAACTCTGAGGTTTCATTGCCAGCTGGCACACAGACCCGCGTAACTCATCCAAAGCTGTACCACTTGTGATAGCACGATGGCTCCAACACGGGGCTGTAGAGGTGTGATAACACCCTGCATCACCCTACTCAAGATTAACGTGAAGTTCATAACCAGCCCCAGTGACACACTCATCTTCACATCACTGCGAAGAGAAGCAAATACATTTTTATGGGTAAACAGTTTCACATCAAACAAGCATTGACTAAGACAGCTTTGCACTGCTAAGAACTAAGCAAATTTCAGAGAACGCTGAAGTGATGGGAAAGGAAACCAACCCGAAGCATAATCAAATTTTATTTAAAAGAGGAAAAAGCAAAACCCTATCAGCATTTACCTCGGCAGCTGTGATAGAGCAAGCTGTCTCTATAGAAACTGTGGCATTCTTGAACTAGAAGTCACAGTGCTCGGACACACTTCATCCGTGCCCTTACTTCAGCTCAAGTAACACTGGAACAATGGCAATACATTAACCAGTGTCCTCCAAGTGAGTTCAAGGGCTACCTTTTAAGAAGAAGTATCTAGGAAACATTGTTCTTCAAATTAAGTTAATGTGGATATTGTCAGAAATAACCAGTAGAATGCAATGGGTTCCAGTGGAAGACGGAGATTTCCTACATGCACTTTACCATCTAATACTTCATAGGATCACAGGATGGTTTGGGTTGGAAGGGACCTTAAAGCCCACCCCCATGCCATGGGCAGGGACACCTCCCACCACACCAGGTTGCCCAAAGCCCCATCCAGCCTGGCCTTGAGCACCTCCAGGGATGGGGCAGCCACAGCTTCTCTGGGCAGCCTGTGCCAGGGCCTCACCGCCCTCTGAGGGAAGAATTTCTTCCTTATACCTAATCTAAACCTACCCTTTTCTAATTTAAAACCACTCCCCTTGTCTTTTCACTTGACCCCCTGGCAAAGAGTCCCCCCCAGCTTTCCTGTAGCCCCCTTTAGGTACTGGAAGGCCACCATAAGGTCTCCCCGAAGCCTTCTCTTCTCCAGGCTGAACAACCGCAGCTCCCTCAGCCTGTCTGCATAATCCACTCGCACAGGGAAGATTCAGATAAAGACCTGTTCTGATAACTCATCAGCCAGAGACAGGGCAATTTCATCGTGCTCATGCAAAACAGATTTCTATCGTGTTATGACAGAATTGCCTAATTCCACTGCAGTGATAAGATGTACTTACAAGATACAAAAGACCATGGTTTAGAATTAGGCTTTAGTATAAGTAGGTAGAAAAACAGGCACAGAGTTAACCACACAGCATCCAAGGCTGCTGTTTGCAAAGCTCATCCTTTCAGGGCACTGTTGGAATAAACACATCTGCACTTCGAAATAAACTGCCTAAAACATGGAACAGAGAAACCAACGCAGTGAAAATTACCACGAAATTCTGGTAGAGATCACTGTAGCGATTCCTCCAGCACAGTGAACCAGGCACTGCAAAACACTAGAAGTAATAATGCCGCGCATCCTGTCACGATGCATACGAGAGAAGCTGGTGAGTAGGAGCAAGAAGACAAGATGCTCGTTTCTTTTTTTTTTTTTTCTGATCTTTATCTCCCTAAAAATGCCTCCTGGTGACACACATCCCGGCATTTGACTCCAGGCTTCAGAAGTGGGATCAGTGCGTGCCATCTGTGTGACCTTCCTGCCGTGTTTTCTCAAGAGCTGCCACTGGATAAGGCCATCACCTTGCTTTCACCTTCTGCTATCAGCTGGCATTCAAAGCTCACAGGTTCGCTGCAGGTGAATAATGATAACACTACAGTTTGGATTTAATTCTCGTATAATTCAACATTTCGTAGATTTAAGGAGTGTTTACACGGTACTTTTAAACGTTATCTAGGACAGTTCAATCTCTTCTTGAAGAGGAGATCTAAGTCTGAATGCTTATTTTGTGAACTAACAGCTCAGATTTGCAAACAAATATTGCTCTAACCAAGGAAGAAACACAACTCAGAGGAAAGCCCCAAAGACAGCTGCTTCTTCAAGTCCCAGGGGCAGACGGGTACCTTCCACCCCTTCTCAATCCATTATTTGCTTCCCATCTTTAACCAATTTTGTGGGTCTAAATTTCCATTTAACTCACGTTCCTAGAAGTTTCAGATGCAGCTGTTCCATGGTTACAAAGGATAAAGAAAAGCTAATGACGGGCTGGGGAAAGCATATTGAATGGTCTGTTTGTGCGCTGTGAGAAAACAGAGGCAGAAATCTGAGTTTCCTGCTGCTGCATAATGGGAATTTGACCAAACCATGCACGCCATAACTGGATTTGGAGGTATGAGGATTTTATAACCAGAATCGGTCAAGGAGACAACACACACAGCTCAAAGTAACCTTCTGGTTACAGTCAGCTACAGTTTGAGCAGAAGTTAAGTTCAACACAAAAAAAAAAGTGAACATAAAGAAATCATTCCAAAATGCCCCCAAAAATAAATTGGACATTTCATGGGAAATGCTATTAACTGGAGGCAATCAAAACAACGATAATAGCAAGCAGCACACGGCCACGGCCACTGGCTAGCTCTACATGCTAATTTTCAGGAGAGAAAAGTGAAGCTCTCCGAGCCAACTTCATTATTTCTGAGAGGAACGCTCACTCATCTGAATGCAGTATCAGGGAGACGGATTGACAAAAATAATAACCAAAGGAGGCAGGCAGGCAATTTACCAGTAAAAGGCAGTATTCAAACTTCCCGTAACACCCCACTGATCTTTGCACTACATGCTGGAGTAGGCATGGATGTGTATATTGAAGCCTGCCACAAATCAAGGGATTAAGTTGTTGGTTTTGTACTTTCCTCCCTAGACGCAGTTTAAAGGGGTATAGTATATGGACTATAATCCCTGTACTTAATCACAGAAAGGTTTGGGTTGGAAGGGACCTTAAAGCCCACACAGTCCCAACCCCCTGCCATGGGCAGGGACACCTCCCACCACACCAGGTTGCCCAAAGCCCCATCCAGCCTGGCCTTGAGCACCTCCAGGGATGGGGCAGCCACAGCTTCTCTGGGCAGCCTGTGCCAGGGCCTCACCACCCTCTGAGGGAAGAATTTCTTCCTTATACCTAATCTAAATCTCCAGAACCTCCAAGTACTTCTCACAGGGCTGTTCTCAGTGAGTTCTTCACCCCATCTGCATTCATGGCTGGGACTGTCCTGACCCAGGTGCAGCTTCTCCTGACAGCCAGGACTTTTCAGATATGACAGGGAGAGGCTTGGCAACTCCACCAGCCAGCTCCCTCAGGAACCTGGGATGCACAGCATCAGGCCCCATGGGCTTTTACACATTTGATGTATTCTTATATACAATAAACCATTTAATACAACAGGTATTGCAAGAAGAAACTGAATTTTAATTTCTATTTTAAAGTTATTTAAACTTTAAACAAACACGTGGGTTAATCATTATTGCAGAACTCCTAAACCTTGCTCTTCCCCCTACTCCTACTCCCCCACAGGAACAATGCAAGACTGCAACAGCAATTAAGGATCACTTCAAAATTAGTGTCTTTTTGTGAGAATATACAACTAACCAATTTACAGAATTCTTCGGAAAAATCTTTAATCTCCATTTATTGAAAAAGGGAAGTGAGGGGACCACCCCTTAGTTCCCTCCACGAGCATAAAGATTCCTGCCGTGATAGTTCTCCTTGCAAACAAATCTCCATGCAAAGCCTAATAAGATTTGCTACTCTTCAGGCCTCAAAAAAAAGGATAGTGACAACCAAGTGCAAATCTGTTCCAAACCAGACTATAGCAAAAAGAAAAAAGCCAGAAAACGACCTTCTGAATCCAATTCTGTTCCCTGTTGTATTTTCTCTCGCAGTACCTGTTGCATTACATGGTTTTCACGCAGCTCACTGTACTGTACATAACATGCTGCGACTAAACATGGGGATTACAGCTGATATAGATGCTACAGGTTGAAAATTTGAAGAAAAAACCTCACTTCCTAATAACAAATAAACAGTGAAGTGGTCCCCCTGGAAGTCCAGGCGAATATCATTCATATAAACCAGCACTAAGTTATTAATAAGATCAATGAATCAACAAAAACCATCCCTAAGACTATCAGGACCTACATCCCAATAACAATGCCAGTAACAGGAGACAAGTTTGCAGTTTATCACTGTGAAGTCCTTTGGGGATTCTGCCGACTCCTCCTTGTGTGATCCCGCATCTTGGACAGCCTGCACCTACTAAATTTTTCAAGCCTTTGGAGCGAGCATCAAAAATAAAATGGAAAAAGTCTTCAGTATTTTTAAGACAGGACAGAGGTGAAGAGCTGCACCTTGAATTAGAGACGCATTACAGCTCACTCGTGTGGAAATACCATAAAATTAAATTTTTATTATTAGCCACTGATTCCTAGTTTCTCTGGGCTGTGTATCGTGGCAGTCAGCCAAAGTTTTGTCATTCCAAAGCACTATCTACATCACTGAGCTGTGATAATTTAAGGCAAGATATAGAGCATTATATATATATTTTTTCTCTCTGATGCAAAAGATAGTTTAAATTTTAATCAAAATGGATGTTTCACTGACTATACGTCTTGTTTATTCTTGCAAAAGCAATCACCTTAGATATGAATGAGAACACAACCTTTTCTAATTGTTTTTGTCCTAAAATAGCCCAGAGAAAACACTGAATCATGTGGTAAGAGATGAAGGATTGCGATGCTGGTGCCAATTTATTCAAAATAAAACTCTTCAGGAGCAAACAGCTTGACCTTGACCTATGTCTGCACTTTTCAGCTCAGAGTGACGACCGCTCTATACCTTCGATTTTTCCCTCCTCAAGGAATTACCCTTAACGTTCAGCAGAAAGGTAAAACATGGTTATATAAAGCTTAAATATTGTTGTTCCATTTAAACATGGTGACAAAACTTCATCCCCAAGCTAAGCCTGCTGAAGTCAACTGACTGAAATTAATGGCAGATAACACAAATCAGGTTTGATCCAGTTATTTATTGTGTTAAATACTAAAAAGCACAGCTTATCCACCTTGCTGTTACTGCCCTCCTGACCAGCTGGCAGCCTAGTAGTAATTCTTTGCCTGTTTCCATCACGGAGAGCACTTGCTAGTCCAGACTATCCACTAATGACTGGCCAGTTAAAGCTGCCCTCGCATTTTGGCCTCCTCCTCCAGTGTCATTAAGCCTTCTGTGGAGTAAGAACCGCACAGCTCACCAGCTGTAAACTTATTGCTCAACTTCCTCGGTAGATGCAGCACCTCTGTGTGGCTCTGGGGAGCTCTGCCCACCACGGCGGCCAAGGACATCCAAAGGGAACTGGATCCGCCTTGGCCAGGTGCTGTGAAGTCGCAGGAGGTCTAAACCAACCTTTTTCCATCTGGGAGAAGACTTTTCACCCAAAGATTGTTAGATTTTAAAGAGGGAAATAAAATAATAATATTAATAATAAAAGCCTTTTAGAGCACACATTTAATATCTTAATATCTTCTTCCTTCCTTTGTCTTTTTAACCAGAGTCTACGCAAAAAGCATCACATCACACACACAAAAAAAAAAAGCTTGGTTCCAGCCCTCCAGGTAAAAAATATCCATAAAACCCACTAAATTCAAGAACCAACTAATATCCAGGCATCTTCTAAGCACAAGTGTCATTGTGGTCTAGGATCTCACTAAACCCTTCGCATGAGGGGAAAATAGCGATGCCTTCTTGAAGACATTACAGTCTTAATTGGAAGCGATTATAAGCAACACCAGTCAGGGCTCTTTGTTCTTCCTGCATCAACAACTACATTATAACGAGCCATCTGCTCTGTGTCAAAGCAGTGAGTAAGGTTGGTTTCTGCGAATCTGGGGCAACATGTGTTCTAGCTTGCATCTTAATTACGGCTTGCAAAACCCTATATATGGACAACTACACAGGCATGTTATTGAGAGCTCCCCAAAATATCTGTGCTTCTTAAAAAATATAGTATTGCTTCCCTGAACTAATTGGTTTGAATCTAAATACACAAGCACCGGGAGAATTTAATAGGCTTCTTTCCTCACACACTATGAGAATAAAATCATTTCAGACCCAAGTCGTATTACAAACCCTTAACCCTCCCCTCCATGTTTCTGTGGTCAATACCGCCAGCAGATACTACTCACCAGATGAGGACTGGTTGCAAAACAGCCAGCGCTCACCTACGCCAGAAGAGTATTTCCTGGCCTCTTGCCATGGCAGGTCACTTGGCCTCCACAGGTTCCCTGAGGTATGGAGATGATCCGTCTCTCTTTTGTTTCTCATGTACCCAGATTGTCAGCTTTTTAGGACAGTTCTTGTTTTGCTCTACACATAACACTTCTAAGCTATAGCTCATTTACAGAGGAAACGTTTCAAAATTAAGGGTGTTTTCTTAATAGTTCCACAAACCCTATGGTGGGTTTCCAAAGACCCTCTCACCCCTTATTTCATTAAGGCAAGAGGCATGACTGTCTGGCAAGATAGAATCAATGATGGACCACGTTATGAAAAACCTCACTGCTTATGACTAACTATATTTAATGGAGAATTACTGCCCCAGACAGTTACTAGACTTTCATAATTATTTGAAATAAAACATGACTTTGATGTTACAAGAGAGAGCACACACACACCCCCAAAACCAAACAAGCCAAAATGTCTTTTCTTACTGGGACTCTGTGCGGAGCTGTGGACAGATGAGTGTTTCGGCTATGATGACTAACCCTTAACAAAACCAATCCTTAACAAAAAGGATTTGGAAAAAAAATAATCTGTACGTTTCATTACAGCAAAGAAAGATGCCATGTCGTCACTGATGCTGTCACAACCTTATGAAGGTTGCTTCAGCTCTGTGTTGGGCGAGAAAAGGCTTAGCAAGCTCTCTGCCAGGAGATGCACCACCCTTTAGCATGAATCTTTCAGGGCAACAAGCACGTAGGTATTATTGACTGAATGACAACGCTGTGTACACAACCTGATGTTAACACTCACGCAGCTCAGAAGTTTCTAGTTATCAGCCAAGGGATTTTCTTGCTATTTACTAAGCCGTAATTACAGCACAGTAGCAGAATCGTTGATGTAACTATTTCTTACAAACTTTCAAGAACATCCTCACGGGACAGCATAGAAAATCCAGCTGCTCTACGCGAAGAGAAGGCAAGTCCACGCAGTCAGAACTATTTCATTCTTCCCAGTAGTTTGGGAGACAAATCCTTACACAAAGCTGAAAGGAGGATGTGGCATTTAGAAGAAAAGTGCGTTTGTCACACAAAACAGCTATCAAGACCACTATTGTCTTAAGCTACCCTCAGCCTGGGCAACTATTCAGCTGAAGAGTCAATCCGCATCAACCTGCGACTAGTGATACTGTCACGTAGTGGTGCCAGCGCCAACCGTGCCATCATCTGCCTTTCAGATCAACATCCACGCTCATAAATTAGTTTTCAAATAACATAATGAATTCTCATGTGCATATAACTGTATTTCATTGATTACCTCAACAGGCAAGACTGTTTACTTAAATAAACAGCCTCTCAAATTATACAAAGTAAGTGTTGCATGAATACTGTGCAGCATTTATATTACAAGCCAAGGATTTGTATGCTGGATGAGCCTACGCTGTGCCAGATACTGTCTGGAATCTGAACATCCCCATGTTACAACCCTGAGCACCATCTAGCACAGTTCAGTTCTGAAGTCTAGTAACTGTAACCAGTGCGCAACAATTCATTTTGTTAACTGAAGACACTAAGAGAAAGTTTGAAACCACTACAAAAAAGTAAGAACTAAACAAGGCAGCCCAAAGAGGAAAGACAAATTAAACCAGAAGATGTGGAACAAGATGACAGGCTACAGAAACCTGTGGAGCCTGGGAAGTGTCTCCCTCAAAGAACAAAACCATGAGGAAACAAACAGAAACAGCTCCAGTCTGTGAAGAACACAGGAGTACGGGAATCACAGCAAACAGAAGAAAATGAAGTACAATGGTGATGAACATGGCCTGAGACTGATGGCAGGCAGCTGTAAGGTTTGTAAAGTTTAGTGAAGCCCACGAGGCTTTAAATCACAGAATCATCTAGGTTGGAAGAGACCTCCAAGATCATCGAGTCCAACCTCTGACCTAACACTAACAAGTCCTCCACTAAACCATATCCCTAAGCTCTACATCTAAACGTCTTTTAAAGACCATCAGGGATGGTGACTCCACCACTTCCCTGGGCAGCCCATTCCAATGCCTCACAACCCTTTCTGTAAAGTTCTTCCTAATATCCAACCTAAACCTCCCCTGGTGCAACTTTAGCCCGTTCCCCCTCATCCTACCACTGGGCACATGGGAGAATAGACCAAATCATGGCCAATTGGTTATTAAATAAATAAAAGGTACCGATCATCTCAGCATCTCAAGTTGCAGACCTGTTAGAGAAATATCAGTTAAAGATACATAAGACACCACATCCCTAATAAAAGCTACCCTAAAATGCCCCTGTGCCAAAGGTTTTCAAACTTTAACAAACACCCAAGATTATACTCTATCCTTACAAAAAGGAGTTTCATGTTTTAAGAACTGCAGCAGAGAACTGCAGAGATGGCAAGCGCAGCTTGTTTTCAAAACCCATGGTATCTCGGATCTTCCCGCTGCACGCCTCAGAGGTAGGATTAAGAAGTTTAATTAGCTATTCAGGCAAGTCCTGAAGCAGCTGATCACCTTCACCTTCCTCCCCAAGTGCGTCAGTGAAGTCATCAGGGTGCTATTTGCACTCTGAAGGCGAGACCATTACTGTGATTACCTGCAAATTCTCAAATCACAAAAGCCTCGGTGTCATGTTCTCGAAACCAACTGAGAAAGGACCGCATGTGTGCTCCTATGTTAAACAGCACCAAGCTCACCGCCTTCACCCGTCCAAATTCTGGAACAGAGAACTCTTCCTTAAGGCTTCCTCCATAATTCATTTTCCTTTCTTTAGATGTGAAGAGAAAGGCATCGTCCATAGTTAGTAATATTACATTAAGGAATGTAAGGACTTCATTACTTACATTGCAAATCCTTACACAAACTATAGTGGGGTAAGTAACAGACAGAACAGAACAACATGCTCAGTATCGGAACAAGAACAGGCCTCTGGAAAGTCTTTTATAAAAAGCAAAGCAAGAGACGATCTGAAACTTCAAAACAGGAATTGAACACAGGTGCTTGTAAGAAAATAGATTAAGTAGTGGAAAAGTGCCTACTTCTAACACTTTTTTTTTTTTTTTTTTTTTAAGTGTTACCTGGAATAGATATATTTAGTCATCAGACTGCAGATCCATTACAGAAAAATAATTCACGTTCAACATCCCTATGAAAAATTTAGACGCTACCTCTAGAACTGAGCTTTATTAATAGTGTGATTCTCCCTACAATATTAGTAATTTGCAGTGTCCTAAAAGGAACAGAAATCTGAGACAGTTCTTCAGTCCTGCCTTCTAGTTTGCTTGTCAGTTCACAGTTCAGACTTCTGAGGCTGCTGCTGTGCCTCCTTTGCAAATTATACCTCTACCTTTCCTCATTAAAGGCTCTGCAAACTAATATTAAAAATACATAGAAATAAAAAGGGAATGGTCATACACTATCAAACACTTCATAATTCTTAATTACAATATTACTTCTACCTCAGTAAGAAAACTCCCTGCTGATGAAACCAACTTGCAGGTGGATCTCTGTACCATGTATCTCACCAGACAGCAAAACAAGTCAACCCGACCACATCTCCCCTAAATCTGAAAGTTTCCACAAATTTTAGTTTTGCCAGGCCTAAATTTTTAATGCAGATTTTAAAATTAGAGTGAAACAGGATATAGAAGAGTACCGCATCAGTTTGTGATGTAGAAATGAAGTTAAAGAAACAAAACCGGTGAGAATATGATCAGAAGTTTAGAGCTTTTCCTTCCTCTTTACATTAAGCTGAAGAAATACAAAACACCATTGAAGGTCAATCCAAGAACCTACCATAGCCAGACTCTGATTTTAACACAACCTTGCTCTGGACACCTCATAGAAAGGAATAAATCCTGGACAGGCTGTCTCAGTTCCACACTATCACAACCGGAGGATGTTTTCCTGCCATTAATGACTATTTTTTTTGCTCTTGAAAATTGACAACTGTTTGACACTGACGTGACAATCATTTTTGCACAACGATTCTTATTAAATTACATCTTTTGCCTCATTAAAACGAACCAGTAAGTTCTACCAACTACTTCAAACTTGACATCTTTTCAAACGTCCCTTGTACGGTGAAGCACTGTAGGATTAAAAAGCTCTTAGAGGTTAACTCCTACAGCACTTTCCCATCATTTTTCTTACCTCTAATGAAGGATTAAGCTTTTTTTTTTAAATGTCCGCTAAGGTAATAATTCAGCATGTGGCCAACTCACGTTTCATCTATTTTAAAAGACTGCATTTAGTCAAGAAAGTGTCATTTTACCCCAAAAAAAACAGTATTTTCACCCTTGCATATATATGTATATACGCATCTAAATTTCATGTTTCTTCTTGAATTTAATGGCTAATAATTTGTAGAAAATAATGTGCTCTGAGTAGCTAGCATTCAACAGTAAATATAATTCACAATGAAATATTTCCATTAGAGACAAAGTTGAAATCAAAGCGCACTAAGTCTAAGCTGCAGGAGTTTTTGAAAGAACCCAACTTTGATCTTTAATAAAATCCTCATAATCAATACAGCAAAACATAGGGAAGGGGGGAGGGAGGGCAGGAACAAACACGTTTATTCAGGACTGTCCAAATTGCAACACAAAACCAAATGTCTCTTGCCTACTAATTATTCCTTTTGTGGTTTGGTAACAGCACTTTCACAGAGGGATGGTACTTGCGGTAAGCTAAATGAGTAGCAGGACATAAATCAAAAGAGTATTTTAGCCTGCTTCTTCCTTCAGAGAGAGAGCAGACGCTCCTCAGCTGAAGACTTCCAAAGTCTCCAAACAAAAATACAACGGTAATTAATCCTCCCCTGTTATTACTGGTTGTTTCATCAAGGAAGGAAGCGTAACTGACATCACGAACCACAGAAGAGACACAGCCAGAGTGATTTTCAGTTCTTTTCCCCTCCTCAATCAACCAGCTACACCAGGGATGGGTACGACTGTAGACAGCGCTTCCACCAAAAACGCCCGCGGCTTTCATGCGACTTCTCACCTGCACAGAAGCCACTGGCAGATAAATGCTGTGAGGTACAAACGGGGAGAAAACATCATCCTATAAGCAAGGCAGCCAGATGAATAGGCTTAGTTGGACATACCACCCCTAGAAACGGGTACAGAACGATTCTCTTACAGCTTGCGACCAAGAGAACAACCTTTGGTTACTCAATGGTACTTCCAGAACCTGACTGTATCTCTGTGCTGGCCTTTTATTCACTTCTTCCTATGTCAGAGCACGCTTTGTTACTAGCCCAAACGCTTTATTTCTTCCCTTTGCACACATCCAACATGAAAGCAGCACCAAAGGCAGAACAAATATTTAATTTCTTGAAATAACACGGCTTTCCTCCATAAAGGCAGGCATGAAGTTTGTGAACTATAAATAATTAATAGCCTTTCACAGGTCAGATCTTTTTATGTACAATAAAGGGGTAGCAGAGTTACTCTACTTTTATTTTATCTTATTTTTTTTTTTACTGTCACAATGATATCAGCAGCTCTTGAAGCAGTATTACTATATTTGCAGGGTTGTAGTCAATGCTGACATGTCCAGAAAAACATTTTTAGGCAGGACAGACCCAGATTCGCCGCGTTACTAATATATAATATTACCAGGAAAGTGCTGGTTCACCTGACCAAGGCTTCCCATTGAAGCCTTCTGCCACTGATCACACTTAATGCTCACCTCCGAAGCTGAGATCCCCTACGCTGGCTCTCACTTTAGATAGCACTGGCTTTGGTTGTCAAAAGCAGGACCAGAATGAAATGACCACTTCTGAGAGCAGTGAAAATACAGGCAGAAAGGAGGCACACGTCCGTGTATTTTAACCAAAAAGGCTCATTTTTATGAAGTTTAAATAACTGTACCAAGCCAAAGAGAAAACCAGAAGGTCTAATGGTAAGGCTTGAGTGATGTACCTCGTGTGCAACATTCAGAGGTTATAGATGTTCAGCCACCTCCCAGTCCGAGAGGAAAATTCATCTATTTCCTATTATCTTGGCAGCCACATTAGCCCAAGCTTAACACATCGTTCAGTCCTGCCTGAAGATGCTGGATCTTCAAGGGAAGCTTCACGAGTTGCTCCTTGCGGATGGCATTTCAGTTGATAGGTTCCCGATAATTAATTCGCCGGGCAAGGCTGCTGTCTGCAGATCAGGTTTATTCCCTCCTTCAGCTCGCCGTGAATTAGATGCAAACGACACAAAGAAGGAAAACCAACTGAAGAAATCAACCAGCCACCCACAGCAACACGGCGATGAATGCCACGCCGGGGAAATCTCGGTTTGAACTTTCCACATCACATTCAGGTTCCCTCGTGAATCACCCTATAACATTAGCTGCATTTCTCCCCAGGTGGGTACGTTCACACTTTTTGGGAGCAGAAAGCACAGAGCGCTAGAGAACGCATCACATCACCTCCCCTGTACGACTGTGACTTGTCAGGAAGCCAGAAACTAATTTATTTCTGAAAGGTGAGCAAGAACTGCTAATAAAGCACTCGGATGACTCCACTTCATCCCTTGTCTTCTCTCAACCGCTGTGATCCTGGGTGCTCTCTGCCCTCCCCGCCTCTTACAACACTTCAGCCTCTTTATCGCTGCTCTTATCTATTTGCTTACTTTTTCCTCTTTTAGCAGCATTTTCTACTTACCAACACCCAGCCCTGGGTGACTCATTTATGTTCATATATCTACCTGACATTATCCATCAATTTAGTCTCCTACGTACCTGACTACTCGTTCCACCTGCAGCTAGCTTGGTCCAAACACAACCCAAAGCAGGCTTGTATTTTATTTCAAACTCTTGCCCTCTCCGTTCTCCCACTGCTGTACCTGCTAACCCTATTTTCATCTTTCATGTCCATTTTGCAATTTTCAGGTTGCCTTGAGTATCTAACCCCTCATGAACAGACACTGTGCAACTCCTCGTTACTAACCTATTATTGCGGTCACAGAGTATCACCTATGTTCTGTCAAATTTCTTGCAAATATCACAGAAAAATTCAGGATGGAAAACGTTAACCTTGCAGCTGGCGTACACAGGACTCTTTCTGAAAAGCACAGGCAGCACAAGATAAAGGCCAAACCTTCTCGCTGGATCATGAGGTGCATATGCAGGAGCAGCTGCCGCTGAAAGCCAAACAACGAAGTTGAGCAACCTTTTTTTTCCCCCTCCATGAACTAGGAAAGAAAGTGACAGTGAGGGGATGTACTAAGAATGCCAGCATTATGTTTGTGTCTTTGCTGATTGGTTTGGAAGCATGTAATAGGGGCCAGAGATAAGGATGTTGCAGTGACTGGAAGATGAGATGAGGGGAATTCAGCTGGAGGAACAAGTAAAGAGAACGTAAATTGCATGTAAAGAGAATAATCCAGGAGAAACACCTGGACTAGAGAGGTTTTTGTACAAAGCAGGCAGCAGATTGTTGTGCCTGTGGGTGAGGAGGAGCCGAGTGAAGCCATAGCAGGAGAGATGGAGCAGAGCAAAGCACCCAGCACAGCGTTGGGAAATCTCCCCAAGAAAGCTGGGAGTGAAAAGGAGTTCATGAGTCAAAGGAGGACGCAATAAAGATGCTGCAGGAGGAACAGGAACACAACGTTAGAGCATCCCTGAAGGACAGGCTACCTCAGGTCCATTAGCATCCCGCAGCTGTAATTTATTGCCATGTCTGGTCCCAAATCTACAACCAACAGTGAAACAGACCCCCTCAACTCATTGAGAGGTTAGTAACAAGCGTGTTATCCAGCGAGTGCTGGATAAAAGTAAAAGCAGTTGTCAAAGAGGACATTTCTCTCAATCTGGGCACAAAGAGGAGGTCTTCCAGATCCAATCTCACCATCAATCAGTTCACTCTAACCCCTCTCGGTTCTGCATTTATGTTCTCTGTATCACATTTTCTCCTTGAAATATTATCGTGCGGTTTTGAATTTTACCTCAACCTAGATTTGACTGGCGATTATTTCAAGGTAGCTTCCCAACAACAAAGCAGTCCTTCAGCTTCAGAATTGGGCAGGTTTATCAAGCATCTTGCCTTTCCAGCACATTGTGCTGGCCAGCCAACAGAGCTGAAAAATGCACCTCACTGAAGTCACACCGGGTAGTTTGGTTCACCACGGAGCAGCAAGAGGAGGAAACTCCTTCACTGACTTCTGGCAAGGTAATTTCCCAAGCAAGGAACACGACAGAGGAAAAGAAACTTGAACACAAAATGGGTTGCAAATTTAGGAAAGGGATAAATAAGTTTTATATGGAAGATGAATGCAAGAACAAGCTGGGCGCTATTCCAGACGCATACCAGTGCCAAGTCAAGGGGCCCTCGGGCAGGCCAACTGCACCTCCAGCTTGGTGTTCACAAATTTGACAAGTGAGCCTCTGCTTCTTTCTCTAGGTCACCGATAAAGATATTAAACGAGCCAGGTCCTACAACAGAGCCCTGCGATGGACCAGCCTCGTGCTTAGCACAGCTGGAGCCTGCAAAAAGCCCCGATGAAGCAAGCTCTAAAAAGGGAAGCTTCAGCACTTCGGCGAAGGGCACAGCACAATTTCCAGCTGGCACTGTGGTAATCTACAGAATCTCCACCATTATCTGAGAAAAAAAACAAACAACGTACATCTGTTTCTCGACCAACACATGGCTGCCTTCATTACACCTGAATTCAGGCAGCTCTTCCCACAGCTGGACCGTGGAGTTTAGGACTCTAAGGCCAGGCAAAAGTACAAGGAAGAAAAGCATGTCTTATCAGAAGATCTTCAAAAGCTGGTATATAAAACCACTCAAAAAAAAATGATTCTTTTACTCAGTCATCCCTTGGCAATGGAAATTAATAAGTTCAATAAACCATCCCCTGGATCTGTTTAGAAAGAGAAAGACATTGCAGGGAATAAATACCTGTTCAGAAAATCATCTGGGGTTTCAAGTTTTTGTTGTTGCTGTTTTGCTTTTGTGTGTTTTAAATCATTTTGCTCCTGTGACTAATCAGATTACTAAAAGGTCACTCTGCAAACTCATTAAATCAGCATCATCTTTCCCCCTCATAGTTTATATTTATAATAAATACATAATACTGTTTTCATTAAAACATGGATCTTCTGAAGCTTTACTTCCCCAGAATACTACCCAAACCCTTTATTGAGCCTATAAAGCTTTACAGTCGGTCTGGGTGTTTTACGTTGTAATTTTAATTTTATTTCCAGTGCTGAAATTCCACCTTTGAGCAATAAGCATGGATAATTTTTTTGGTAAATCTGCAAGGATTGGAAAAGACAGTTATAAGCAGTCATAAACATTCCCTTAACATGGAAGCACTACAAGGCATGCTTTTCTTCATTCACTCATTGCACGCTTACACTTCATACTAGAAAAGCAAAAGGGCTGCACACAAGCAGTTATAAACTGAAGAATATCACGTAAAATGCTACCAAATCACCAAAAATACTGGTCAGTAATTTCAGAACCCGCTGCAAGGATGACCCTGCTTGTGAACATGCACATGTAGGCACTGTACATTTCATGTGGCATTGTTTTTATGTGAGAAGCACAGGTCTCTGTGCCTGGGCTTGCAGGGTGAAGCTAGAGAATGGCAGTTGTGTTTTGCCACGCTTCAGAAAACAGAAGTGGTTTTGATAAAGACAAAGCCAGGGGAACGGATATTGAAATAAAAGATTATTTGTTAGACAGAACTAGTGAGGTAGAGTGATGGGCTGCACATCCTTGGAAGTGAAGCACAAGTTAAGCATTTGCCCAGCCAGGGACAAGCCCACAAGCGATGCCCTCTCCTCTCTCCTCTGTAACTAAAGCAAAATGCAGAAGCTAGTTCCAGCAGATCATCTTCCCTTCTAGCAACTACCACCAAATCCCACCGGGATGCATATTCTAGAGATGAGAACCTCTCTCATAATACACATTTTCAGAAGTTTATTAAGACAATGCAGTTTTTTAGAGAACTTAAAGAGAAATTGAATCTTTTTTTCATAAGCACGAGACATTTTGGTAGTGCCTATGGATTTCCCTTGTTCCTGTTTTTGTTTGTTTTTTTTGTTTGTTTTTTTTTCTTTCATGACTCTGAACGCCTAAAGTTCGGAACACCACCAACAAAAACACATTAAACAGAGCATACCAGTTCACAAGACAGAGGTTAATACACATGCAAGGAACTAAAGGTTAACTTTTGGCCCCAAAAGACCAAAGGGAGAACATAACATTGTGCATACATTGTTAAACTACTTTTTTTCCTGCTACAAGTAACAAGAAAAGAACAATCTTACCCTTGTTTGTTATTTTTGCCTTATAGAAATCTCATCACTCACCCCTATCCAAAGTTTCAGACATACAAGAGGCTGGTCAGCATTTGGGGAGAATTCTGTCCTTGTTCAGCTATGTGTTTTTAACTGAAACATCTTGCTATTTTTTAAGTGTCTCTTAACCCCCCAAACAAATGTATCTTTCATCTCATTTAGTTATTTAGAGGTGACAGTAGGAAATACACAGACAAATTGTCCAGCTAAGCCAATTTTTCAATAAATATTTATACAAGCAAAACTGTTCCATCTACAATGGAATGCAGAAACACCGGGTTATTTTAATAAAACTTCACAGGTTGCTCTTCAAACTACTATGCACAGGCCAACTTGCTCTACACTAAGAATATAAAATCACTTAGTCACTTACACACTAAAGTGCAAGGAATCCTGAAGCAGTTTGGTTGAAAGGTCTTTTTCAAAGAGTTAAACTATCAGTGTTTTGAAGTATCTTGATGTTCACAAGCTGCAGCAAGGCAAATTTTGACTGCATGCACAGATGAAGTCTTTGGGTAGAGGTGGTTTAAGCTTGGCACAGGTTGCCCCAAGGGCAGCGGGACTGGCATCCTTGGACACACAGAATTCAAGTGGATGAGGCTTGAGCAACTTCTCCTACCCCTGAGGACAGCCCTGCTTGGGGCTAGAGGACCTCCTGAGGTCACTTCCAACCTAAATCGCTCTATAACCTATAAATATGGACTTTCTGACTTTTGAAGATCATTCATATTAAACACATTCTGCATAATAAGACATTGCTAAATCAGTAGACCTTCAAAGACCTTGTCTGGCAGCTCCACCAACAGGTTTAAGTCCAACTAATAACTTCTGGAAAAAGCTTCTGTCAGACCAAAATATTTTTAGTACTACAGATTTTGCCAGTGTTCCCCCAATCCCCCATCCTTCCATACAGCAGCACTGGTAGGAAGATGAGAGTCTGATAAACATGGCATGAGGAATGTAAGAAAGGATTGATGGCCACATTTACGTGTAAAAACTACATCAAGAAGGCATTAAGGTTAAATAGCTTTATTTCCTTAATTCTCTCATTGGTTGTACCATTTCATCTGAAATTTACAGCAACCAGCAAGAACTATTTTAAAATGAATACTTGTTTAGGCATTCAGGTGGCCTTTACTATTAACATCCAGAACAAAACAACAACAAAATGCTTTATTTCCCTGACAAGCAACTAATCCTTTAAGCCACGTTCGCTGTCGCTGTCCTACTTGG